>NC_063340.1:5859930-5862257 GCF_021869965.1 Rhincodon typus | reverse complement strand
TCTGATGAAACGTCAGCCTCTCTGCTCCTATGATGCTGCTTGGCCTGCTGTGTTCATCCAGCCCTACACCTTGTTGCCTCGGATTCTCCAGCATCTGCAGTTCCTACTATCTCTGATTCCTTTTTTTCTGAGCCTCCTCTTCTCTTTTCTCTTACTCTGTAAGCTGTATGCTCTCAAGCCGTCCAGCTCTCCTTAGGAGCTCCTTCCTTTCTCAATAGAAACCCAGTTTCCCCTGGTAAAAGTTTGAGATCGGCCACCAATTTATGATGACTGGCAAATAAACCCAAGATGACCCAGAGCAATAGATTTTTAGTGCATTGAGTGTTTGAGGATCTGGAGAGTGTGGTGGAGACAGATTCAATTGTGTTTTTCGAACACGGGGGCCGTATATAAGCTGCTGAAGGGAAAACAGATACAGGGATTCAGGGAAAGGAGCTGGCAATGGAATGAGCTCTGAAAGAGAACAGGCATGGGCCAGATGGGTCAAATGGCCTCATTCAGTTACAAATATTTTGATTCTATAAATCAGTTTCTGCTGGCTCACCACCCCCCAACTCCCCCCACCCTCACTTTCAGGCAGGGCAGTCTGGGTGATAATTGCTAGATAACCAAAGCTAACCATAGCTACTCAGCTGTTTGGGCTCTATCTCTACCTATCATTTACTCCCTACCCCCAAGCTCCACCCCATCTTCTGCAATAAAACCAACGTTTTCCTGGTTACCATCAAGTTCTGAGGAAGGGTCTCCGGACCCAAAACATTAACTCTGGTTTTTTCTCCACAGATGCTGCCAGACCTGCTGAGCTTTTCCAGCAACTCCTGTTTTTTGTTAGATTTCTTTATTGGACTTAAATTCCATCAGCTCCCATGATGGGATTTGAACACATGGTCCCGGAGCATTAGCCAGTGGGTTACTAGTCCGGTGATATCACCACCTTTCCCTCTCCAGTAGCAAGTTAATGTCTTCAGGAATGATCAGCCAGGGTGGATGGGAGTTAGCTGGGGTGGATGGACAAGAGAGTGTGGGAGAGCTATGTAGCACTGGTGAGGACATGGGGATGGAGCGAAGGTGAGAAGTTTGTGTGTAAAATAATGTACGGTTGTGTAGGGGCTGGGAAGTACATGGAGGGTAATGCACATGTCAATAAAACCTTGTAGCAGGACCATTCAGCCCATTGGGCCTGATCTGCCATGATCTCATGGCAAATCTGGTAATCCTCAATTCCACTTTCCTGCTTTTCTCTGTATCCCTTGATTCCCTTCCTGATTAAAATATCCAATCTGTCCGTGGCAGGTTAGCAGAAACACAGACTTGTTATAGCACGGAGGGAGGCTATTTGGCCCATCATGTCTGTACTGGCTCTCCGAATGGGCATCATGACTTGGAGCCATTCCCCTATCTCCTTGTTTCTATTTAAATCATCATCCAATCCCCTCTTGAATGTCTCAATTGAATGTGCCCCCCCCCCACATTTCCAGGCAGTGCATTCAGATGTTGTGAGGTGTGTCAGGGAGTAACTCCAATTCTGTAGAGGGAAGATAAGTTCAGGAGGTTAAACGTTTTGATGTTTGTGTGTGTGATGGAGGTTAGGGTGGATTAAGATTGGCAGGGATGGAGCTGAGGAAGGTGCTAGTGTGTAGGGAGTAGCTGGGTTTGCTTTAGAGGCAGGCTGCATGTTCCTGAGGACAGGTATTCCAGTTGATGTTGGGATAGACACATGTTGGCATTCAAAGTGTAGTTGGAGTGTGGGGGCAGTTGTTATGGAAGAGTATTGTTATGGGCTAGATGAGGGCTGAACATGAATGAGGCGAATGAGTGTGAGGGAATTGGAGGGTGTACATGCAGAGGGCATGTGTATATTTGGAGTATTGTGTACTGAGTAACAGTTGGATAACTTGGATAGATGTATATGTCCTGGGATTTTGTAATGACTGGGGGTAAATGAATGGACTCACATTGTGCGTCCATCTACAGGACATTGACTGCAGCGGGTTGAAGGCAGCAGTTCACTACCACCCTCTCAAGGGCAATTAGGGATGGACAATAAGTGCTAGCTCAGCACATGATGCCCATTTTCCATGAATGAGTGAAATAAAAGGGTAGATGTGTGGTGAGAGGGGGTCACTCGATTGTGACATGGAGAGTATGAAGTGAATGTGAGAGTGTGACAGGGTTAGAGAGGTGAGGGGCAAAAGGATAAGTAGGGGGGATAGGTGTGTGGGGGGGAGGAGGGATAGGTGTGTAGGGGGGAGGGATAGGTGTGTGGGGGCTTTGGGATAGTTACATGTGATGGCAGGATGATTGATTTAATTTCGACTGTGATGGGG
>NC_063340.1:5805430-5859430 GCF_021869965.1 Rhincodon typus | reverse complement strand
CAGTATTACTAATTTAATTAACTCATTAATAAACTTATATGAATTAATAAAGTAGTTAACTAACTAGAGATGGCTGGGCAGGTGATGTGCTGTAGCTATATGATGTGGGAGCTGGCAGTTCCCATTGCAAATGGTAGTGACCCATTCTGCAGCGAGTGTCGGTTGCTCGAGGAACTTCGGTTCACAGTTGATGAGCTGGAATCTGAGCTTCAAACACTGCGGCACATCTGGGAGAGGGAGAAGTACCTGGACGCTGTGTTTCAGGAGGCAATCACACCCGGTAGATTAAGTACTTCTAATTCAGTCTAGATCAGGGACAGCAGGGTGTGATTGCAAGTGAGGCAGGTAGGGGGATCCTGAATTCAGGAACGGAGGAGACTCAGCCCTTGACCTTGTCCAACAGGTATGAGGTACTTTCTCCCTGGGAGGATGAGGAAAAGGGCTGTAGGGAGGATGAGTCAACTGACCACTGCATCATGGCACGGGAGGCCATTCAAGAGGGGGAGCAAAAAGACAAGTGGTAGCTGTAGGGGACTCTATAATTAGGGGGATTAATACCATCCTTTGTAAGCTGGATTGAGAGTCCTGCATGATGTGTTGTCTGCCTGGTGTCAGGGTGAGGGACATCTCTGACCGGCTTGAAAGGATATTTGAGCGGGAAGGCAAGGATCCAGTTGTTGTGGTCCACGTTGGGACAAAAACATAGGCAAGGCTAGGAAGGAGGACCTGTTTGGGGATTATCGAGTACTAGGAATGAAATTAAGGAACATATCCTCAAGGGTTATAATCTCCAGATTACTACCTGAGCCATGTGCAAATTGTCTTAGGGATAAGAAAATTATGGAGGTAAACACATGGCTGAAGGAGTGGTGTGGGAAAGCGGGGTTCCATTTCAGGAACAAGAGGGATCTGTACCATTGGGACAGTCTCCACCTGAACCGATGTGAAACCAGTGTTCTAGCGAAAAGGATAAATAAGGTGGTCACTAGGACTTTAAACTAGTGAACTGGGGGGAAGGGAAGGGGCAACAACAGGAAGTGTAATGGTAAATAGAAAAGAAAGCAGCAGGTTAACGTGTGCAGGAGGGTTTAGCCAGTCAAAGACTGTGAAAGAAGTTAAGAGGAAGGAAAACTCAGGAGATATTATTATGGAGATGTTAGAATTCAAATGAAGGTATAAAAACTAGCGTAAAGGCACTATACCTGAATGCTCGTAGCACTTGAGACAAGGTAGATATGAGTTAACGGCACAATTCATCATGAATGAGTATGATTTAGTAGCTATTATGGAGACATGGTTGCAGGATGGTTATGACTGGGAATTAAATATACAGGGGTATCAGACTATTTGGAAGGACAGACAGGAAAGTAAGGGGGGTGGTGTAGTTCTGATATTTAAGGATGACATCTGGGCAGTAGTGAGAGATGACATAAGTTCTATGGAAAATAAGGTTGACTCCATTTGGGTGAAAATTAGAAATTCTAAGAAGAAAAAGTCACTGATAGGCATAGTCTATAGGCCATCAAATAATAACATGACAATAAACAAAGAAATAACTAATTCCTGTAAAAATGGTACAGCAATTATCATGGGGGATTTTAATCTATCAGTTGAACCAGGTCTGTCTAGGCAGCCTTGAGGAGGAATTCATTGAATATATCCACGATAGCTTTCTTGAAAAGTATGTAATGGAACCAATGAGGGAACAAGCTATCTTAGATCTGGTCCTGTATAATGAGATAGAAATAATTAGTTATCTCATAGTTAGGGATCCTCTTGGAAGAAGTGATCACGGTATGGTTGAATTTAGCACACAGATGGAAAGTGAGAAGATAAAATCCAATACCAGGGTCCTGTGCTTAAACAAAGGAGACTACAATAGGCTAAGGGAGGAGTTGGCTAAAGTAGACTAGAAGCAAAGATTTTATGGTGGGACAGTTGAGGAACAGTGCAGGACCCTCAAAGCAATTTTTCAAAGTGCTCAGCAGAAGTATATACTCGTGAAAAGGAAGGATTGTTGAAAAAGGGGTAATCAGCCATGAATGGAAATAAGGGATGCTATCAAATCGAAAGATAAGGCATACAAAGTGGCAAAGACCAGTGGGAAACTAAAAGATTGGAAAAACTTTAAAGGTCAACAGAAAGCCACAAAAAAAGCTATAAAGAAAAGTAAGATAGATTATGAGAGTAAACTAAAATATAAAGACAGATAGCAAACATTTCTACAAACATTTACAACAAAAAAAAAGTGGCTAAGGTAAACATTGGTCCTTTAGAGGATGAGTAGGGGATTTTAAGATGGAAAATGAGGAAATAACTGAGGCATTGAACAGGTATTTTGTGTTGGTCCTCACAGTGGAGGATATGAATAACATGCTAGGAGGCTAGGGTAGGTGAGGACCTAGAAATGATCATTGTCATGGAAGATGTGGTATTGGGCAAGCTAATGGAGCTAAAGGTAGATAAGTCTCCTTGCCCTGATGGAATGCACCCCAGATACTGAAAAAATGTGGCTGGAAAAGTAGCAAGTGCGCTTGTGGTAATTTTCCAAAATTCGCTGGACTCTGGGGCAGTTCCAGCAGATTGGAAAACAGCAAATGTGACATCACTATTTAAAAAATGAGGTAGACAAAAGATGGAGAATTATAGACAGATTAGCTTAACTTCTGCAGTAGGGAACATGCTTGAATCTATCATCAAGGAAGAAATAGCAAGACATCTAGATGGAAATTGTCCCATTGAGCAGACACAGCATGGGTTCATGAAGGGCAGGTCATACTTAAATAATTTACTAGAATTCTATGAAGACATTATGAGCACGGTGGACAATGGGGACCCAGTAGATGTGGCGTATCTAGATTTCGAAAAGCCATTCAACAAGGTGTCACACAAGGCTGCTGCATATGATAAAGGTGCATGGGCAGTGTATTAGCATGGATGGAGGATTGGTTAACTAACAGGAAGCAAAGAGTGGGGATCAGTGAGTGCTTTTCTGCTTGGCAATCAGTGACTAGTGGTATGCCTCAGGGATCAGTGCTGGGACTGCGATTGTTTACAATTTACATAGATGATTTGGAGCTGGGGACCACGTGTAGTGTGTCAAAGTTTGTGGATGACACTAAGATGAGTGGTAGAAGGAAGTGTGCAGGGGACTCTGAAAATTTGCAGAGGGATATAGATAGTTTAAGAGAGTGGGCAAAGGTCTGGCAGATGGAGTACAATGTTGATCAATGTGGAGTCATCCATTTTGGCAGGAATAATAGTAAAAAGGACGATTATTTGAATGTAAAAAAGTGCAGAATGTTGTTGTGCAGAGGGACCTGGGTGTCCTTGTGCATGAATCGCAGAAGCAGGTGCAGCAGGGAATTAAGAAGGCAAATGGAATTTTGTCCTTCATTGCTAGAGGGAATGAGTTTAAGAGCAGGGAGGTTATGTAACAGCTGTATAGGGTGCTGGTGAGGCCATACCTGGAGTACTGTGTGCAGTTTTTTGGTTCCTTACCTGAGGAAAGGATGCACTGGCACTGGAGAGGGTGCAGAGGAGATTTAGTAGGTTGATTCTGGAGTTAAGAGTGTTATAAAGCAGAAGTTGACATCTCTCTGATAACTAAAACCGAAACACCCAGAGAGGAGCCCGCGCCCTATATTCTGTTAAAAGGAGAGTGAGAAGGGGGTGTAATCTGTTTTTTCAGCAGTGGTGGAGTAAAATAAACCTCTGACACTCGCTTTACAAGCAGCAAGTAACAATTTATTTATCTAACTCCAACAGTGAACAAATTAACTAAATTATTAACAAACTAAATAAACCCTTTCTAACTCCTGAATAAGACAAGATTCTAGTGGTATGCTGTTCCAATAAACACAAGTCCCACATATATAAAACAAAAATAATGAAAATAGAATTTAGTCTCTCAAAATTATAGCTAGGTTACGTGTCTTCTGTGTTCTGTGCCTTCTCCGTCAAATGTTCTGCCAAGAATATTAACTAGTTGTGCTGTAGGTACCGTTGATTTAGATGGTGCTTTTACTAAAACTTAGAGAAGACTCTGAGAGCTAGCGATTCTGTATTGAGAGCTGAGAGCTGTTATCCCTTGTAGATGGCAGTTCGCTCTCCTGTC
The DNA here is from genome assembly GCF_021869965.1 of Rhincodon typus. Lineage (NCBI taxonomy): Eukaryota > Metazoa > Chordata > Chondrichthyes > Orectolobiformes > Rhincodontidae > Rhincodon > Rhincodon typus. Next base: position 5,855,313 of record NC_063340.1, on the reverse strand, counting down.
TTTGCCCAACTGCCCTTTCTTTTATATCCTTGATGGTGTATTAATATTCCTTAAAATAGGATTGGCCCAATTGAGATTATCAGATTTAAATTTAATTGGTCTTTGGTATCTGGAGGCCTGGTTCAAATTAATTGGCTAAATTCAAAACTTGCTGTCTTGATGACAAAACAAAACTGCTGCTTGGCCTACCCACTGTCTAGCCTTTTGATCCAAATGTTTCAATTCAGGTGCTCTGTAGACCTGCAGAACCAGAAGCCACTCCTCACAGACATTATTTTTGAATCTCTGAGCTTAGAAAATGCACATCATCTTTTAAAGGGATCATGCACTGCTTCCCCCCAGCACTTTACAAATACAAAATTCTAACCTCCTGTCTTCCAATCTACAAACACTCTACCCAACTTCGCAACAGGAGTTTTGGCTTATGAGGAGAGACTGAGTAGACTGGGATTATATTCATTGGAATTTAGATGAATGAGGGGGGATCATATAGAAACATGTAAAATTATGAAGAGAATAGATAAGATAGAAGCAGGGAGGTTGTTTCCACTGATGGGTGCAACTAGAACTGGGGGGCATAGCTTCAAAATTAGGGGGATCAGATTTATGACTGAATTGAGGAGGAACTTCTCCACCCAAAGGGTTGTGAATCTGTGGAATTCTCTGCCCAGTAAAGTAGTTGAGGTTACCTTGTTGAATGTTTTTAAAGCTAAGATAGATAATTTTTTGAACAGTAAAGGAATTAAGGGTTATGGTGAGAGGGTGAGTAAATGGATCTAAGACCACAAAAAGATCAGCCATGATCTTATTGAATGGCGGAGTGGGCTCGAAGGCCCAGATGATCTACTCCTGCTTCTTATGTTCTTATGTTCTTATTCACGAATTGCTGAAAGGTCCTTATAGTTTGTATGCTGATCAGACCCCGTTGTTGTTAGTCATCTTTCTCTGGATACCACCACTGGTTTGTTGCAGGCACAAATTGACTGGTTTGCTTATGAACAGTCTCTGACTTATCAATTAAAAGTCACAACTTAGCACTGCTGAAAGAAAGATGAACTGGTTTTCTTCAGATTTAAAATGGGTTTTAACTGCAGAGAACAGTCTGCTCTCGTACTGGTGGAGATCAAAACACACCTCTTGATTTTGTTCCTTGAAAACCAATCACATGGTTATTAGCAGGCAAAAGGCTTTTGTCATTGAAAACCAGTCACTAGTCCATAGACCAATCAATTTGCTGCCACCCATCTGCACATGTACACAGAATCCCTTGGCTCCTGTTCATCTGCAACCACTTTAGTCACTGCTTTTTCAAACACGTGTTCAGGGTCGTAAACTTCACCTCTGCTTCAAACTGCATTGAATGCTGGGACAATGTACCATACAAATTGCACACAGTTAGCTCTGGTTCACAGCTCCCAAAGCCACACTTTAATGGGAGTCTTGGAGGCTGTAGACTAGGAGCTAAGGAATGAGGTTTTTATTACTTAGATTTTAGTAGAATCCAACATCAGAGTGCTACTTTTTTTTTGTAACACTGCTAATCGATTGAGCATGATTTAACAATACTTCAATTTTAACTTATTGCAAATGTGTACAGTATTGGATTGAACAGATATTAGTTAATGGGTTTACTAATAATGGTTTGAGTGATGAGTTTTAATCTACACTGATGCACTGCATCTGTGACTAATCAATGTTCCTGATAGTGAACTTGATGTGAAGCTGTATCATTTGCTGAACAGCTTGAATCACCAGTCCTCCTGCTGAAGATTGATACTGAATGCCAGTTTATTAAAAGCACAAATTCATTTAATTGTTTCTGATTGAACAGTAAATATCAGGAAAAGTGTATCAAGGAGCAACTGAATTGGTGGGTAAGCTTACAAAACAAGACACATAAGCCAGAATCTCCTACATAGCCAACTATCAGCCAGAGTGTAAATAAGGCCCTCTACTTAAATTTCCTGCCAGCACATCATTTATTGTGAGGTCTTATCGAATCATGACAGCACCCATAGATCCCATTGTGCCTATTGCCTGGTCTCTGTGTCAGTGCCATTTTTCTGCTCTATCCTTCTTGCATATTTACTAACATCAAGTGTCCAACCAATTCCTTTTGAAATCATTCACTGTCTCTGTTTCCACTCCCCCTGTGGACAGGGAGTTCCAGATCATTACCACTTGCTGCATAAAAAATAAGTTCTTCCTCACATTCCTCCATTGGTCTTGCCTAAAACCTTAAATCCATGTCCTCCAGTCCTTGGACGTTCAGCTGATGGGAACAGGCTTTCTTTGTAAATCTTATTGAAACCTGTCATCCTCTTGTTCACCCATGTCAAATCTTCCCTCAAACTCCTTTGATCCAAAGAGAACAATGCCCACTCTAACCTTGTTGCTAAAATCCCTCACAGAATCATAGACTCAATTAGGTCTACAGCGCAGAAAAGGACCCTTCGGTCCAGTAAGTCTCTGGTGGTTAAAAACAGCCACCTAACTATTCTAATCCCATTTTCCACCACTTGCTCATAGCCTTGAGTTCCTTGGCATCACAAGTGCACATCTAAATATTTCTTAAATGTTATGAGGGTTTCTGCCTTACTACTCAGACAGTCAGTGAGTTCCAGATTTCCACTACCCTCTGAATGAAAAACAATCTTAATTTCTTCTGAACCTCCTGCCCCATACCTTAAATCTATATCCCTGGTCATAGAACCCTCCATCAAGGGGAAATCTCTCTTCCTGTCTGTCCTCTATTTATGCCCCCCCTATAATTTTATATATTCCTGGAATGATTCTGGTAAATCCCCTCTGTACTCTCTCAAGGAGTCTCACATCCTTCCTAAACCGTAGTGACCGCAACAGGATGCAATTCTCTACTTGTGGCATAAACAGAGCTTTTTAAAGGTCAGCATGATGTCCTTACTTTTGAACTCAATACCTTTAAGGACAAAGCTTGGGATCCCATACGCTTTGCTAACCACTCTCTTTTAAAATGTATACCTCCTTCAAAGATCGATACACATGACCCCCAACCCATTCCTCTTCTACCTGCATGCCTATGACCTAGACATAAAATACAGGTTAAAATATCATGGAAAAGATACAGTTTGCTTGAAACACTGGACCATCAAAGTATGATATTGAAACACTTTTGGTGAAGTCCAATGGTGTGTGACATTCTTGTAACACATGGAATAAATGGGGAGACTGAATTTGGTCCTGTGCTGGTAAATATGATGTGTCCTATTGGTGTTGCTCTTCCCTCTTTCGTATGGCAGTGGCTCAGTGAGGAGCAGTCTTGCCCCTAAGCCAGGAGCTGTGGGTTAAAATTCCACGTGAGCCCCCATATACAAAAATCCAGGCTGATCCTCCAGTGCAGTATTGAGGGGGTGTAGCACTGTCAGATATTTTATAGTTGTGTCAGGGCTTTAGAAACCTGGAGCAAACTTGTGATGCTGTCACTGAACTACTCCTCACTGGGCATAAATAGTACACCATGGGTGGAGTTAAGCGGAAGCAAAAAGAACACACTGGAACTGGGCAGAAGCCTGATGTTTAGCCATGTGAACGTTAGAAACAGGTTCAGAGAAGTATGTGGAGTAAGCTGACTGATATCAGACAGTAGATTTAATAGGATAGTCTTTCAATAATGTGATGGTAAGATTAGAGCCTGGTATAATCCTGAATACCATATCTTGCAGTGTTTGGTTCTTTTACATAGTCAACAGCATTACAAAGAAGCCTAAGCTTAAAGACTGTTCATAATCTTGCCTTTCTCTGACTAGTTTGTCTTGAACACAAACTCACGGATTTTGGTATAAAACCAGTTGGCAAAAGAATGTCCACATTGTTGTTTGCAGAGTTTACAGGGTGTAAATTGGCCGTTGCATTTCTTGTAGAACAATGACTAGATTTCCAATTAATGGTAAAACACTCCTACACTTTGGAAGTGTAGTCACTGTTGCAATGCAAGAAATACAGCAGCATGGAGAAAGACGCTCCTTTTGTGCTTTATATCTGGGACTGAGACAGACTGGGGTTTGACTTGATGGCTGCCTTGCAGAGAGTCGGAGATCAAGGTTAAGGTTAGGGTGGTGTTGGGAGTGGGGAGGCTGTAATTGGAGAGCCCTTGTTATTGCTGCAACTCCTTCTGGGCTGGTATAGATGAGGGACAGAGGGACTGGACAAGGAGGGAAGGACACACCAAGGGTTGATGTTTACTGATCACCCCGCCAGTGAGGATCTGCAGAACTGTACACATTTATGACCACTGTTACAATGAATGAACTAACAATATCAGAACCACAAGCTAAGGTCGAAGTTCAGGTAAGGGAGTGGAACACATTGCCGTTACTTCAGGGCCGCTGGGTTGAAACCCTCCCTTAGGGCATTGTGGATCTACCTACCGCTCATGGACCACAGCAGTTCAAACAGGCAGCTCACCACCACAATTCCAAGGGCAACTAGGGATTGGCAATAAATGTTGGCCAGCCAGTGATGCCAACATACAATGAGTGAATCAAAAGTCAAATTGGAAAACATTTCCGCTAATCAAGGGAACTGTACATCCCACAGAGCATTCTTTGGCTCAGGTCAAGAAGTCTGCCCTTTTCTGGGGCAGAAATGCCATTTAGCGGTTGGCCAATCTGATTGTCAACAGCTCTGGAGTCCCAGCAGTGCCACCTTTGAGCGGTGGACACTGCTGGGACCACAGTTCCCTTCCTCCCTCAAATGAAGAGGTGCTAAAGGAGGCTGGATTGGTTATAAGGCCCAAATGATTGATCCGGTTTTAAGAGGCCAGGGGAAAGATTAAAGAGGGGTTGTGAACATATAAGGGGAGGAGGGGTATGTGTGTGTGTCTCTAATGTGACCAAGTGCCCACAAAACATGCCCCCTTGCCAGACCCCAGCCCTTGGAAATTCCCCTTCACTCTGCAGATAAAATAGTGGTGGGGATGGGATGAGGTGGTTGAAGTGGCCATCAGTAACTCAGGCATCTGGATTACTGACCCTGGTATAATCCAACGCCGCTAGCAATCCTCATGTTATCAATTGCCACTTGCACACTCGACAGATCTGATTCTGTTTAATCAGCTGTTGAGTTCATGTGCACAAGCAGATTAATCGATGAACCAGGTTAATGGGATGAGAAAACTGAAACAAAAGGGAACTATTTAAATTTCATCAGTAGTAAGTAGTTGCAAAATGCAAATCGAGAAGTAATATTCTTCCGTTTGTGCACATTCAATTTAATTGATCCAGTTTAGTTTAAAGAAAATCAATATGTTCACTTTTAATGCCTCAGATAGTAACATATTATCTAAATGACATGAACTATCTCCTATTGCTCATTTTATTAATTTATTTATTTTTAACCAGATTTTATCCCTAAGTGTTCAACAGCATACAGAGGCTGTTATAGTGCAGTAGTACCTGAGCCAGGAGGCCTGGGTTCAAGACCCATTCTGTTCCAGAGGTGTGTCATAACATAAAAATCGAAAGAACTGTGGGTGGTGTAAATCAGAAACAAAAACAGAATTTGCTGATAAAGCTCAGTAGGTCTGGCAGTATCTGTGGAGAGAAATCAGAGTGAACATTTTGGGTCAGTTCTGAGGAAGGGTCACCCGATCCAAAATGTTCACTCTGATTTCTCTCCTCAGTTTATGCCAGACCTGCTGAGCATTTCCAGCAATTTCTGTTTTTGTGTGTGTCATAACATCTCTGAACAGTTTGATTGAGGAAAATATCTTCAACAGGATGGATGCTTCTGAGATAACGCACAGTGTGGAGCTGGAGGAACACAGCAGGCCAGGCAGCATCGGAGGAGCAGGGAAGTTGATGTTTCGGGTCGGGATCCTTCTTCATTTTCTGCTGTGTTCTTCCAGCTCCACACTGTGTTATCTCTGACTCCAGCATCTGCAGTTTTTGCTATCCCCGAGATGTTTCTGACAACTGGTTTTCTTTTATGTGTTAAATGAAATTATTCCCATTCAAATGGATGAGATTAAAATGTGATTAAAATTTTCCTTGTCCTTCACCTGTAATGTGAATTGAGTTGTCTCAAAAATTCTTTCATGGGATGTGGGCATCACTGGCTACCCCAGCATTTGTTACCTGCCATTAGTTGCCCTTGAGAAGGTGGTGCTGAGTTGCCTTCTTGAACTGATGGAATCCTTATGGAATAGATGAACCCTCAATGCTCTTAGGGAGGGAATTCCAGGGTTTTAACCCAGCGACAGTGAAGGAGCAGGGATATATTTCGAAGACAACATTATGAGTGGCTTGGAGGGGAACTTGAAGGGGCTATATCCAAAAAGCACAATCTGCCGTTATCTCCGCAACAGACCACAGCAAGAAGACACAACACGGCCAGACACACTAGTCACCCTACTGTACATCAGAGACATATCAGAGATGACCACAAGACTACTCAGACCCCTAGGTATCAGGGAAGTGATGGTCTAGTGGTATTATCGCTGGATGGTTAATCTAGAGACCCAGACAATGTTCTGGGGACCTGAGTTTGAATCCCGCCAATGCAGATGGTGGAATTTGAATTCAATAAAATATCTGGATTTAAGAATCTAATGATGACCATGAATCCATTGTCGATTGTTGGAAAAACCCATCTGGTTCACTAATGTCCTTTAGGGAAGGAAACTGCCATCCTTACCTGGTCTGGCCTACATGTGACTCCAAATCCACAGCAATGTGGTTGACTCTTAGGGCAATTAGGGATGGGCAATAAATGCTGGCCTAGCCAGAGACGCCCACATCCCATGAACGAATAAAGAAAAAACATCAGCAACCACCCTGCAACAGCTACTGATGAACATAAAGGATCCCATACCCACAACCAATTAAACCAACATAATATACAAAATACCTTGCAAGGATTGTGAGAAATATTACATAGGCCAAACCGGAAGAAAACTGACCATAAGAATACACAAACACCAACTAGCCACCGAGAGACACGACCAATTTCTCACTGGTCTCAATACACACGGACAAAGAAGGACACAAATTCGACTGGGATAACACATCCATAATAACACGAGTCAAACAGAGACATGCCAGGGAATTCCTGGAGCCCTGGCATTCTAACCGGAATTCCATCAACAAACACATTGAACTGGACCCAATATACAAACCACTGAGAAACAGAACCGGAAGTGATGCCAACCACCCCAGCAAACCGAGGCATATCAATAACCAGCAGGACAGAACACTGATGCTTCACCGGAGGTGCACTGACCCAGTGCAAATCGAGAAGTAATAATCTTCCATTGCCGATTTTACCTAGAAGGGTGACAAAACATTTGCAATCAAACACACTGGCTCGACAAACAAGTCTACAACCTTATCCACAACCGAGCTACAAATCTTCTCAAAAACTGGAGTTACATGTCCCATTCCCCAGCATTACTCATTGGTAAGTTCATTAGAGCTCACCACATAGTGAACTAGGTCCTGATTGGATGATCAACTTGTTAAACATTAACATAATGAGATAGGAATATGTTGAAGCTGCATTCATTTTTCAGGTGTGAAATGTATTCAATATTTTGGGAGGTAAGTCTACCCAGATTTTAAAGTGGACCTGTGCCACTTGACATGCTGCTTAAGGCCCCCAGTATGGGTGTCCACAGCCTGCCCATGTCTGAAACAGGCCCTAAACCCCTTGCCCATACAAATAGGGACTTCAATATCTGTTTGAGGCCCCTTTCCTGAGGTGGATCTTCTCCGAATGCAGAGCAACAGCTGTACGTCAGAGTCCAGCCTAGCAGCTCTGTAAAGAGACCATCAGAGGCTACCTTTCTGAAAAAGTACTCACTTATCTCTTATAAAGCGGAGGTGAACCTCTGAGAATTAAAGTTAAAGCACCCAAAGAGGAGCACCTTGCCCTTTAATCTGTAAAATGAGTGTGAAAAGTGGTGTAACCTGCCTTCCTGCAACCTGTAATGGTTAAATAAAATAAATCCCTGACACTCACTTTAAAATCAACAACTAACAATTTATTTATCTAACTCTAACAGTGAACAAATTATCTAAACTATTAGCAAATCAAATAGATCCCTTTTATCTCCGAACTATTTCTGAATAAAACAAGATTCTAACGGCATGCTGTTCCATTAAGTACAAATTCCACTTTTAAAAGAAATAGAATTTAGTCTTGTGAAATTACAGCCAGGTTACATGTCTTATGAAATGTTCTCTGCCTTCTCCATCGAATCTTCTGTCAGGAATATTAACTAGTGTGCCATTGGTACCATTGGTATTTAGATGGTGCTTTCTCTAAGACACAGAGGAGGCTGTGAAAGCCAGCAATTCTCTCTTGAGAGCTGAGGACCATTAGCTCTGGTGGATAGCAGCTAGCTTGGGGTCTTTGTCCAATTGCTCCCTTCTTTATATACCCTAGATGAAATATCAATATTTCTTACAATAGAATTGATCCTATGTTGTCAAACCCATCAGATTTAAATCTCCTTCCATTCCCCCAGCACCACTTCAGTTTCTTCCTCACTCCCCACCTCTATCAGTCCTGATTTCTTCTGCCTCTCTCTCCTTCCTGATCACTCACCACCCTGACTCCCACCTACACCCTGCAGGCCCTCCCTGATGTGTTTTGACCAGGAGGCACAACTTCTCACAGAGTGAGCCTCCTGAAGCCAAACTAACATAAGTGGCTCAAAAACAAAGTTGCTGGAAAAGCTCAGCAGGTCTGGCAGCATCTGTTAAGGGAAAAACAGAGTTGACATTTTGGGTCCAGTGACCCTTCCTCAGACCTGACGACCCGAAATGTTAACTCTGTTTTTTCCTTCACAGATGCTGCCAGACCTGCTGAGCTTTTCCAGCAACTTTGTTTTTGTTCCTGATTTACAGCATCCGCAATTATTTCGGTTTTTATTTAATATAAGTGGCTCACCGGAACCAGGCTGACTAGGCCTGAAACTCAAGTATCAATAATTCCTGGGTTCTTTCAGACTGTTGCCTAATTCCAGGCCCATTATCTCCCCACGGCCTTTGTCCCTCCCATACAGTGTAATTTCCTCCAGACACATAACCCTATGCCCTCTTCCAATTCTTGAATTATGAGCATCCAGATTTTAACCCCTTCAGGATTGGTGACTTTGCCTTCAAATAGTGAGATCCCAAACTTTCCTCCTCAAAACCTGTTTGACTAATTTTGGTCACTACTGTGAGTTGTATGTGCTTGATCTTTCTTATTTGGAGCACTTAAGAGACAAAGCGAGCTCCCAAGTGTGCAGTTTTATCCTATTCATCAAAATGTCTTGCAGCAAGTTCCACCACCTTCAGTGGTGTCTGTTTCTGTCTCTGAGTCAACACCCAAGCTTAACCAATCTAGCACAGTGAGCATCAATAGTAAACGGACTCATATTATGGAGCACAACTGTACTTTACAGTCACCTCTCCAGCCACCACAGTGGCCCAGTGATGGGCCCTCCATGGGTTTGGAAGATCATGCCTGGGATCAGGGCAGTTGCTGTACCTGCGTGTGACAGCTTTGAGGCTGGCCGTTGCCCATCTGTAGCTTTAAAATCACCTTGGGTCCCTCTTTGTGTGTGTCACTCTTTGCAGCATCTGGAAGTGGCACTTGCTACAAATGTGGCCTTTCTCCTTCTGTGGCATCAAACGATGCTTGGCAAGACCGCGGTAAGGAACCTCTGGGGATTTTCCTGCATTAAAGGAGCTACACAAATGCAAGTTGTTGTTGCTAAGCTCAGCTGAGTGTAGACAGTTAATTTTATTTTGTTGCTTTCCACCCAGTTTTATTTCGACCTGCATTGTCCTCAGTGGAAATGTCAGTGTAGCCAGTAATTCTGAGTAACCCACGCTACATCGGAACGAGATGAGATGCTGTAACCAAGGCAGTAAAGGAAAGCACGACGATGTACAGATAAATACTTGCAAACTACAATGGAGGACTTTGACTCAATGTCACATGCGTTCGAGCTGTTTGTCATCGCAGTACCTCTGGCAAATGCAGGAACAGCGCGTTTCAGAGGAGATAAATGGACAGACTGCAAACTGCCAAATGTAATATTTTTTTGTCGTGGGAGGGAATGGGGGGTGCTGAGGGGCTTGTTTAATTTACTGTGCCAAGGAATGCATCTCCATGATGTGAAATATACGACAGATCAATGGCCAGGACTACCTCAGCAAAAGAAGGAGACAAATTGTTGCGGAGGAATACTTTGATAATTTTCCAGCTTTTGTTGAATGGATGGTGTTGCACTATAAAGTCTTTTCGCTTAATGGAATGTAAATAAAGTGGTTTTTGAAAATATGTATTGAATTTTAAATTGGACAGCTCATGGTAAAAGGTACAGTATTAATAGCTTGAATGATTTAATAACTGAGAGCCGATACTGCTGGTGTGTGCCGCACTCCAGTCCTAAATTAGTCAGATTAAAAATGTACTCCCTGCATGGAAGGCCATTTGGATTTTGTTGCACTTAGTTTAAGGGGTAGGTGAAACAGCAAAAATTGTCACAGGGGTTTTCAATATTTTACAGATTTGGGAGCTTGTGAGATTATCAAAGGGCTTTGAAGAACAACTTGCATCTTTATACCACCTTTTGAAGTGGCAAAAAAAAATCTCAATGCGCCTCACAGAAGCAATTATCAAACAGAATTTCAGAAGATGTGCAAAGAAGTAGGACAGAGTTTCAGAGCAACAAAAATAAATCTGCTTTCTCATACAAAGAGGTCACTGTGGTAAAACCTCCTTCTTTAGAAAATGTACCCACATCAAACACTATTCATTGAACAGAAGATACCCAAGGCACAGGGGAAATTGATGATCCGACTGATGTGAAATCAATGAAACTTGTGTAAGTTAGTGGGCGTCCTGTTAATTTTAAGCTTGATACAGGTATGGATGTCACTGTTCCATCAGATCAAATGCCATGGCTGAAGAAACAGAAGTGGCAGTGTGCAGCATTGAAACTACACAGAGTGGGTGGAATAACTCTCAATGGGCAAAATATTCAACAAGTAACACTGCAACACAAAGACTGTAACAGAGTTGAAAGTGTGTATGTAACTCATAACCAATACTTGGCACTTTTGAGCCTGCGCACATGTCTTGACCTCAACTTCCTTAAGATATATGAAGGAAGACTGGATCAACTGGGCTTGTACTCGCTGGAATTTAGAAGGATGAGGGGACAATCTCATAGAAACATATAAAATCCTAATGGGACTAGGCAGGCTAGATGCGGGAAGAATGTTCCCGGTTTTAAGGAAGTCCAGAATTAGGGGTCACAATCTAAGGATAAGAGGTAAGCCATTCAGGACTGAAATGAGGAAGAATTTCTTCACTCAGAGAGTTGTGAACCTGTGGAATTCTCTCCCACAGGAAGCTGTTGGGGCCAGTTCGTTAGATATATTCAAGAGGGAGCTGGATGTAGCCCTTGCAGCTAAAAGAATCAAGGGGTTTGGAGAGAAAGCGGGAATGGAATACTGAAATAATCAGCTGTGATCATATTGAATGGTGGTCCAGGCTCGAAGGGCCGAATGGCCTACTCCTGCCCCTATTTTCTATGTCTCTATTGCAGAAGAAGTTCAATTAGTTCCAGGAAATCAATTGATCCAGGAACAAATTGTTATTGACCAACCGGTCAAGGTGCAATAGGTGAAGATTCCTTTGGCAACAAAACCAGAAATTGCTGGAAAAACTCAGCAGGTCTGGCAGTATCTGTGGAGGGAAATCAGAGTTATTGTTTGGCTCTTTGGAACACAGCTCACTGGACCTGAAACTCTGATTTCTGCCTACAGATGCTGCTCAACCTGCTGAGTTTTTCCAGCAATTTCTGTTTTTGTTTATGATTTCCAACTGATTTACGGCTTCCTAGACTCACGGCAGAACCGAAAAAGAAGAGAGAATTTATTGAGATTACTTGTATTTGCATAAGAATGTTGTGTCATACTGTCAGCAGGAAGGGAGTTGTAGACTTTACAGGACAGCTGGTAATATTTTCCATTTCTGACGTCACTAAAGAAGATTCAGGAGACAAAAATCAGTAACGTTTTCCAGAAGAAGAAAATATTGAGAACAAGAATGAGCAGTATGGTGGCATAATGCAATGTCACTGGTCTAGTAATCCAGAGACCCATGCTACTGCTGTGGGCAACATGGGTTTGAATCCCACCATGGCAGATGGTGAAATTTGAATTCAATAAAAAGTTGGCCCACTGGCAATCATAACTTGTGTCAATTGTTGTAAAAAGCCTACCTGCTTCACTAAGGTCCTTTAGGGAAGGAAATCTATTGTCTTTACCTACCCTGTGTCTCCAGACCAACAGCAATTTGGTAGACTGTTAACTGCCCTCTGGACAATTAGGATGAGCAATAAATGTTGACCTGGCCAGTGACACTCACATCCTGTAAGCGAATAAAAAAAACTTGAGCTCATTGTCAAATCTCTAAGATAGGATGCTGAACAAACTCTTATAGCTGATTTGACTTCAATGCTAAGTGATGAACCAACTCAGACTCAGGAGCAACATTTTAACTCTTTGTCTTGCAAAGAAGAGTTATTAGTACTAGTGGCAAAAATAACATTAAGGAAGCATCTGTCTTTCAGTAACATGACTGACGAGGTGAAAATGTCTAGGTCACTAATTAAACAACCACAGACAGTAAATGGTGGTAATTTGAAGATCTAGCATACTTCAACTTGGATGGATCAGCAGATAAAGAGTAAGCTCTTGCTTGAACAAAATGAGGATGAGCTGCATAGGAAGACAGACCAAAGGTCACAGGTTCAGGACATGATTAAGAAGAAGTAATCTGGTCTAAAATATCTAGGGTACTGCAAGGAGGAAGTCCTTTTTTCAATATAGCTTCTACGACACTCATCCATGATATTAATGGTCCCCGAGTGGGGACAGGTGATTGAACAAAGAACCAAGGTCACACTGGAGTATTCTTCCGCAAAGGAAGAATTGAGAATTCTCCAGACCAGTTGAATCTATGAAATCAGGGACCTAGATGCAGGGAGGAAACACCACTATTTGTAGAAGTAGTTATATACATGAACGTGTAAGTGTTAACTAAAGAGGAGATGTTGCATAAGGTGTTGGCTCTGAAAGAGTTAATGTTAAAACTGCATGAAGCCCTCCCGATCTAATGATGTCACACCAAGGAATGTAACACAAAGTTTGGATGGTGACAGATGTGCTATCACTGGCTCCTAATAGTTTTTGTAACTATTGCTCAACAAGTCGATGTAACTTGTTCTTATTACTACCAATGCAAAATTCTGCACCTTGTGAAGAACAAACAAAGAACCCTCCAAGTCCGAGCTGACACATTTTCCCCTTCCATACTAAAACTGTTTTCACTTTCAGGATCTGTCTATTCCCTTCTATTTCATGTGTTTGTCCAGGTGCTTCTTGAACGCTGCTATTGTGTCTGCTTCCATCTCGTCCACTGGCAGCGTGTTCCAGGCACTCACCACCCTTTGTCTGAAAAACTTGTCTCACACATCTCTTTTACATTCCCCCCCACTCCAGCACCTTGAACCTGCGTCCCCTAGTAATTGATCCCTCCAGCCTGAGAAAAAGCCTCATACTTTTCTCATACTATCCATTGCCCCTCAACCTCCTGCATTCCAGTGAAAACAAACCCAGTCTATCCAACATTTCTTCATAGCTAAAATCCCCCTTACCAGGCAACCTCCTGGTAAACCTTTTCTGTACCCTCTCCAACCTGCTGGTAGTGTGGTGACCAGAAGTGTGTGCAATATTCTATACGTAATATGTTGTGTAAGACAAGTGCCTCTTCTTGTTAATACTCAGTAGTGGTTTATCCTTACCATTAGATAGGCCCTTACATTCAGCGTAGAAGAGATGGTTGATAGCAGTACTCTATCCTAGCTACAAGTTACCACTAATTTGTTCTGCAATATACAGCATCAGTTGGGACAGGAACAATTAGAATAGGTGACCAAAAACTTGTTAAAAAAAGGTACGTTATAAAGGCTGACTGAAAGGAAGGTTGAAGTTTAGGGTCCAGTGCCCACATGACACGGCCACCAGTCGTAAAGTGATTAAAATCTGGGATGTACGATAGTCTCAAATTGAAGCAAGGGTGAGGATTATAAAATTGGAGTTGTTGGTAGCGTTGGAGTCAAAACAGCCTCTGATGACAGTTTAGTGAATTGTTCCAGGAAACACTGGTAATGCTGTGACTGTCTCATGTGTCACTCAACTCTGGAAAGTCTTTAAGGAAGAGGGGATAAGGTGCTTTAACAGAGAGGGTCAATAACTAGGGATATGAATGTAGTTGGTAGAAGGGAGTCCAGGGGGCGCTTGTGGTCTGGAACTCATTATGCAAAGACCTCCTCACGATGAAATAATACTTGGGTATGCACTTGCTGTGGGACTAAAAGGTAGAGAGTGGGATGAGATTAGATAAACTGTGACGATGACAGTGAGGAATTCTGGAAGGACATTGACAAGTTGGTGGTGTGGGCAGGCAGGTAGCAGATGAGGTTCAATGCAGAGAAGTGTGAGATGATGCATGTTGGCAGGAGGAACACTGAAAGTCAGTATAAAATTGGGGTTACAATTCTATAAGAGAGTGCAGGAACAGAGGGACCTAGGTGTTTAGATCGTCAAATGTTGCTGGACAGGTGGAGAGAGCAGTTAATAAATTATACAGTTCCTCACTCTTTATTCATGTAAGGGCATGGAGCACAAGAGCAAGGAGGTGATGCTGAAGTTGCATTAGACACTTGTTAGACCTCAGCATGAGTATTGTGTGTAGTTGTGGGCACCACATTATAGGAAAGATGTGAACACATTGGAGAGAGTGCTGAAATGATTTACAAGGGTATTTTCAGAAATGGGAAGCTTCGTTGATGAGGATAGATTGAAAAAGTTGGAGCTGTCCTCCTTGGAGGAAAGGTAGAGAGGAGATATGGAAGATTTTTCAAGTCAAGAGCAGGCTGGATAGAGTAGATAGGGAGAAGCTGTTCCTCCCCATAATAAGAACAAGAATGAGAGGATATAGATTTCAAGTGATATTGCAAACAAAGCAAAGGTGATGTGAGAAAAAACCTTTTTAGACAGTAAGGTTTTGGAATGTACTGCCTGGAAATGTGGTGGAGGCTGGTTCAATTGAAGTAGTCAAGAGAGGCATTGGATGATTATTTGGAGAGAAATGACATGCAGGGAGTTGGGGAAAAGGCAGAAAATTGGCACTAGGGGGTGGAACTGGTACAGCACGGTGGGCTGAATGGCCTCTTTCTGCGCCATAAAAATGATGTGATTCTGGGGATAATCGGATAGCTGTTTTGTAGCTAGAAAAGAAGCAATAGGCCAAATGACCTCCTGATACGCCAAAAATGTTCCGCCTTCCAAAGCATTGCATAGTCCAGGCTGGGTCATGGTCCTGATTTCAGGGTGAGTTCCCAGTTAGGGATCCAATGGTCGTGGATGTGACCTTCATGAGGGCAGCCAATGAAGAAACTGCTGCCGGCATCCCCGTCCAATCAAGGACAGCAGATGGCTTCCAACAGCAAGCTGTCCAATCAGCAGGGCTTGGGGTTGGAACAGTAGTCTGCTCTCGCAGTAGGGATGGTATCCTGACTGTCATCAGTGTCCTCAATGGGTAGTGGGCAGGCGGTATGACACTGGACTAATCTTCTACAGGCCCAGGGTGATCTTTCAGGAGCATAGGTTAAAATCCCACCACAGCGGTTGTTGAAATTTAGATTCAATTAATTAAAAAACTAGAAATATGGAAGGTAGCCTCAGTCAGTGCGATTGCAGAACTGTTATCTATTGTTGTAAAACCCAACTGATTTACTAATGCCCATCAGGGAGGAAAATCTGGCATCATTAGCTGGTCTGGCTTAGATGTGACTGCAGCAATGCGATTAACTTTTAACTGCCCTCCGAAACGGTATAGAGATCCACTCTGATTGAATGTAGTCGGGGATGGTGCAACAGTACCTGAGTCTTAATGCAGGTAATCCCATAAAATAATAAAATTAAAATCCTTCAGTGTGAGGGAAGGTGCTGTCAAACCAGATCACGTAGTAAGAGAGACCGCTGCAGTCATCCTAAAGTGTCTTGCCTGGGAGAAACTTGCAGCTTTGGGATGGATCCTTTTGTGAAATATTGCCGGTAAGTAAATGTCAGCTGTGAAATGAAGTGCCTGTTCCAAACTCTGACTGCGTTACTGGCTCCAATCCATTTATCAGGCAGTTGTGGAGGGCCTGTCTGCTACTGGGGAAACTCTCAGAGCCTGGGACACAGGAACTGCTTACCACCTTTATTTGGATTCCTATCCATCTGTGAGAAATGCTCAGTTGCGTGAATGTGCACGGGAGCTGAGCCTTCAGGCCTTTTCCAAATTTCCTCACATTGCCCCTGCCCCTCTTGAGGCCCTCTGAAACTTCATATTCCTTGTTCGATGCTCTCCTGCTGACTGGTATTCTCGTTTAAGAGATGATGACAACAGTTAATACCAAAAAAAAGGGAATATAATTATTAAAAGATTAAACTAGGTCACTGTTGCCAGTTCAAAAAAATAACTGCACTTGACACGGTTACTATTTTCAGCAGATTCGTTCCCTCCTCATTAATGATGGTTTCCCTTTATAATTTAGCCATCATTCTGGAACTATTAAAAACCTAACTACCTCCTATTAACTTTGCTGTTATAATCCAACTTTATCTCCAACGGCAGAATCTCCACATTGTTCTACATTTACTGTATAATAGTCCGTCAGCAAACTCTATTATCCTGGGCTTACTAGTTAGGAAACAACGAAACCCTTTTTGATCCTTGCACAACTGTCTGGAGTTTTAATTGCTCATGCAATTAATTGCATGGAAATACTGCTGTGTGATCAATCGCGAGCAACCAGCTACCCCTCTGATATCTTCATTCTTGTTTTATAGTGCTTCTGTGGACCTAATATCTTTGATTCAACTTTTTTTTTACAGTCTATTAGTTCTTATTTTTCTGTAATTATCTTGTTCTCTTTCCTTTCTCTGCTAACTTGTTCCAATTTCCCTACTCCTCAACGCAAAGACCCATTGCTCCAAGTCCCTCAGGTGCTGGAGGACCATGTGTTATATTCATCAAGTCAGCATTATTTATGGAAAGTCGGCATTAGACATCAGTCATCAGACATTAGTTTGACTGCTGGGTCCTGTCCTTCCATTCACAGTTTCAGTTGGGGCTTCTGAATAGAAATTTGGATGTGCCATCCTTTGGCCCATTTAGTTGATTAAAAAAATTAATGCTGAAAAGAGAGAAATATTGTTAAAGGTTTCCATCTTACACTCATCAGGACACATGCAAGAATGCCAAAATTCAAATGATCACAACAATTTATACAACAAAAGGAAAAAGGTACTGACTGATTAACAAGTAACTCTGATTGGCTGAGGCATTGCCATGGAGACAACAATAGGAAATTATAAGCTCCCCAAGCTTGCAGGTAATTCCAAAAGCTGCCACCCTTGGACTTTTAAAAAAGTACTCACAGGATGTGGGCATCTCTGGCTAGGCCAGCATTTATTGCCCAGACAGCAGCATGTAGCTGCTGCCCTTGACCTTCTAGATGGTAGAGGTCATGGGTTTGGAAAGTGATATCTAAGGCACCTTAATGTTCCAGGCCATGATTGAGGTTGCAGGTTGTGTTGGAGTGTGATTCTGCTGTGTGATGGCCCACGGTGCCTCATGGATGCCCAGTCTTGAGTTGCTAGATCTGTTCGAAATCTGTCCCATTATGCACAGTGATGGTGCCAGGATGAGGGCATTCTCAGTGTGAAAGTAAGACTTAATCTCCACAAGGACTGTGTGGTGGTCACTCTTACTGATACTGTCATGGACAGATGCATCCGCAGCCGGCAGATTGGTAAGGACGAGGTCAAGTAGGTTTTTCCTTCTTGTTAGTTCTCTCACCACCTGCTGCAGACCCAGTTGAACACCAATGTCCTTTAGACCACAACCCGTCTGATGGATGTCAAAGCCCCCCATCCAGAGTACATTCTGTGCCCTTGCCACCCTCAGTGCTTCCTCCAAGATGGCGGAGTGCTGATTCATCAGCCGAGGGAGGACAGCACATGGTAATTAGCAGGGGTTTTCCTTACCCGTGTTTAACCTGAAGCCATGAGACTTCATGAGGTCCAGACTCCCAGGCCAACTCCCTCCCAGCTGTGTACCACTGTGCCGCCACCTCAGCAAGGTCTGATGTCTGGGACATTGCCTGTAAGGTATGATTCTGTGCCATTGATTATATCAGGCTGTTGCTTGACTAGACTGTGAGACAGCTCTCCCAAATTTGGTACTAGCCCCCACATGTTAGGATGAGGAAGATTTCTCAGGGTTGACATGGCTGAGGTTACCATTGTAGTTTCGGATGCCTGGGTCAATGCCACACGGTCCACCTAGTTTCAGACTTCGAGAAGCTTTAGCAAATTGATGCCAAAGTGTGAGATCATTTCAGAGTGTGATTAAGAATGAAC
Organism: Rhincodon typus; assembly: GCF_021869965.1. Classification (NCBI taxonomy): domain Eukaryota; kingdom Metazoa; phylum Chordata; class Chondrichthyes; order Orectolobiformes; family Rhincodontidae; genus Rhincodon; species Rhincodon typus. The sequence goes on along the minus strand of NC_063340.1, from coordinate 5,836,795 downwards.
ACTATTATTGTAGTCTGCAGTAACGATTAGGCTAAACTGGATAAAGATGGCAGATTTGTAAAAGAAGGGATTTTAAAATGAAAACTATTTTATGTTAAGGTTTTTAATTATGTCTGACATGTTGGGATTTGAACTCCGATCCACCAGCAAATTAGGTAGTTCAGTGCCAATACCACCACACCACCAATCATTATCTTAAACACCAGGAAAAGAAACGGTGCAGTTGTACTCGTATGTTAATAGCTGTCATATCTTTTGACAGTTAGAGCCCCCTCATGTTCATCCTAGGTACTGCAATGTAAATTCTGTGGTTTGTGCTAAAGGATGTATGAAAGTGAATTACATTACACTTTCCATTAAAAAGCATCTGCATTTGACTCTACATAATAACTTGATAACGAAATCAGGTTCACAAAAGTCACATATTACTAACGGCTTATGAAATACCGTAAATACTCGAACTATGGTCATTATCAAGTAAAAGTCGATGTTTGGCCAAAATAATCATTCAATTTTCATATACCTGGTCTACAGTTGACCCTCGACTTAACGGCTGGAAAATATACCCAAGCTCTTTGTACTTAACACTTGCCTCTGCTTCCCCCTGGAGTTAAACTGATGCTGGTGCAAGCCTATTCATTGATAGAACCAGAGAATAGTGAATCAGCTTTGAAGGTGACTGAGCAGCTTACACACAGACCTTGGCCCCGTTTGCAATACCTTTGGATAGGTGCAGTTGCCATGAACAATCTCTGAGTGTGAGGTTGATGGGACAAAGACAATTGCAATCGCCTGTAGACCTTTACTTTGTTTTGACTAAAACATTGTCTTAGAAACTCGACTTTGACACAAGTATGCAGAAAAAAAATTGATGTGGATGTTCTGGTGTTGGACGGGGTAGACAAACAGGTTTATTTGAAATTACAAGCTTTCGAAGCACTGCTCCTTTGTCAGGTAAGCTGCTCTGAAAGCTTATGATTTCAAATAAATCTGTTGGACTATAACCTGGTGTCATGCGACTTCAGGAAAAAAATAGGCATTTTCTGTTTCCATTTTAGTTAAAAATAAGAATTTCAATTCTTTTAAACCTATTGAATGTTAATTTTAGTTTTGCAAATGCTTTTGTATTTGGTATTATGGTATTTTGATAATAATTTTGGTATTATTTGTATTTATTGCAGAAGTAGTCAAAAAGGATTGAGACTTACATAAGAATTTCACGTTGATTTTGAGCAGAATCGTGCCCAGCGATAGTGCTTTTCCATAGCTAAGCTTCACTGGTAGAATGTAGACTGTGTTAAATGATGTGTTTGAAAGACAACATGTTATCATGACTCAGTTGGGAAATTCAAGGCCCCAAACTTCTGGGGTTGTCACAAAAGTTAAAATTTAATCAAATTGGTCAAAGTCCCTGGTTTACTTGTGTGATGGACTCAAGTTAATTCAGAACACTGTCTAGGTTTCTGACCTTAACAGAAGCTAGGATTTATTACAAAGAAATCTGTTATAACCACAAGCAAACAAAAAGATGAATGATTAACACGTCACTGAAACTCTCTCCATTCTTTAGCACCTACACACATTTGCAGACAGATGCAGACAGACAAACAAACATAAATGTTATAGGTGGAGAGAAAAAAAAATACTGGGGAAACACAGTTCAATAGCACCAGTGCATGGGATTGGCAGCACAGTGGCTCAGCGGTTAGCACTGCTGCCTCATAGTGTCAGGAACCTAAGTTTGATTCCACCCTCAGGTGTGGAGTTTACACATCCTGCCCATGTCTGCGTGGGTTTCCTCTGGGTGCTCTGATTTCCTCCCACAGTCCAAAGATGTGCAGGCTAGCTGGGTTGGCCAGCCATGCTAAATCACCCTTAGGGTCCAGGGATGTGTAGGCTAGGTGGGTTAGCCATGGGAAACGCAGGGTTACAAGGATAGTGTGGGATGCTCTTCGGAAGGTCAGTGTGGACTCGATGGGCCGAATGTAGGGATTCTATGATTGGATGAGTTGACCCTTTAGCTTCACAAAATCCTTCTACTCTCTTAGCTTCTTATTCTTTCTAAGTTCTTTCAGTCCTTTATTGTAGACAAGGGACAATTGACGCCTTCATTGTTCAGTCTTTCAGTCACAGAGACACTAGCTTATACTCATTTGTTGGCAGAGAAGAAACAGCTGTCTTCTAGATAACACAGTGTGGAGCTGGAGGAACACAGCAGGCCAGGCAGCATCAGAAAAACTGGAAAGCTGATGTTTCGGGTTAGGTCATTTCTGAAGAAGGGTCCCGACCCAAAATGTCAGCTTTCCTGCTCCTCTAATGCTGCCTGGCCTGCTGTGTTCTGGTCGCCCTGTTAAAGGAAGGATATGATGAAACTGGAGATGGTTCAGAAAAGATTTACCAGGATGTTGGTGGAAATGGAGTGTCTGAGTTATAAGGAGAGGCCAGATAGGCTGGGACTTTTTTCACTGGAGTGTGGGAGGTTGAGCGGTGACCTTATGCAGGTTTATAAAACCATGAGGAGCATAGATAAGGTGAATAACAAGAGCCTTTTCTCTACAGTTTGAGAGTTCAAAACTAGGGGGCATATTTTTAAGGTGAGAGAGGAAAGATTTAAAAGGGACATGGGGGCAATTTTTTTACACAGAGAGTGGTTTGTGTGTGAAATGAACTGCCAGAGGAAGTTGTGAAAGTGGGTACACTTACAATGTTTAAAAGAGATTTGGTTAAGAACATGAATAGGAAACATTTGGAGGCTTATGGGCCAAACACAGGCAGATGGGACTAGTTCAGATTGGGAACATGGTCAACATGAACTAGTTGGACCGAAGGGTCTGCTTCTGTGCTGTATGACTCTATGACACTGTGACTCTTCTCTCTCCCCTTATTCGCATGTATCCACCACCAGTTTTTCTCCTTTCTAACGATAAAAAGTCTCAACTTCTTTGATGTATGTTTGTAACTGAGGTTTCTCATCCGTGGAACCAATGGGGGTGGAATTCTCCCCTTGAATCAATTACTGCCCACCAGGTGTAAAATGGCTGCTGGCCTGTTATCATGGGTGTACAACCACCCCAGACCAGACATTTTAGTCAGTAGAGGTGGGGAGGGGTGTACATGTCACCCCATGAATTCTAGCACCCCCCATTTCATCCAGCTGTGTTCTCGGAGTGTTCTTATGTCAGCCCTTATTGCTGGTGCCAGGATATTGGGGAGGATCTTATCCCCACATTTATTGATTTTCAGGGGGATTGTGATTAGTTACCCATTAGAAGTGTTTGATGGTTTAGAGCAATTTTCTGAGAGTTTATTGAGTTTGTTAGGAAGTAGCAGTTTATGTAGTAGCCATTAGTTAATTAGATTAAGAAAATATATGGAGGCCTTGTGTTGAAGTCCCACCAGCTCCAGAAGTGTGTCATTATATCTCTGAACAGTTTGATTAGAAAACATTGGGGAATTGGAGATGGTTCATTGATATCAGAGCACAAACAGGCTATTGGCATAAAATGTTTTGATCTCATTAAAACAGTGGAGGACAGCATCCTACTCTCTAGCTGAGGTTTTAGGGAATTCACCACCTCAGTCTTCCTCCTTCTTCTCTCCTGCTGGTCTGTCTTCCATTGGCCTGATGAGGACTGCTCAATGAAGACTGCTGGGTTTGGGGATTACCCATTGAGAGCTGCTGCCTAAAAGGTCTGCATTTCCCATGGCTATCCCACCTAACCTGGTCACTACAGGGCAATTTAGCACAGCCAATCCACCTAACGTGCACATCTTTGGACTGTGGGAGGAAACCGGAGCACCCGGAGGAAACCCACGCAGACACGGGAAGAATGTGCAAACTCCACACAGACAGTCGCCCGAGGGTGGAATCGAACCCGGGTCTCTGGTGCTGCGAGACACCGTGCCTCCCCAATTATTTACACCCTTGTGGCCACTGACCCACTAATGCTGTCAGGTGATCACTGTCCCTTTGCCCACCTCCACTTGAAAGTTAATTTTCAAGCCCTTTTAAGAACAAAACCTTATTTTTGAAAACAATTCATTGACAACAAGGCACGGTTAGAGCAGGTTGTTTCAATAGGCACCTTGACCTCTGTGTTTCTCATAATGCTTCCTTTTGTTTTCCCACGCTAGAATTTTGAAAGGTTAATTGCTGCTGTAGAAGCTGCTAAATGATATCTCGTACTACACTGTAAATATAAGGAAAATTCCATTTTCAAGGGACGCCAATGCCCAAGCCTCATCCCCAGGTGGTTCCATTTCTCTATGTTTTGTGAAAGTCTGATTCAAAACTCCGTCATGCTTGATAGATCGTTGTGAGAGCATCTGATATCTTTTTCACGTCCCCAGCCTTCTGAAAGGACTCATTGAAATGAATGGCTTACTGATTGTAAATGTCAATGGGGCAAAGGGTTAAATAGATCAATGTTGTCCTATACCCCACGCCTGAGAGAAGGTGTCGATATTTGTGTTGACATCTTCCAGTGTAATGATGGACAGTTAATTCAGCTGGGAGACTTAAACCATGATGGCTGCAAAGTGATAACAATATCCACTTCTCGACAGGTTTAGCAAGGGAAGAAATAAAGACCAAGCAAATATTGGAAAAGCCCATACGTAATCCCTTTCTAAGGCTAGCACTGAACTTCTTCCCAAAAACATGCAGGATCCCAGGTGTCAACTGGTGTCACAGATGCTGTCAACATCATTTTTTGTTAATCTTCCAGCTAAACTACCGATCAATCTAACAAAAAGTTAACAGTTTGCAAGAAATAAATGATACCGTTCTAAGCTTGATTGAAGTGGTTATCTGGCTGTCTCAGTCACTTTCCTGGGGTGAGTTTTCAATGGTCTCACCAAGGCTACATTTTTAAGTCCAGTCAAATCTTTCTGGCCAGAGACCAGCAACTCACCCAGTCTCCTTAGGCAGCACCTTCCAAACTCACAACCACTTCCTTATAGAAGGACAAGGGCAGCAGATACATTTGGCCATTTATCAGGGTGGCCTTTGAAGGACGTGACAGAGAACATAGGAACATAGAACCTCAGAGACAGGAACAGGAGCAGGCCGCTTGGCTCCTTGATTTGTCTTAGCATTCACAAAGATCCTCAGACAGCACCTTCCAAACCCACAACCACTTCCATCTAGAAGGACAAGGGCAGCAGATACATGGGAACGCCACCGGCTGCGAGTTTCCATCCAAGCCACTCACCATCCTGACCTGGAAATTTATCGCCATTCCTTCATTGTCACTGGGTCAAAATCCTGGAATTCTTTCTCGAAGGGCATCGTGGGTCTCCCTGCAGCACATGCACTGCAGCGGCTCAAGAAGGCAGCTCACCACCACCTTCTCAAGGGGGCAACTAGAAGTGGTCAAGAAATGCTGGTGTGGCCAATGAAACCCACATCTGTCTCTTCCTAATCACAAAAGTACACCATCTTGTTTTAGTGGAAAATCTTCACTTCTTTGAGTGAGTTTTCCAAAGCTTTTGTAGAAGGGATAGGAAGGGGCACTCTGGATCTCACAACACAGTTCTGAAGTGTGTGAAGGGACAGATGGACCCGAATCTTTCAAGATGATCAGAATGTTGATTGAGAGATGATCAAACATTTGGGATTTTGGACTCCCGACTTATTGGTATTGAGTGCTAAAGCAAGCAAGTCACACTGAACCTTTATAAGGCTCTGGTCAGGCTTGAATTGGGATATTGCATCCAGTGGTGGTCACCACACTTTAGGAGGGAATAATTGCCCTTAAGAATTGGCAGAGGAGATTTACCTGAGATGGTTCCTGAGAGGAGGGATTTTTGCTGCAAGGTTAGTTTGGAGGAGCTGGGCTGTTCTCCTTGGAGCAAAAGATATTAAGTGAAGGCATGATAGAGGTCTAAATAAGAAAGCCAAAGAAAAGTTTAGTTACGGGTATAAGTGCTAGACATGGGTAAGATATATGGGGGGTGGGGGCGCGGGGATTGGGGGTGGATATGTAAGGAAGAATGTGCTCATGACCTTGAGCTCACTGTTAATGAGAATAATGGAAGTGGAGGTGTTCAATGATTTCGAAAGGCACTTGAGGATAATAAACTTGCTGGGCCATGGGGATCGAGTGGACCAATGCGAGCGGCTGGATTGCTGTACAGTAGTGGTTGACCCAGCTCCAATGCGAGGTCAGGACCCGGCCAGCTGTGTGTCTCTATTTGACCCAGAGGCTATTCTTCAAAATACAGGGCTGTGGAAGGAGATAGTCTTCTAATTCATTTCATCCCCATGTTTGCAGCTGATCTGCTCACCGGAGAGGTGCAGAATATGTGCAAGAATGAGTGAGGGCATGTGTGAGTGACTCATAGAGAGGGAAAGACTGTGTGAGAGAGTGATAATGAGGGGAAGACTATGTGTGTGAATGACAGGGTAGGACACACACACAAACAGATACACACACACACACATACACACACACACACAGATATACACAGACAGACACACACACATGCACATACACACTCTCACACACACATACATATACACGGTCACGTACACACAGATGCAGATGCAAATACACACATGCAGGCACACGCACTCTCACACACAGACACTCTCTCACACACACATTCTCTCACACAGACACACTCACATAGACACGCACATTCTCTCACACAGACACACACACAGACAGACATACTCTCAGATACACACACAGACACACTCACACAAACATACAGACACATGCACACAGACACTTGCATACACAGACATACTCTCACACACACACACACACACACACACACACACACACATACGCACACACTCTCACATACACACAGGCACAAAGACACACACACACACAATCACACACATTCACACTCTCTCAAACACACACACACAGACAAACTCACATACACACAGACACAAATACACACACACAGACATATATACACACACACACACACACACACACACACACACACACACACACTCACATTTGTGCTAAATCTTATCTTCCCAGATTTTGCTCATTAGCCCCTTGAGTGTGTAAAAATAAAGACATGTAGTTCCTGGTATGAACATTTTGAATAACCTTGTTCTCAGGAGAACCAGCACAGACTTGGTAGACTGAATGGCCTCCTCCTGTGCCAGAATGACTCCCTGAATCTATTTTGAGTGTCACTTTGGATTAATTGGAGTCCTGCAGAGTGTGACCTGTTAATAAAGTGAATGCACTCATTCTCGCTGCTGGTGGATGCAGGAAGAAAGCTCTGATATTAATCAGTGTAAGGTGACAGCTCGCTAACTTAGCAACACATTTAAAAAAAGAGGATATATTGAGGAACATTACAGCAGCCCAATAGAAAATCAGGCCACAACTCAGAAGTGTTTACAGCTCAGAACAGCTTTGGACAAAATCAGAGAAGTGCAAACTTGGGGAATCTTTGATTTACAATACATTTTGCTCCCCATAACTGGTGTTCATCCTATATCGGGCAAGTGAATCTATGTGTGTGATGTTGTAACAGGGTAGTAACATCTAAAATGGGGTCAATACTCATTACATAAAGAATTGAATTTCTTCCAGTACTTTCCACAATCTCAGGTATTTCCACATTCAGTACAAACAAAGGGGGGCCTTCCAAATATAATGCAGGAATCATAACATTGACTGCTAAAGGCAAAATACTGTTGATGTTGAGGATCTGAAACAAACAGAGAAACTGCTGGAGAAACTCAGCAGGTCTGGCAGAGTCTGAGGAGAGGGAAACACAGATTTAATGTTTTAAGACCAGTACGACTCTTCTTCAGAACTCAGTCTCTCTCTGTGTTTGCTAAACAAGGTAACCCTCAGCCACACATTTACTGTTGCTAGAGGGAGTTGTTTAGCTCAGATAGGTAGCTGGCTAGCATGTGCTACAGGATAATGCCAATAGCCAGTCAATTCCTCCTCTGGCTGAAGTAAAGGTAAAGTTGCTACAGACTCAGACGGCCAGCCCTAGGCAGATGCTCTCTCATCAACCAGGGAAATGGTGAGCTTAGTCAAAGGGCCGATAAAAAGGGGGCATAATTTTAAATGGAAAGGCAGGATGTTTCGAGTGGTTTTGAGGGAAAGTGTAGTAGGGATCTGGGATGCACTGTCTGGGAGGGAACCTCATAACCTTTAAAACGTATTTGGATGAGCACTTGAAATGTCATAACATTCAAGGCTACAGGCCTAATGAGGGCAAGTGGGACTAGTGGGGGTAGTAGCATATTCTTGGCTGAACTGACTTGATGGACCGAAGGATCTCTTCTATCCCCTATGATTCTATGAGTGTCGCCGTGAGAGGCAAGGTTGAGAAGACAGGATTTTCATGGTAACCTCGGCTGAGGGATGTAGACACAATAGGTTTCCCTCAGACGGTGCACACTTACTGTAGTACAATCTGTGGAAGGTGAAACAGGACAAAAGCCCATCCTCTAAATCACTCCTCACGATAGCATGGAGACTACGTCTGGCAGCTGGGTTCGCTGTATAATCCAAGGCCCATTCACAACATTTCCCTCACCTAGATGCTGAGAAGGAATGTTGGTCGTTCCCCCTCCTTGGATAAACCTTTGACGTGTGAAACAATCATGGAGCTGCAGTGAAAAACTGGGAGAGAAGGACCGATTGGAAAGCTCTTGTAAGGAACCAGCACAGGCGCAAAGGACTGAGGTAGGGCCTTGCGTCATGTTGTGGAGCAGAGGGACCTAGGGGTTCAGGTACATAATTCTTTGAAGTTTGTGTCACAAATGGACAGAATAGTTAAGAAGGCTTTTGGCACGCTTGCTTTCATTTCTCAGTCCTTTGAGTATAGGAGTTGGGACGTCATGTTGAGGTTGTATAGGACATTGATGAGGCCTCTTCTGGAATACTGTGTCCTGTTCTGGTCGTCTGGGTATAGGAAAGATATTATCAAGTGGAGAGGGCACAGGCAGGTGGGACTAGTTTAGTTTGGGATTATGTTCAGCATGGACTAGTTGGACTGAAGGGTCTGGTTCTATGCTGTATGACTCTATGACTGAATTAAGTCCATGTGCACTCATGATACAATTTTCCAAATGGTTTGTCTCTTTCCAGAGGAAATCTTCACCATCGAGCGTGATCAAAGAGTTTCTCTTGAGTCTAAGACAAATGCAATGCCTCAACCTTTCACATGCTCTTTGCTGATGATATTGAGGTTAGGAAACAAATCCTCAGTTCTGCCTTCAGAGTTCTGGCTTATTAAACAGACTGAGTCATTATTTCACCCGTCTCTACTGAACTTTACAACGCATCTGTAATTATTTTCAAGTAGGCTTTGTGATGGAAACAGTATCTTGTGCTTTCCACAGGGGCAATTAAATATTCATACAGATCAGCTCCTGTTTAAGCAGACCTCAAGCAGCTTTCTCCTGCTTTTCTCAAACTCTTCAGCATATGCAGTTTTTTACAGTTGTCTCCTCACACCCTCGGGATTGAAGACCCTTGTGTTTTTTTCTCAGGGATTCCGACAAAGGCAAAGGACCATGGTCACTGGTTCAGACCAGGTCAGAGCTGGAAGTGCATTCAGGCCATTTATCCGCAAGACAAAAAAAAATAGGAGCAAAATTAGGCCATTTGGCCCATCTAGTCTGCTTCAACATTCAATCATAGCTGATGTGATTCGCAGCTAAATTTTTCTGCCGTCTTCCCATAACCCTTCATCCCCTCATTAATCAAGACCTATTTATCTCTGTCTTAGACACTCAATGACTTGGCCTCCACAGCCCTCTGTGGTAATGAGTTCCACAGATTCACCACCCTCTGGCTGAAGAAATTCCTCCTCAGCTCAGTCCCTTCTATTCTGTGGTTGCGCCCTTGGGTCCTAGCCTCTCCAACTGGTGGAAACATCTTCTCCCCATCCACTCTATCCAGGCCTCTCAGTAGTTTCAATCAGATCTGCCTCATCCTTCTAAACTCCTTCAGGCCCTTCATTAATCGGGGTATTGAATATAAAAGTTGGCAAGCCATGTTGCAGCTGTATAAAACTTTAGTTAGACCACATTTGGAGTATTGTGTGCACTGACCACCCCTGGGCAGCTACAATGGGCTGGGCATATCGTCTGCATGAGTAATATGACACTCCCCGAGCAGTTGCTTTCCTCCCAGCTTCGAAACAGGGACAGAGGAAGCGCTTCAGTGATTCCCTTCACATCCCCAGTGTGTTTGAACTAATTAATTGATGAAAGGTCCCTCACCAACTTCTACAGATGCACCATATTGTCCGGGTGCATAATGGCCTGGTATGGCAACTGCTCTGCCCAGGACTGTAAGAAACTACAGAAGGTAGTGTGCACAGCACAGACCATCACGGAAGCCAATCTTCCATCCATGGACTCCATTTACACGGCTTGCTGCCGTGGAAAGGCGGCCAACATTATCAAAGACCCATCGCACCCCAGTAATGACCTCCTACAGCCTCTTCCATCAGGCAGAAGATACAGAAGACTGAACACACACACAAGCAAGTTCAGGAACAGCTTCTTTCCAGCTGTTACCACATTGCTGAACGGACTCTCTAGCCTCAAATAATGTAATCTACAATGTAACCTGTATGCCTCTAAGTCTTTTTGATCTGTACATCCTTTGTCGGCCTGTACCGCTCGTAAACAAAGCTTTACACTGTGTTTCGGTACACATGACAACAAATCAATCTATCAATCAATGAAGCACATGGGATGGTGGGGTAATGTACTGACCTCAATAGAGAACTGGTTGGCAGACAGGAAACAAACAATAGGTATAAATGGGTCTTTTTCCCAAGTAGCATCCAGTGAGTATTGAGGTGCTGCAGGTATCAGTGCTAGGACCCCAAAGATACACAATATATATTAATGATTTTGATGGGGGAACTAAATGTAATAACTCCAAATTTGTTGATGACTCAAATCTGGATGAGAGGGTGAATTGTGAGGAGGATGCATAGAAACATAGAAGATAGTAGCAGGAGGAGGCCATTCAGCCCTTCAAGCCTGCTCCGCCATACTTCATGATCATGGCTGATCGTCCAACTCAATTGCCTAATCCTGCTTTCTCCCCATAACCTTTGACCTCATTCGCCCCAAATGCTAAATCTAGTCACCTCTTGAATACATTCAATGTTTTGCCATCAACCATTTCCTGTGGTAATGAATTGCATAGGCTCACCACTCTTTGGGGCAGCACGGTGGCTCAGTGGTTAGCACTGCTATCTCACAACTCCAGGGACCCAGGTTCAATACCACCCTCGGGCAACTGTCTGTGTGGAGTTTGCACATTCTCCCTGTGTCTGCGTGGGTTTCCTCAGGGTGCTCCGGTTTCCTCCCACAGTCCAATGATGTGCAGGCTAGGTAGATTGGCCATGCTAAGTTGCCTACAGTGCCCAGGGATGTGTAGATTAGGTGGGTTATAGGGAGATAGGTCTGGGTGGGATCCTCTGAGAGTCGGTGTGGACTTGTTGGGCCAAAGGGCCTGTTTCCACACTGTAGGGATTCTATAAAATGTCTCCTCATCTCCATCCTAAATGGTCTACCCCAAATCCTCATGCTGTGGCCCCTGGTTCTGGATACACTCACCCTCGGGAACATCTATCCTGTTAGAGTTTTATAAGTTTCTATGAGCAGTGTGATTTGGACAAGTTGAGTGTGTGGGTAAGTGCATGGCAGCTGCAGTATAATGTGGATAAATGTGAAGTCATCCAGTTTGGTAGCAATAACAGGAAGGTAGGTAATTATCTGAGTGGTGATAGATTGGGAAAGGGGAGGATGAAACAAGACCTGGATGTCCCTGTATACCAGTCACTGACTGTAAGTGTTGCAGGTGCAGCAGGCAGTGAAGAAGGCAAATGGCATATAGACCTTCGTAGTGAGAGGATTGGAGTACAGGAGCAAGGCTGTCTTGTTGCAATTGTACAGGGCCTTGGTGAGACCACACACCTGGAGTACTGTGTTCCGTTTTGGTCTCCTACCTGAGGGAGGATGTTCTGGCTATGGGTAGAGTGCAGTAAAGGTTAACTCTTAAAAACATGTATTTCATCCCCGTCTTTCTCTTACATTTCTTCCTTATGTTTTGTAGCATTCCACCCCAACACCCCTCCCATCCCCACCTCCATCGCTCTACCTCCCCCATCATTTTCCCTATTCCAGTTCATCTACTGTGGAAACTCTCATCTATGCCTTTGTCACCTGTAGACTCAACTATTCAAATGCTCCCCTGATCAGCCTGGGACAGTAGGACTGGGTCTGTTAGGACTAAGTTAATGGGAGATTAAAGAATGATGGGGATTGAATAGAAACCTCTAAAATTCTAACAGAACTAGACACTGGTAAACACACGAAGGATGTTCCCGATGACTGGGGAGCCCAGAACCAGGGGACACAGTCTAAGGATATGGGAAGGGTTATTTGGGACTGAAATGAGGAGAAATGTCTTCACCCAGAGATTGGGAAGCCTGTGGAATTCTCTGCCACAGAAAGCAGTTGTGGCCAAAACAGTGAATGTGTTCAGGAAGGAGTTAGATGTAGTTCTTAGGGCCTAAGGATCAAAGGGCATGGAGAGAAAGCAGGAACAGGGGACTGAGTTGAATGATCGGCCATGGTCAGATTGAATGGTGGAGCAGGCTCGAGGGGCCGAATGGCCTGTTGCTGCTCCTATTTTCTGTGATTCCATGGAAGATGGAAGGTTGATCAGGGGAGCGTTTGAATAGTCGAGTGTAGAGGTGACAAAGACACAGATGAAAGTTTCCACAGCAGATCAGCTTGGACAGGGTAAAAGATGGGGCGGGATTGGAATGTTACAAAATGTAAAGGAGAAATGTAAGAGAGAGACAGGGAATAAAAAGGGAGAAACAGACAGCTGAAATACATATTTTCAGGACTCAGTTCTGTCTTATAATGAGTTACAATTAAGGCTCAATCTTATCGAAATTCTGTACTAATGACCTTGAAGTGTCACTGATTCTGCACATTAGTAGTTAGGTTGCCTATTACTTTCTGGACTAACAACTCAATCCTGTGGTGTGCAAGTCCGAGTCCCTGTGGGAGAGATGATGGACTGGTTCTTTTTCTCATTTAGCTGCAAGAGAAACTGGTTTCCAACAAAAAAAAATCAATTCAAAGAATGTTTAGTGTATCCACTCGACTGACCCAATATTCGAATGATGCTATTTATAACAAGGCAATTGTCATTTCTTAAACCTGTTGCTATGATACTTTTTTTGTTGCATGTTAAACCTGAAGATATTTGTTTGTTCAAATTTGTGCTTGACCTCTCCACACCTGTATCCGTTCAATATTGCTTTTAATTCTCGATAATATCTCTTTATCGTGCTTTTTTGTCAAGTTTGCAGAATAACATTCTCAGGCTGTACAATTTCAACGGGGGTAGCACAATGGGGTGGCACGGTGGCTCAGTGGTTAGCACTGCTGCCTCACAGCGCCAGGGACCCGGGTTCCATTCCACCCTTGGGTGACTGTCTGTGTGGAGTTTGCACATTCTCCCCGTGTCTGCCTGGGTTTGCTCCAATTTCCGCCCACAGTTCAAAGATGTGCAGGTTAGGGTGGATTGGCCATGCTAAATTGTCCCATTGTGTTCAGGGATGCGTAGATTAGGTGGGTTAGGGGAATGGGTCTGGATGGGATGCTCTGTGGGTCAGTGTGGACTTGTTGGGCCAAAGCAGTGGGGATTCTATGATTCTAAACTGTGAGCAGAACTCCCTGACCCACTCAAGTTGGAAATCTGTGAGGTTTATTCCACTACAGGGACAGTAGCTGACTGCTGCACTGTCTGAGATACCATCCTTCAGGCTAAACAGGGCTTTTCAGGTAAATGTGGATGATCAAATTTTAACATCCATCATCTGCCTGTTATACCTGAGACCTTCCATGAGCCCAAATGGTTTTGAAGAAAATAAAATGCAGTGATCACTTGATCACAGACTGAGGCACATTCAGGGGACTACAGGCAGTTGTTCTGGAGTCCATTTGCAAGATGATTTGTACACAAGTCTGAACACAATACATGAAAGCAGTCGTTTTTAAGTGCAGGATATGTTCATATATCAGATATTTAAAATTATCCTCTGATTGTGTGTGTAAGTATGAGAGTTCATAAGTTGGAAGTTCCTAAATCAGGGACCCACTGTAATGTGGAATAAACAAAGCCATCTGTGCTATGATTAGTTTTTTTATCTAAAGACATTGAACCAGGCAATTAAATTAACATTGAGAAATTCTCCAGTTTTAATTCACATGTGTATGATAATTTCACATATTATTATTATTGTTGTGACATATTATTTCACATCTTTGCAAGATGCCAGCTAGGAAAGACAATGGATCCAGACTTGGAATATACAAATGAAGCATGTTTCAGGAGCTGCTTTTAACCAGCAGAGTGAAAGAAGGGAGAAATGAATCGGTCATAATAAGAGGTGGAAGTCTCTCTCCTGGTTTCTCATCATTTCAGAAGATAGTGCCTGGTGATAATTATTCACTGACTATTCAAAGATATCAACAAACTGTGTCACTGCTGAGAATTCCAGTCAACAATTAAAAATCTATCTAATAACACAAAAATCTAACATCAAAAGGAGTTTAAAGACTTTTAAACCATGTAGCATTTGTTCTTCCTGTATGTAACAAATGTTCCCTTTTTTACACTTACTTTGTGTGTCTGTGTACATGTGGACAAGGTCAGAAGTCACACGACACCAGGTTATAGCCCAACAGGTTTATTTGTAAACACAAGCCTTCAGAGTGCTGCTCCTTCATTAGGTCACTTCTGGCCTTGTCCACCCCAGTCCAACACCTGCACCTCCACATCATTTGTATGTGTCGAGGTCACGTTGCTATGATCTGTTCTTGGGGTGAATGGGTAATAAAATTGCTCTTGAAAAAAAACTGAGTAAATGACTCATTAGGTTTTACTGGTGTTACATTTTAATTGAAATAAATTTACTTTTTGATACCAATGGAGAAAGTGTTAAAAAAGGAAGCTAAATTACCTTCCCTCATGTGGTTATAACAGACTCCTGTCTTCCAATTAAGATACATCGAAAAGACCCTGCATATTCATTTTGAACAAGAGTAAGGCTGTTCTCTCAGTGTTCTGGTCAAGAGTGCATCCCTAAATCAATATGATTAAAACTGATTATCCTGAGGTTATGACATTGTTGTTTGAGGGAGATGGCTGGTGGAAAGTGAGCTTCTAACATTTTCGACATCACACTTTGAATCAATGACATTTCAAGATGGGCTTTGTTGGTTGCAAAGAGCTTTGGGATGTGCTGAAGTCAGGGAAAATGTGATAATGTGAGTCTTATTTTCTTTAACAGAATCACAGAATGATACAATGTGGGAGGAGGCCACTAGATCCATTGCGCTGATGTCAGAAATTTCAAATAGCTACCTAGTTAGACCCACCCCTCTGCTGTCTCTAATGTCTCCTTGCAAGTTCTTTCTCTGTCAAGATTTTAGAAATATTCATTCAGTGGGAGGAGGGAGATGATGCTTCTGCCTGTGGGTGAGATGAAACTTTGGGCCATATATGAAGCATAGACACCAATAACCAATAACAATAAATTGAACATAAAATTCAGGAGAAACATCTTTATCCAGAGAATGATTAGAATGTGGAACTCACTACTAAGGGGGGTTTCTGAGGTCAATAACAGTGATCCAATTTAGGGTAAGGTAGATAAACATATGAGAAAAATAGAGGGTTACGCAGAGAAAGTTAGATGGGGAAGGAAAAAGAGAAGGCTTGAAGGGAGTTTTAATGCTAGATTGAGCTGGTTTGGCCAAATGGCCTGTTTCTGTACTGTATGTTATAAGTAGGTGTCACTTAAATTTGTAATAGTGTTCCTGAAAATGGCTACTTTATGTGAAAAGACTTCAAGCGAATTCTAGCTTCCCATAGGAATGTAGGCTAAAGTTGGAATTTGGTTCCCTCGGACATTTCCTTACCCAGAAATAAAATAATGTTCAAGTTGAAATATTGTATTGTACAAGTTCAGCACTGTGCATTCCTGGCTGATATAACTTGAAAAGCAAAATATATCACTAAATAGAAAACAAAATGCAATAGAGTATACAATTTAAAAAAATACGCTCACTTATATTTTTGGATTGACCAACGTCTATCTAGTGGCCAGGATCTTTTGGTGCAGAGAGCTGCAGTGTCCCAGCATTACCGGCAGCAACTGGCCTCTGCCACAAGATGGAGCCCTTTAGTGAGGTTCAGAATAGAAGCTGGGAGAAGGGAATGGCTGGAAACAGGAACCTGGGATCAAAGGCAAGGCCGGGAAAGAAGGCAATGCTGGAGGCGAGGCTGGAGTGAAGTTAGGCCATGGGAAGGAGGGAATACTTGAGTGAAGTTAGGCCAGGGGAAGGAGGCGAGCCTGAGGTGAGGTTAAACTAGAGGAAGGAAGTGAGGCTGGAGTGAAGGAACAATAGGAGCTGGGCCTATCTCTTTGCAAATAGACTGTGACCTAATGTTCCTCTGAGTTCCCCCACTGGTCCCTGATGTCAGGTAATTGTAACATGCAATGACACACGATACATGTGCAACAATGTTAGACTGAAATAACAATCTAATTCAAATCAAAGACCCTGAAATATACGATATTCAAACAGAATGTCTGTTGCATGTGTGTTTGTGGGAGAGAGAGAGTGTGTGTGTGAGGAGGAGAGAGGGTGTGTATGTGTGTGGTTGAGTATGTGTGTGTGCATGTGTAGGAGGAGGTGGGAGCTGTAACCAAGTGAAATGTTATTGGTGGAGAGAAAGCTTTCTCTCCCTGGATGCTGCTAGACCTGCTGAGTTTCTCCAGCAATTTCTGTTTTTGCTTCAGATCTCCAGCACCCACAAATCTTTGTCTTGTTTTATTGTGAAATATTATAAGTAGGAGATTTATACCGGATGGAGGAGATTATTTAGTACAGGGTCTTGTCTGGAGGCAGACTGACTGGGAGAAGCTTCTTGCATCTTTTCCACCTTCATGCTTTTAACAAGTCATTTACTGAGATGTCCCCGGGGTTACCAATGTGATTTTGCCTCATCTGAATGCTGACACATTTGGAGCAGGTCTACAGTTGTGAATAATTAGAATGTAGCATTGTTTCTTTACTGTGCCTTGAGCCAGTCTGATCAGTTCAGGTCCCCTTTTGCAAATGGATAATTGCCCTGTAGTAAATGTATTTTGAGTTGGATACAATTAGTTGGCTTTACTCTGATGAAGCCTTAAACAACAAGGACGTTCACAGAAACATGTAAAAGGTGGCTGAACCAACACTGCATGTCATACACCTTTAGTCAAGGTTAAGTTTACCTTGCCTTGTCAACGGTGAAGGGGGAAGTATATTTTAAACCTTCCCTTTAGCAGCGCTGTGACGTCCCTTGTCTCCCCGTGTTCATTTTAAGGCTGTCAGGCGTTATTTAAATCGTGACCTCCCCTTCAAGAAAGACAAAAGAATGCTGCAGCAGCTGGGAACCTGAAAGGAAGACAAAAATGAACACTGGGGCACTCAGCATTCCTGAGTTAGAGAGACAGGGAGAGCTAATCTTTCAAACTGGTGTGTCAGAGCTCTGTGGACAAATCACGAAAGGTTGTCTTTGGAGTTCAGAGTGGCATTTAAGGTATTGCGATTCTCACTTTATTATAAAAGAGGAATTACTTATTTCAAGTGTCTCGGTGAAGAGAGTTACTTACTGAGCCACAGCTACAGGAAGAAGGCAGAAGCTTGGAGGTGATGGTGGCTTATTGGTAATGACTGTAGGCCCGAAGTTCCTGAATAATTCCCTGGTGACACGTTCAAATCCCACCACTGCAGCAGCTGTTAGAATTTGTAATTCAATAAATAAATCTGCAATTGTAATCTTATCTTGGTGATAGTAACCATGACAACCATCATTGATTTTGTTGTTAAAGCTCATCTGGTTCGCTAGTGTTCCTTTAAGGAAATAAATCTATCATCGCCACCTGGTCTGGCCTATGACTCCAGACCCAGAGCAATATGGTTGAATCTTAGTTGCCCTCAGGCAAGGCCTAGCAAGCCAATCAATTGAAGGACAGTTAGGGATGGGGGATAATTATTGGCCTTCCTAGTGACACCCACATCCCATTAAAATAAAAAACGGAAAGTAAAGGGTCATTGCCAAAGTATTGCCCTAGATTAGAGTGAGCAAAGCAAAAACATCAACTGCAGCATTGTCCTACCAGAGCATAGGACTGGTCTCTCAGAGAGAAACAACTGGTGGTGGTTCAACCAGAGGGTTACCATACCCCAGGCAAGGGCAAGTTTGAGAAGGTGAGTCCCCTCAGGGTAACCTCATCTGCTATCAGGAATTGAACCCATGCTGTTAGGCATTTCTCACCAGCTGTCCAATCAACTGAGCTAACTGACCCCAAACAGTTGCAAAGTGAAGAGAGACACCCAAAGTGGCTGAGACACACTAATGCAGTCACGCTCATGTGATACCTGCATTACTGAGTGATGAATACACACTGGTTGTTCATCGCTTTTGTAAACCTCACTACACTGTACCTGAAGGATGTGCAAATGTTAATCCAAATGTCCTCAATCATCCAACTAGATTTTACGAAGATTCGACTACCTCAACTCCAAATCCTCTGTCATTTGTTGATTGTTGTAGGATTTCCATTGGTTCTGAATGGCCTGTGCATATATGCTTAAAGTTTCAGTTGTAACAGAATCTAAAGTCACATTTTTTATGTTCTAAAATGATTCCTTTCAGCGTTTTTGTTTGAAATGTAATTTCTCCGTATTGTGACCTTGCATGTATTGCTGGTATAATTGGTGTATTAACTCTCCAGTAATTCAATCTTTTTAACATGATGGACCCTCAGCTCTCAAATTCCTTTTGAAAACCTATCCACCTCTCTCTGTCTCTCTCTCTCTCATTCTCTGTCTCTGTCTCACTCTCTGTCTCATTGACTCTTTTTCTCTCTGTCTCTCTTTGTCGCTGTCTCTCTCTGTCTCTCTCTCTCTCAGTCTCATTGTCTCTCTCTCTCTCTGTGTCTCTTCCTGCCTTGCTGTTTCTGTCTCTCTGTTTTTATCTCCTTGTCTCTGCCTCACTGCCTGTCTCTGTCTCTCTGTCTCACTGTCTCTCTCACTCTCATTATCTCTGTCTGTCTGTCTGTCTCTCTCTCTCTCTCTCTGTGTCTCTCTCTCTGTCTCTACAATGCTGTTAAAGCTTCCCTCTTCGACCAGGTTTTTGGTCAGTTGTCACAAAGATGAGGCTTGATGCCAAATTTCCTGTGGTATCTTGAGATATTTTATGATTCAGTCTGTGTTTGCTTGACAGTTCCCTGGGTCCAAGTCCATCTGTTAATCTTTATTCCTGGAATCAGTGGGATTGTCTAATGAGGATACGCTGGACAGACTGGGCTTGTATCTGTTGGGGGAGTTAGATGAATAATGGTTGACTTGATTGAAATGATCAAGACCCTGGTGGATGGGGATAGGGCTGTTTCTTCTTGTGGCCAAATCTAGAATGAGGTGTCGCTGTTTCATGATAAAGGCTCACCTGTTTAAGACAGAGGTGAGGAAAGATTTTTATTCTTACACAGGGTTGTGTGACTTTGGAACTCTTCAGATGCATTGGAGGTAGAATTCTTGAATATTTTTAAGGGAGATGTCGATCGATTCTCGACAATCAAGGGGGTGAAAGGTCATTGTGATGGTGGGAATGTGGAATAATCAGATCAGCCACAATCTTACTGATTAGTTGAGTGGGCTTGAGGGGCCAAATGGCCTGCTTTTGTTCCTAATTTGGATGCTCCTAAGCCATCTGATCGACTCACGAGGTGCTCACAAACCCAGCACAAGGTGCTGGGACAGATGTAGGCCATTCAGCCCATCCAGTCTGCTCCAACATTCAATCAGATCATGACTGATCCAATAGCTCTCAATCCCCACTTTCCTGCCTTTTCTCCCTTCCTGATCTCAGCCTTGAATATTCTCAATGATCTAGCCTCGACAGATACTAAAAACATTATTGTAACACTGACGTCATTCTAATAAAAATACTGAAAGTGCTAATATTATAAGAAATATTTACCTCCGTGGATAGTGGTGAAGGCTTTCAGTTGTTCTCTAGTGTTAAAAACTAGGCAACCAGCTGCTGAAATCTCGAGCCTCCATGTGTCACTGCATTAAATGTGCTACACTAATGCAAGTTGTTGTTGCCCATTGTCCATAAGTGCTGATTTGGAGTATTCACAAGGAGTTGCCTTGCGCAAAGAAACAATATGTTATATCCCACTTTACACTGATTTCAGCTTTTCTGCCTGATTCTGGTACCTGTCAATTGAGACCCTCAGTAAATGTGAGTGTGGCCAGTTGGCCGGTTATTTCTGGGAATCATGAGCCCTGTCTCTTACCTGCGATTAGACTGTGTACCAGCCTTATCAACATTGTGCTCCTCTCCCTGCCTGTTGTCTGTCAGCAAGGTAATCAAGGAGACTGCACAAGATTAAGAGTCTGAGTTTGTGCATTTATATGGCACCTCTCTTGACGTTGAGACATTTCCAAAATGCTTCACAGTCCATCAAGCACTTTTCTGGCCCTTCTATAGGAAAGATGTTGTGAAACTTGGAAAGGTACAGAAACAATTTACAAGGATGTTGCCAGGGTTGGAGGGTTTGAGCTATAGGGAGAGGCTGAATAGGCTGGGGGCTTTCTCTCTGGAACATCAGAGGCTGAGGGGGTGACCTTACAGAGGTTTATAAAATCATGAGGGTCATGGATAGGGTGAATAGTCAAGATCTTTTCCCCAGGGTAGGGGAGTCCAAAACCAGAGGGCATAGGTTTAAGGTGAGAGGGGAAAGATATAAAAAGGCAACATTTTCACGCAGAGGGTGGTGCGTGTATGGAATGAGCTGCCAGAGGAAGTGGTGGAGGCTGGTACAATTACAACATTTAAATAGCAACTGGACGTGTATATGAATAGGAAGGATTTAGAAGGATATAGCCCAAATGCTGGCAAATGGGACCAGACTTATATAGGATATCTGGTCGGCATGGACGAATTGGACCGAAGGGTCTGTTTCTGTGGTGTATAACTCTGACTCTATGAAGTGTGGTCACTCTATAATGTAGGGGTAGTGAAGGTAAAGTCCCTCTGGAGAGAGATCAATGCTGATGAGCTTAGCCCGAAGGTCATTGATGAGGGTGAGATTAAGAAGGTAGGACATTCAATGGTAGCGATGGCCAGGGCAGAACTTGAACGTATGCTGTTGGCATCACTCCCTAGCTATCCAGCCAACTGAACTAATTCTTTATGTAGTCTGCAGCACTAATGATGACAATGCAATGATGATGACATACTAGCACAAGACTACGCAGACTGGAGAGAAGCATGTTCTAGGATTAGGTGCGAAACACTGAGAGACAGTATCTGAGTGTAAATGAGAGGTCGTTCTGTCTTGAAGAGAGTCAGAGAGCCTTACTTTAGGGTGAGGACAATCCAGGATGGTACAGGCTTGGAACATACAACAGAACAGTCTCTCAGAGTGCAAGTGCAGACACGCAATGCTTGAGAGAACCCAAAGAGTATCGAATCCATAAAGGGATAAACAGCCCAAGTCATTATCACTCAAAATGAGCAGCATACTAATCAATTTGCACACAGAAACCTCACACACACTAAAAAGATAAATGTTTCGGGGTTAAGGGGTGAATGTTGGACAGGGCATAAGGACAGTTCTACTTAGAATACTAGGAACCTTTAAATTTATCTAACAGCATGTGCAGCTATTGATATTTCATCTGAACAATACACCTGACTGTGCAGCACTCCCTCAGCAATGCTTAGAAATGTGATTGTAGATTATGTGCTCAAGGTCTGTTTGGAACGCAACTAACAACACACAACTTCTGAGTGAGAGGGAAGACTTGAGCAGATTGTAACAAGGTCAGCCACGTGGACCTCCTGGATTTTGAGTTCCCTGATTGGGGCTGTTAATCTGGTCCAATCAGGGAGCCCTGGCTGACAGATATAAACAGGAGTGTCAGTGGTCCTGTTCACTCTGAGAGCTGGCTCTGAGGGAGCTGGGTCAGAATCAAGGACTCTCCACGTGTAAATAAAGGGTGACTTGGTGACAGAAGTTATTTCAAGTACCAATAGAGTGCTGTGCTAATGATGGGCAATGACTACATAGGACAGAACAGAAATAGGCCATTCAGCCCATCAGGTCCATGCCAGCTTTTGAGTTCCACTCAAATCTTCACCCACCTTTCCTTATCTAGACCTATAATTGTAAATATCTATTTCCTGCTCTCTTAGGTACCTGTATCTCTCAGCTGTTATCATTGAACGGCATCTTGGACAAAGTTTATTCTCTCAAGTGGGCATAAAAGAACCCGTGACACTATATTCCAAAGAACAGCAAAGGAGTTCACCTTTTCCGAGAAACTATCCTGCTTGACTCAGAAGAAATTGGATCTATTGCTGAACATCTCCATTTTACCAACCTGCGATGATTTATTTCATGTGTGTTTTTAGCCCCTTCAGGGAGTTGGTATAGACATTATGCAAAAGCTGTTTGGGACATCTGAAGGTCACACTGTCTATTGTCACTTGCAGTATTGACATATTTCACCCTTGAGTATTCTCCATTGACCAGGAAGCACAAAGTAGGATGGCTGAGGCTGCTGGGATACCCATTGATTGACATCCAGCCATTTTCCTCAGCAGAGACTTGGTCACGGAGACAGTAAAGCAGACAGTGCAATTTAAAAGAATTCTTTAAAAATTTCCATGAACTGCAAGGAGTTAAATGTTGCCTTTAAATGCTTTTTACTTGTGGATGAAAAACAACAACGCTTCAATAAATAATCCCTAATGTTGGATTCTACCTAATCCGGTTTAAAATGAAGCTATATTACCGCTCTCATCATAAGACCATAAGGTGTAGGAGCAGAAGTAGGCCGGTCAGGCCATCGAGCCTGGTCGAACATTCAATCATCATTGATCTCATCATTCTCAACTGCACTTTCCTGCCTCTTCCCTACAACCCTTGATTCCCTTCCTGATTAAAAATCTGTCTCAGTCTTGGATATGGTTAATGACCCAGCCTCAACAGTGCATGAGTGCAAGAGTTCCAAAAGCCCCTTTGCGTTTGGCATCATTGTGGGTTGGTACAGGAGGTGGCGCTGTGTTGGTAGTGTTGCTGAGCGGGTAATTCAGGGCTTTAGGTTAATGATCTAAAGGTCTACAATAATACCTGATTGAATTTCAATGTGATCCATAAATCTGAAAAATAAAACTAACGCTGGTGACCATAAAACTATCGCTGATGATCTCGGGAGAGAGAAAAAAACAACCATTTGGTTCAGTAATGTCCTTTAAGGAAGGAAATCTACAGCCCTTACCTGATCTAGCCCTACATGTGACTCCAGACCCACATCAATGTGGTTGATTCTTAACTGGCCTCAAGCAGGTCTTAGTGCACCCTCTGTTCAAGAGCAATTAGAAACAGACAATAAATCCTGACCTTATCAGGCCACCCACATCCTGGGAAAGAATTTGAAAAAAGCCCTAATTTTCCTTTCTTTATTTAAAAGAAGGGAACTTTTAATGGTAAAATGATGCTTTGACTCTGAAAGTAAAATCAGGTGAAAAATTGTACTCGTCAAATGTTGGGGCTTAAATAAATGTCTCATTACTGAGATGTCACACACACACACACACACAGACACACACACGCGCACACACACACGCGCACACACACACACTGACAGACAGACGCACACACACACACATGCATACACACATTGGTTGGGAGAGAAAGGGAAGATAATTCCTTGTGGATCAAGATTAACATTAAAAGTGGAATGAGGTAACTCTCTGATAGTTCTTTAGGTTTCCTTTGGCAAGGTCATGTTGCTCGTGGTCACAGGACGATGAAAGATTCTCAGTTTGTGGAAGCAGTCAGTTAGTCCCAGGTCTTTTATTGAGTAAGCAGTTCAGAGTCTTTGAACATCTATCTTTTCCTCAAAGAGAGAACGAGAGACTGGGAGAGATACCTCTCCAAAACAGGTAAGCTTACTTCCTGTTCCAGGAGAGAGAGTGATCTGTCTTCACTGTGGGCTGCTTGGAGACTTCTTTATAACTGTGCCATTCCCAAGTCTGTGGCAAAACAGAAAGTAAGAATGTAAAAGCTGCTGCTGGGCACCTCAGTTCAAAACTAAAAGCAGAAAGTGCTGGAAAGACTCAGAAGGTCAGGTAGCATCTGAAGGAGAGAGAAACAAAGTCAATGTTTTGCATCTGACATGACTTAGATTGAAGGTTCTGTTTCCATGCTGTACAACTCTATGCCTCTTCTTCAGAATCCTACATAACCTCTACAGGGGTTCTGAAGAAGTGTCATACCGGACTCGAAATGTTAACACTGTTTCTCTCTCCATAGATACTGCCAGACCTGCTGAGTTTCTCCAGCATTCTCTGCTTTCATTTCAGGTCTCTGGTATACCCAGCATTTTGCTTCAGTTAACATTCAGATCAGGTGTCCTTCCACTGGTAAGTCTAGCAAAAGCAACGATCCATCTTACCTCTCTTGCAGCAGCTCTGTCTTCCCAAACATTTCCTGACCTTTTGTACACAATAATTGAAGTGTAGTAGGGTTCTACGTTTAAAGTTCAAATTCCAAAATGTCACACAGCAAACTCTCAGCATGCCAGTCCAAAACTTCCATTTTTGAGTTTTCATTCCAAAACAGATGCTGTAGTAACAAAATATCGAAGAATCTGTGTTTTACATTTGTCATAGTTCTGATTCTGACTCCTGTTGACTAAATATGCGGGAGATAGCCTCGAGATGTTATCATGTGACTACTAATCCCGAGACTCCGCTAATGCTTTGGGGACCTGGGTTCAAATCCCACCACAGGAAAGGGCAAAATTTGAATTCAATAAAAATCTGGGATTAAGAGCCTAACAATGGTCATGAAACTGTCACCAATTGTAGTGGAACAGCCCATCTGTCTCACAAAAAAGCAAAAGATGTGTGGATGCTGGAAATAAAAAAACCAGAAATTGCTGGAAAAACTCGGCAGGTCTGCAGCACCAGTGGAGAGAAATCAGAGTTAACATTTTGGATCAAGTGACCCTGCTGAGTTTTTCCATCTGGTTCACAGATATCCTTTATGGAAGGAAATCTGCTGTCCTTACCTGGTCTGGCCTATGTATAGGAGATGTGGATGACTCTTAACAGTCAACTCTATATCTCTCTGCCTCTTCAAATATCCGTCTTATCTGCTCCTGTGGTTTGGTGTCAAATTTTGTTTAAAAATGCTCCTATGAAGTGCCAAGGGGACATTTGACTGTGCTAAAGGCACTACAGTGATGCAAGTGGGAGATGGTGAGTTAGTGACAATGTCACTAGGCTAATTGTCGAGAGGCCCAGGCTAACGCTGTCATGGATAGAGGTTCAAATCCCACCGGACTAGCTCAAGCATTTAAATCTAATCAATAAATTGAGAATTGAAATCTAGTCTCAATAATGGCAGCCATTAAAGTATTATTGGTTCACTAATAGACATACTCTCACACATAAATGCACACACACGTGTACAAAATATGCAAGCAAACACTCTCACGTGCGCAAATATGCATGTACACATCCTCTCACATGCACACACAAATATACACACTCACATAAATACACACACACATAAATATGCACACTTACATAAATATTCACACTCACATAAATATATTCTCACATAATTACACACACACACATAAATACACATACTCACATAAATATGTACACTGACATAAATATACACACACATAAATATACACACTGACATAAATATACATACTCACATAAATATGTACACTCATGTAAATATACACTCTCATGTAAATATATATACTCACCTAATTACACACGCACATAAATACACACACTGACATAAATATACACACTCACATAAATATACATACTCACATAATTACACACACTCTCAAATATATGCACTCACACATAAATATACACACTGACTTAAATATACACACTCACATAAATATATGCACTCACACATAAAATATGCGTGCTCACATAAATATATGCACTCATACATAAATACACACACACAAATAAATACACACACTCACATAAATATATGCGCTCAAACATAGATATACACACACATAAATATACACACTCACATCAATACACACACACACACATAGGTACACACACACAAAAACATACATACTCACATAAATACACACACACATAAGTACACACACACATAAATATATACACTCACATAAATACACATACACATAAATACACACACTCACATAAATATACACACTCACATAAATATACACATTCACATAATTGCATTCGCATGAATACTCAAATGCTTATTCACACACACGTGTAAGGTGCTGTGCACAAATGTGGAAGAATTGGTCTCCATTCACACAACTGACTCACAGTGAGTCTACAGAAGTATCTTGGCTAACAAAGGGAAGAGGAGGAGATCCTACTGTCACTGTCCAAGGACACTGACTACACTGAGAGAGAAGGTAAAAAAAAGCAAGACAGGAGGCTTATTATCATGTAGCATCTTTCCTGACTTCAGAAAATGCTTTATGCCATAATGAAGTCACTTTGAAGTGCTGTAATAAAGAAAATATGGCAGCTCCAGCCAACAGCAAAAAGATAATGACCACATAATATGTTTTGGTATAGAGATTAGGATTAGCCTGGGCACCTTGGATAGTGCCCCTGCTATTTTTTTGTAATAGTGTCATGGGGTACTAGATATCCACTCACAAGGCACAGTATTGTGAATTCCAAATGTTGCAGGGTTTGCTCTGTTGGCTGGATTTTGTATAAAGAGATGAGATGGCTTTGCTCACTGCTCACGGCTGCTGACTCTATCTGTTTATTATGATGTCAATCCTGATCCACGTGATACTGCCCAGAGGTCTCCTGGGTACGTCAGAATCCTGGCACCCCCTCAGAAAGACTGCTGAACATGTCACACATGCACAAGCAATGTCAAATGATTCTTCTCACACTCAGTGAAAGATATCTTGAGATTTATTTCCAGATAGAATCTCAAGAAAGGCATCAGACTGTCAGCCCTAAGCTGCTGATATTGATTTTGTTCATAGGCCAAAACCCCCTCTCCTTTCTCTCAACTGAACTGCTTGAAGAGCTACATCTGTCTGTACAGAGATCTCTTTTAGATTAGATACTTTATACCTTAGGGACTTAATTCGAAGGGTCCAGAATCAGCAACAGCCTGGGTTTTATTACAAATTCAGCTTCCGGTTTTTGACCAGTTCATTTACAAAGTTGAGGTCATGCAGGCAGACAAAGCTCTTACCCTGCTGTTATACTCCCAGCTGATGACAATACAGGGCAAGTTAGATCCCAGCATTAAACTTTGATTATATCATTAATATTTTTCACTGAGTTAACTTGGTGGTTAATTACTGTGACATATTAACAAATGCTCTTTAGCATCAAACCATTAGAAGCACTAAAGAAGCACTAAAAAGAAGCACTAAAGAAATAAAATATTTCTATATGTATATGTACATAAAGAAACATGAAAACAAAAGTTTCAACCTGTTTTCTAGTACGATCTGTTACAGAGACTCAATCCCAGAGGAACATCAACTCCATCTCAGCTTTTTAAATCCATCCTTATCAAATGTTTTCCAGTTTCTTTCTCTAGGGATTTTGAGACCTACTTTTCTTGACTTGTTTTTGAGTCTGCTGGCATGAGCCTCCTGCAATTCCGATGACCTAAACTTTCTCATTTTCAACAAGTTTGAAGATTTCTATTCAAACTCTCCTGACTTAGGAGTTACCCTGGCTAGAAACCATTCCTGCCGAGCTGACTGGTGTCCCTGAGTTGACTGAAAAACTGCTCAGAGAAAGTTAAAATCGGCTTCTGAGCTCAACTCTTGTGTGTATGGGACTAAAACATTGAACCTTCTTTTCTGAAGTCAAAACCAATCTACTGTCCTGTCATAAAGTCAACAGCGTAAACAATTTTATCCATTAACACCACAAGGTTTCTCCCAGGCTTAACTGCAATTACATGTTTGCTAAGAACTGAGGCATTCAAGTTACTCTTTCACATTGGCTTTCTGATCTTTTGAAATGAAAAAACCCTTTAAAGGACCAACTTGATTGATCCAACTAATTGAATAGGCAAAAATTGGGCCTAATTTTCTCAGGACTTAATTCTACCTTTAAACTCCTGTCTGTGCGCAAACAAATTTTTTTGCTACACTTGCAAAGTACTACCATCTCTCCAAATTATTAGTGTTCATTCTTGGGATGTGAATGGTTACTGGCAAAAACAACATCTGTGACTGAATTTTTTTTTCAGAGGGCCATTTCAGATGGTAGTTAAGAGTCGACCACATCATTCTGGGTCTGGAGTCACATGTAGACCATAAAAAGGGTAGCAGATATCCCACCCTAAAGGGAATTTGTGAAGCAGATGGATTTTTCTGGCATTCAATGATAGTTTCATAGTCAACAATAGAAAGACCAGATTTTACATCCCAGATTTCTTAATTGAGTTAGTTTATAGATTAAATTCCATCAGATGGTAGGATTTTACTTGAACTGATGTGACAAGAGAATACCCTTAGTCCTCTGGATGATTAGTCCAGCGAGATAGTACTATACCACCAGTACATATTACCATCGTTCGTTACCTACTTAATAACTACGCCTCCATAGCTCAGCTTCTTCCGCACTATTATCAAACTTTTGAAAAGACCTCTCAAATATTAATGTTGATCTCTGTGTCTTCACCTTCTCTGCAGCTGTAACACTGTACTCTGCTACCCTGATGCAATTTGTACGGTGTGATCTGCCTGCAGAGCATGCAAAACAACACTTTTCACTTTGTTTCGGTACGTGTGACAACAGTCAATCAATCAATACATAGCTTCATGTAGTTCCTGGAATTCTATACTTTCACTAGATGCAGTAGTTAAGTAAGACCCTGGTGTACGAACAGTAATTGTGGGTGTGAGGAAGGATAATCTGCTTGGAGAAAGCAGAATTCGTAGCTAAAATATTTAATAAATCCGTGAATGCATAGAGTAGGATCCTTTGCATTATCACCTATCGTTTCATTTCTCCTGGCTTCTCAAAGTTTGTCTGCACTTCAACCCCCCATTCCTGGTGCTTGGATATCGAGTGCAGAAATTGGGGAGGGGGTGGGGACAGCTTTTGGACCTGCTCAAGGTGGCCATGAGCAGGTCCAGGCAGAGGAACATAGAGAGGGTTTTAATACCTAAGTAGCTGACACTCTTTTATGGGTACATCCTGCCAGGATGTCCCTGGAGAGGTGGGGAATGTGGGGTCCACCAGTGAGCTTCAGGTCTTCCACAACTGGTGGGAATCACATGAACGGGAGTGCATTGTCAGGCACCCACAGCCAAGTTTTAGTTCACGTGTACAAGTTCCCGTTCAGATGTGTTTGAGCTTAATACCAGGCCCCCGGTGCAAGGCTGTCCCCCTTTAATTTTGTTGGGTTTGGTTGTTGGATGGCTGTGTTTTAGATACCAAGCCAAAATGAAACGAGTGATTTAAACACACGCACACTGCACAGATATTATAAAGGTAGAGCTTGATTCTATTGGTAAGAAATCTTTATAGACATTAAGAATCACAGAGTTGTTACGATGCAGAAGGAGGCCATTCAGCCCGTTGGCCCTGCATTTCTTCTATCCCCGAGTGCCAATCTCCTGCCTTTTCCCCATATCCCTGTACACCATTACACCAATGCCTCTCTGGAATGCCTCTGGAAAAATGTGAAGGTGTAACATAGAGGAATTAACTGTTTACAATGGATATCTGCTCCATGTTGCTGATCCACCAGGACGTTGATAAGGAGTTTCACTCTTAACCAGCCAGGTAATGACCTCTGTAGGAGGAACTCCTAATGCTAACCTCCTGTGACTGTGTAGCACCGTGTATCTTACTTCCCAGACGTGAAGGGGACCTTTCACTCCTCATGGCCTCATGATGTCGTCGGTTTTGCCCAAATGGTCCACCTGGGTCTCCTGAAGCTGTTGGCGCTCACCCCTAACATTTCCCAGCTTTCTAACCACCCTCAGTGGCTTTGGTCTGTCTCCCTGACTCTTCAATGCTGACCCTCCAGTCTGGAACCCCTGGCTGAACCCCTT
Organism: Rhincodon typus; assembly: GCF_021869965.1. Classification (NCBI taxonomy): domain Eukaryota; kingdom Metazoa; phylum Chordata; class Chondrichthyes; order Orectolobiformes; family Rhincodontidae; genus Rhincodon; species Rhincodon typus. The sequence goes on along the minus strand of NC_063340.1, from coordinate 5,806,584 downwards.
CTGTCTGTCTATCTCTATCACTCCATGAGACTCATCCAGCTCAGGGTTTGATGTCAGTCAGTCTGGCGATGGCTTCTGCAGTTGCACACCCACTCTAATTCCCCTTCTCTGGTTGTCTTGCCAGAATCAGAGGCTTCCTGCTCAAGTCCTTTCCCTTCTCCTTGTCCATATGCTCTGACGTTGGCACCCATGCCCACCACTCGCCAAAGACCATGCTCCCTTCTAGCAAACGGCCCAGAGGAATGGACGTACTCTCCCTCATTATCGCTATCTATTGTCGGAGGCCCCACTCCGGTAGCTCAGTGGGGGGGTGGGGGTTGGTGGCAAGGGGAAATCCACCCCAGTCTGAGGTTTGTTAATTTTTTTCAGAAAACAATGCTGTCATCGAATCACAGAAAACCTGGGCGTCATCTAAAGGGGAAGTGTCATATTTTTAAGAATCGGATGTGAATTTTTCTTTTGCAAATGACGAGTTTGTGAAGGGAAATCAATCTGGCTCAGTTAAGCCTGTGTGACAAGACACGTGTAATAAAGCTTAATGTAATTAATGACTAAACGTGTTCTCACAGACAACTGGCAAAACTTAATTACAAGGGTTTGGGTTTGCCAATTAGATGCAGCGTAGCATTCAGTGCTTCCAGCTCCTGAACCTTCCATTTCTGAAAACAACACAGTTTTGTCACTCAATGACTCAACTCCCGGTGAATTGCATACAGCAAATGTTGTTCCGAGTAACTGCACTTCATCTGTTTTGTCACTCAAGCAAGTAATTGCTTTGCCACTCAAATTCTCCTTGTCTTATACATATATATATTTAATATATCTGGATATATTTTTCAGTCTGCAGACTGAACAAAGTGTTGTTAGTAGTTTGGCAGCCAGCCACATATTCTCTAAATCGCAGACTTTTCGCTCTGGATACATTTTTATTTTCCTTGAGGTAACTAAATATTTTATTATCCTTTTATCTCTTAGTAAGATTGGGCTCCTTTCATTGAAGCCTGTTCAGTTGTATTTTATCATTAGTGGGCCTCAGAACTGATATAAATGCGTTAATTATGTAGGCTCTTCCGGTCCCTGATTGCGGACATCATTAAAAGCAAACTCGCCAGAACAGAGCTTGAGAATTTCTACAAAACAGAGGCCCTCTCTCG
>NC_063340.1:5792134-5804930 GCF_021869965.1 Rhincodon typus | reverse complement strand
ACACACACACACACACACACACACACACACAGACACACACACACACACAGACACACACACGCCTGGGATTGGTAAGCATGGCTGAATGTTTTGAAAGTAAGGAATTTGATATCCATTGTGAACTGTTTTTGTGTAGTTTTATATCTGGTGATGTGCAGACGAACTGGAGCTAAGAGCTTATTGATGGGTGAAGCTGACTGGTGTGGACTAGTCCTCCAACTGCCAATAAACCACATGCTTGGTTGTTAGGTAGCTGACAAGCTTGGGCTGTGAGCGAGACTGAGAGAAGCTCACCAGAACAGAAGAGAAAACAGCTGGTCTATGGCAGCCAGGAAACTCTCTCTTCCAGTTCTCTGCAGTAAGCCACTTTAAACCTGAAGAAAATCCTTTTTTTTAATTTCTTTAGCAGATGTTGCAAGTTGTGATTTTGAATTGGATAAGCCAGAGGCCTTTCATAAGTGAGCTCGCCGCGCTGTGCTTCTTACAAACCAGCAGAAGCATCTGGAAAAAAGGAAGATCAAGAAGGAACCTTTGGATCAACAAGAACTGGCCCAACAGATCTTGTAAACAAAAAATACAGGATAGTCTCTCCAGCTGTCCCTCTGCTGATGTGTTTGCTTCCCTGTTTATGTTTGTCTGTGTATGTATTTGGAAGGGGAGGTTTCAATTTGTAGAGTTTACTAAACTTAATTTAATTGTTTACTTGTTGCTAATATCTAATTATCTGAGGAAAGAAACCTGGTCTGTGCTTTCTATCATCCTGGGCCTCAAAATCAAGTGGGATTTTGGGGGATTTTAAGTATTTCTTTTCAAATGTTTTAATTTATGGGATGATTCTAGGATTAGGGGACCTTGATTTTCAGTGCACTAACCCAGTGAGGTGTGAGCATCAAATAATGTACCATGGAAAAGGTAAGATATAAAAATTGAACGTGGGTTTTTCTGAGCTGGTGCCAATGGTGTACAAGCTTCCCTCCAGCTCTCTCTCTGCATCCTTTGACTAGGTCAGTTTATTCACAGCTGAAATCGATGTTAATATTTGAGATGAATGACTCTTAGGAGAGAAAAGAGGATCTAAAATGCTATAAATGACACCGTCAGCTTCTGTTTTGTGCTTTGAGGACTTGCACTATGGTCACTAGAGAAGGCAAGGAAATGGTGCAGTGGCAGTGTCTCTATTCCTGAGCTGGGGGCCCAGGTTAGCACCATCTGCTCCAGAGGTGTGTATTAACATCTCTGAATAGGTTGATTAGAAAATTTCTCTCCCTACTTTTCCTAATTGACCTGTTCAGAGGTGTTATTGCACACCCCTGGAGCAAGTGGGACTTGAACCTGGATCACCTAGCTCAGAGATAGGGACTCCACCACTGCACCATAACAGACACTGATAGGACAGTCCAACTGGAAATAGAGGACAATACAGAGGCTTTAATTCCACAGCTACAGTTGATCGATGTGGATCAATGGAGAGTCAAAGTGACTGCTCTCTCCTGTCTTTTCCCACCTGAAGATGATGGAGACCTAATATTGATCTGGTGGATTAAGCAGAGCTGACAGATGCAAGGTTATTTCCTACACTCAGGTTATGCACAATTACTTTAGTAACAACTTACAGTTACGTAGCATCCTTAACATGAAACATTCCAGGGGTGTCTCACAGGAGCATTGTAAAGTAAAGTACGGCATTGAGTCACACACAAAGAATGTAGGTCAAGGGCTTGTTGTAAGTTTTAAGAAATGTCTTAAAGGCTGGATTTTTAAAATTCATTTGTGGGATAAGGGTGTCACTGGTTAGGCAAGCATTTACTGCTCATCCCTAATTGCCCACCCCAGAGGGCAGTTAAGAGTCAATTATATTACTGCGGGTCCGGAGTCACACATAGGCCCGACCACGTAAAAATAGCAGTTTCTTTTAACCAGATGGGTTTTTCCAACAATCAACAATGGATTCATGGTCATCATTAGACTCTTAATTCCTCATTTTTACTGAATTCAAATTCTACCATTTGCCACGGCGAGATTTGAACGCAGGTCCCCAGAACATTACTTGGGTCTCTGAATCAACAGCCCAGTGATAATCCCACTGGTATGTGAATTAGAGTGGTTCCTGGGGAGAATATTCTAGATTCGGGGCCTAGACTACCAAAGGCATGGCTATCAACTGTACAATAGTTTAAACTGGGATTGCACAAGATTGCAGATATCTTGGAGGATTGGGAGGTGGTTTCGGAGACAGGGGAGGGAGTCAGGCCATAGAGGGATTTGAAGACAAACAGGTGGATTTTAAACTGAAGATGTTGCTTGGACTGGGAGCCAATGTATGTCGGTGGGCTGGAGGAGAGGGGATAAGGGAACAGGACCTGCTGCTGGGTTACCAAGAGTTACAGGTAACAGAGAGTAGAATGTGTAAGAGTGGCCAGGAGTGTGTTGCAATATCAAACAAATTTAACCCTGAGCTGCATTCAACATGAGTCACCAAAAGCCTCAATACAGAGGTCAGTTTGAGGGAGGGTTTTAAAGGATGAGAGAGGAGACAGGTAAACTTGAAGAGAGTGAATTATCACAAATGAATAATGGATTGCCCCTGTTGGTTTGGGAATTACTGGGGAGAACCTCAACGCTTATCTGAAGCATGTTAGATCATCAAAGTGTGGGAAATTGACGGAAATCAAAACCTGCATTTTAATTTCCTGACTGATGGGAATCAGATTTTGCAATTACGAGACACCAGTCTGGACCAGAATGCTCAACATCAAAGCTGAACAGAATGAGATAGCATGCATATTTATTAGTGGCTGAGAGAAAAAAAGAATTTTCAACAATACATGGAAAAGAATTCCAACTGAAAATTTGTGTATTAGCATCTTTATGGAGTCCTTTACTTAAAGCAGTGAGAAACAGCTTAATGCTACAAACTTATTTGAAGTAATTAAAGAATTGGGGAAGAGTGGTCTTTTTGGTGATTAGAGGAAGATTTCTGTGTCGATATATCCACGTGTGTTTTGAAGGTGACAACGCACTGTCTTAATCCAATGCGTCCTTCAGTTCAGCAACACCGATTTCCCACACCACGCATACAATAGCAATCTCCCATCTGTCTGTGGATCAAGCATCAGATTTGATGAGACGTGAACGTCTATCTATATTAAAAATCTTACATCGGCGCACACTACCTCCCTACGATATCTCTCTGCCTTTTCCTTTTGGTGCACACTGCATTTTAACCATGTGCCAGTGAAGTGGGGGTGGGTTAGGGTTTGAATTTTTAAAAATGACAGTAGGTGGCAGTGAGGTCAAAGCCGATAATGCATACACCCCCATTAAATGTCTGTCGAACTTATTGTAGAGCCATTTTACAAGTAGGCTACAGAGCTTCGAGAATCAATCTCTGAATGGTAATCATGGATATTATCTAGGACACGCTGGAGCCCAATGGGGAACTATCATTAATTGCAACTGATGGTGAAAAATCTATGAAAGCAGACTCAAACTGAGATGCCAGTGTATGACCACCACAGTGTCATTGTCCACACAACATTGAGTCATAGAGTCATAGAGATGTACGGCACAGAAAGAGACCCTTTAGTCTAACTCGTCCATGCCGACCAGATATCCTATATTAATCCAGTCCCATTTGCCAGAATTTGGCCCATATCCCTCTAAACTCTTCCTATTCATGTACCCATCCAGATGCCTTTTAAATGTTGTCATTGTACCAGCCTCCACCACTTCCTCTGGCAGCTCATTAGATACACCCACCACCCTCTGTGTGAAAAAGTTACCCCTTAGGTCCCTTTTAAAATCTATCCGCTCTCAGCCTAAGACGATGAGGCTTACTCCCTTACCTGCTCCATTCCAGCAGCAAACAGCGAGCTCAGTCATAGCTGACCATTCGCCTTTAACAATGACCCTCCAGAACATGTCCATGCCTCCACTGTGCCCCACTAACTGCACACCAATCCCACATCTGTACTATCTGGGAACCTCTTGTATTGAAAGTCACATCAAGTATGAAATAACTCTGCAGAGGCTGCTATCCAGTCACCTAATCACTTTTTACTTACACGTGGACAATCCTTGAGTTTAGTACTGACACTTCAGAGCCAGCTCTCAGAGTGTACAGAACCTCTGATACTTCTGTTCTTATCGGTCAGCCAGGGCTCCCTGATTGGGCCAGATTAACAGCCCCAATCAGGGGACTCACATTCTATGAGGTCCAGCTGAAATTTAGAGTGTCAGCATTTTCCTCATGAGAGCAGAGTGACTCATTCCAACCCTGTAACTACACCTAGAATGCTGTACATAAAGGCTAAGAGCAGAAATAGGCTATTCAGCCTTTTGAGCCTGTTCCACCATTAATGACTGATCTCAACCCAACCTCTATCTCATTGGTCTGTACTGAGAGACCTTTTTATCCCAAATCGATTCCTAATCCCAAAATTTTTACACTTTTTTCTATTTCGTTTCAAACTCGACTGGGAAAGCCAATTATTATGCAAATAGTGTCAGGATGGATGAGTAAGTTCCAAACTTCCTCCAGAGGCTTATGTTTGCTGCAAATGGATCTTACTGCAAATATACAGGGCCTCATTGAGACCTCTCCTGGAGTACTTAGCATAGTTTTGGTCTCTCTCCCTAAGAAAGGCAGACCTGCTTTGGAGGGAGTGCAGCGGGGTTTCAGTAAGCTGATACTGGGAATGGCATGACTGTCCAATGAGCAGAGGTTGGTTTGACCAGGCCTGTGCTCACTAGGGTTTTAGAAGAATGATCCAACTGAAACATATAGAATTCTAACAACGCTGGACAGACGAGGTGCAGGGAGGACTGTTCCCCAGAATGGGGAGTCTCGAAACAGTCTCAGGATGTGGGGTAGACCATTTAGGACTGACATGAGGAAACATTTCTTCACTCAGAGAGTGGTGAACCCGTGGAATTTGTGACGACAGGAGGCTGCGGGGGCCAAGTCACTGAATATATTTAAGAAAGAAGTTGGTGAATTTTTAGATTTTATATGCATCAAGGGGTATGGAATGAAAGCAGGAACTGGGCAGTGATTTGGATGATCAGCCACGATCATGTTGAATGGTGGAACAGGTTCGAAGGGCCGAATGGCCTACTCCTGCCTCTTTTTTCTACGTTTCTAATGTACAGCAGATGGACTGCAGTGGTTCAAGATGGCAGGATCACCACCAACCTCTCCAGGACAACCGGGGATGTGCAACAAATACCATAGCAACCAGTGGTGCCCAGGTCCCAAGAATGAATTGGAAACAGTCCTTCTGGAATTGGCAGGAGGTTGGACAATGACTCTTATGGTACCTCTGCATTTCGAAAGTCCGCCAACCACACAGGTTAACCGTGTTTGTCGCTCTCCTGAGCTGCCGGACCTTCCGAGTATTTCCAGAACTTTCTGTTTTTATCAATTGGCTGTGGCGAGATCCTGTCCATTCGTGACTCGGGAATTTTGGAAGCTGGGGAGAGATGCTGTGGTATGGATCATTAAGGGCCTAGCAGGTCGTTACTGAGTAAAGGTAAGTTACTTTTCTGATCAGAGAGAGAGAGAATTCTGCAGCCCTGTCCAAATCTCCAATGACCAGAAAACATGCTTCTGCCATAGAGATGAAGGACAAAAATCTGCATAAGAATTCAACTCAGATCAAAGTTTGAGTTGTAAGGAGAAGTTGGATAGGCTGGGACTTTTTTTTCACTGGAGCGTAGGGGGTTGAGTGGTGACCTTAATGTTTAAAAGACATTTGGGTAAGTCCATGAATAAGAAATATTTGGAGGAGTATAGACCAAGTGCAGGCAGGTGGGACTAGTTTAGTTTTGGGGATTATGGTTGGCATCAACTGGTTGGACCGAAGGGTCTGTTTCCATGCTGTATGAATTGATGACTCTGGTTTTTTGGGGGGGTGGGGATGATCAAAGTGGCCTTGGGAGCTACCATTTGGGGGGGTGGGGATGATCAAAGTGGCCTTGGGAGCTACCATTTGGTGGGGTGGTGATTATCAAAGTGGCCTTGGGAGCTACCATTTTGAGGGGGGGTGCGGTGGGGATGATCAAAGTGGCCTTGGGGGAGCTACCATTTGAGTTTCCCCCCGTTACTTTCTCCTTGTGTGTGTTACAGAACAGGCAGCTCCCAGAGGCGAACCTGCGTCTTCTTGTTTATGAAGCCTCAAAGGACAATTCGCCCCTAATTTTAAACACTCCTTCCCCCACCTCCACTGAGCTGTATTGTGTTTTTTTTTTAATTTTGTTTATGGGATGTGGGTGTCATTGAATGGCCTAGTGCTGCTCCCTAACTGCCCTTGGACTGAGTGATTTTTTTGGGCCATTTCAGAGAGCAGTAAAGAGGCAAGTGGGGAGGTACTTGCTGGTCTTGCTGTATTAGTAAGCCACAGGGTCAGGTTAATGTTCTAGAGCTCAAATCCTACCGTAGCTGATGGTAATATTTGAATTTAGAAAAAGATGCTCCCATGGCACTGTTGCTGATTGTTCTAAAAACCCATCTGGTGCCCTTTACAGAGGGAAATCTTCCACCCTTACCTGGTCTGGCCTATATGTGACTCCAGATCCACAGTAGTGGGGTTGACTCTTAACAGCTGGAGCAGGTCCAGAGGAGGTTCATGAGAATGACCCTAGGAATGAAAGGCTTAACATATGAGGAACGTTTGAGGCGTCTGGGTCAATATACGATGGAGTTTAGAAGGATGAGGGGGGATCTAATCAAAACTTACAGAATACTGAACAGCCTGGACAGAGTGGATGTTGGGAAGATGCTTCCATTAGCAGGAGAGACTAGGACCCGAGGGCACAGCCTTAGAGTAAAGGGAAGACCCTTTAGAACAGAGGATAAGAAGAAACTTCTTCAGCCAAAGGATGGTGAGTCTGTGGAATTCATTGCCACAGAAGGCTGTGGAGGCCAGGTCATTGAGTAAGACTGAGATAGATAGGTTCTTGATTATCAAGGAGATCAAAGATTACAGGGAGAAGGCAGGAGAATGAAGTTGAGACACTTATCAGCTATGATTGAATGGCGGAGCAGACTCGATGGGCTGAATGGCCTAATTTCTGCTCCTATGTCTTATGGGTAACAAATGCTGGCCTTGCCAGAGGTACCTACATCCATTGCTGTGAGTGAGATTAACTGATAGTTCATACGTTTCCTCGATCTTCTACCTCTTTTATTGAACCTGTGAACATTTTGGTGCATGCTTAGATTGGTAACACTCTGGTCTTCGGATGTTTTTTGTTGCTAAAGATGCTATGTAAATGCTCCTCATTGCTCCCTTTGTTTTCCTGATTGTAGTTTATCCAGAACTCCAGGCTTGTAAGGGAGTGTGTTCCCATAACAACATTGTCTTTTTTTTTGGGTGTAGACAGGATTGGTTGGAAGAATGGTGTAGATCTGATTGTTGCTCACAGCACAGCGTTTAATCCCTGTTCTGGCCCCAGCAGATTTGGGACTGGCTGTCCTTGTCCTATCTGCCACAGAGATGGTTGAAGCCTATCACTGATTGGAGACCCCAAGCAGAAGAGACCTCGCCCCATCACCTTCTAATTCTTACTTTCCAAAGAAACGTTAATTGACAAAACTCACCCAGGAGTTTCAAAAATGAGAACGGGGTTGAAGTTCTTATCTCACGCCCAACGAATGCTTGAGATTTCATCGACAGCAAACATTTGAGTCAGAAGGCAACAGAAAGCAAATTGATGGAAAATCAAGCCATCACTATTGGGCAAAGACTGTCTGGATTGATTTAGACAGACTGGGTATTAATTAATACCAGGGAAATCATGCTTTGGGAAGAAAAGTCTTTGTTAATTATTTCCTGGTGTCATCCAACTTTGTTCTGAATAAGTATGGGCAACAGAAAGAAATCTTCTGTGTTAATTTGCAACGATCCGGCAAGTTTACTCTTTTTTTGTTTCATGCTTTTTCTCCTGAGTGTGACGGGAAAATGCTTCTCAAGTAATTGGGGGTCAATTTAGCTTGGTTGGTTGGACAGCTGGATTGTGATGCTAACGGTGTGGTTTAAATTGCTGCATTGTCTGAGGTTACCATGAAGAACCCTCCTTATCAACTTCTCCCATCACCTGAGGCGTGGTGACCCACAGGTTAAACCACCACTGGCCGTGTCTCTCTCTCACTAATGAGGGAGCATGCCAATGGTCTGGTAAGGCTATGATGACATCATTTTCTGTTCTGAAGTAATGAGGAGGAAAGCAACTTCGGACATTGAATTCAACTTGTTTCCCAAAAAATATACTTTACTCGTAAAATTTGCAAAGCTACACCACAAAATTACTGGAAGTGCAATAAGTTTTAACTTCTCTCCATTCGGTGTGTTGGACGCTGAGATGTCTCAGTAGAATTTCAATATTCTTCATGCTCGCAATGAAAATTCCATGTCAAGCACACAGCCTGAGGGGTATGACAGTTCCCAGTCCCTCAGTATACAGTGGACAAAAGGCCATAGACCATAGCCTGTCCCCATTGAAACCTTGTGGTGGCTACCCCAAGCTTTGATGCATCCCTCAGTACACAAGATGTAAGAGCTGAAATAGGCCATTCAGCCCATTGAGGCTGCTCCACCATTCAGTGAGATCATGGCTGATCGGATAATCTTCAACTCCATTTTCCTGCCTTTTCTCCATAACCCTTGATTCTCTTCCTGATTAAAAATCTGATGATCTCAGTCTTAAATATACTTAATGACCCAGCCTCGTTCACTTAGCCCTGATCCTTGCAATGTGCCAATCTGTAACATTCAACCCAAGTTAATGTGGTTGGAATTTATTTGCCATTAAAACATCCATCACACAAGTTAATGCTGAACTCCCTTCCTGTGTCCTCCCACGATCATCTCTCTCTCTCTCTCCTTTAAGCCACTCCTTAACAGTTACCTCTTGCATTGAGCCTGTGAATCATTGGGTGCATGCTTTGTTTGTTTGCATTCTGGCTCATGTGTGGAATGAGCTTCCAGAGGAAGTGGTGGATGTGGGTACAGTTACAACATTTAAAAGACATTTGGATGAGTAAATGAATAAGAAATGTTTGGAGGGCTAGGGGGCAAGCCCAGACAGGTGGGACTAGTTTAGTTTGGGATTATGGTTGGCGTGGACTGGTTGGGTTTGTTTCAGTGCTGTATGACTCTGACTGGAGGTGTCACTATGTTAATGGCGCTATACAAATGCCACTTGCTACTGCTGCTGTTCTCCCGATTGTCCTTTGCCACAACCTTCCTCAGTATTAACTAGATGACCCAATTGGATGGAGTCTGCAGGCTGAACCCTACTCATTTTGGGTGCTGCTTGGAAATCCCTCCCTTGGTATCAATTCTGTCCTGCCTTATGGGACTACCTCTCCTGTACAGAGCGAGGTTTAAGAGTATACCCATCTCTGATGGGTTGATTCCTTACTTCCCCACTTCATGAGATCATTCCTCTCTGATCTTATTTCTTGCTCTCCTTCTAAGAGTTTGTCAAGCAAAGAGATTGCCCATATTTCTCGGAAATTTTTGCCCATCACCTCGAAACAGGTTGGGCTTTCACCTCTCGCTGCGAGGATTGTCACTCACAAAGCGTTCGATCCTTGTGAACTCTGCCTTATTGTTGCACATGACAATTGTGACCTTTCTGTAATTTACATTACAGTGGAGACCTAGCCTCAGGAGGGCACTTTACTCTACTTAGCATGTCCCGAAGTGAATATATAATGCACGGTGAACCCATTCAAACAGAAATAAATCCCAGAAATGCAAAGGAAGTGAGCACACAATAGAATTCAGTTGTGATCTTGATGGAAAACGTACACATAACTGTCTACCGGATCTCTCGCATGCATCATTCTGTTAAGAAAAATTAATTTACTTTCTGTTATGCCTGATAGAAAGAATCACACATCAGTCCCAATAATGAATTGTCTTTCCCATAATGAAGTCAGTTAAAATTTGTTTTTCACTGTTGGGTACACATCTCAAAGCATGTCTGCGAATATCTTTATGACATATCTATAAATTAGAGCATTCCTATTGACGTTGATATTTAAACTGTGTTATTCACATCTGATCAGTAGATAATGAAGGCATTCAGACTGGAGATTCCAACTTTCACTAAAAAAAAATGTATAAAATGTAGGAAAAAGCCAAAACTTTAATCTTCAATCCAACTTAATCCAATAGAGTGATTATGACAATTTCAGTTTTCTCCTCATCAACATCAAAGCAAAATACTGCTGATGCCGGAGAGCTGAGATAAAAACAGAAATTGCTGGAGAAACTCAACAGGTCTGGCACCATCTGCGGACAGAGAGCGTTCATATTTTGACTCCAATATGACTCCTCTCCATATCATACCCTATCACACTCTGATTTTATTTCAGGGCATGTATTCCTTTCTTTGTATATAGAATGGGGGGGCTTCAGTACCTGGGTGTGTGCTGTGTTAGTTCAGGTACATCTGTTGCACAAATTGTACATGCCCAGGTTTAAGTTGTTTTCCTTCCATGAGAGTAAAGTTTGTCAAATCTGCACATTCTATTTATATGTTAAGTAAGCGTGTGTGCAAAGATATACACACACACATACACACACACACACTCGACAACAAAGACCTGCTACTATGACCCTACAATTTCTGTAGTGACAGCAACATATATCAAAACAGAGCAGAGAAGCCAACAAAAATACTAAAAAAAACACATACAATGCTTTGAATTGGCATTTTAAAGAGTATAAAACCACAAAAGAAAGATGGAAAGCAAACAACTGAGCATGGATTGGCATTCCATTGACATTCTATCATAACTTTATTTATTCAAAGAAAGAATCACCTCCATTTCCTGGGTCAGCAAATGGCTGACAAACAACAAAAGGCAGTGAAATTTAGGGTTAGGGTTAGGTATAAGAAGAATAAAAACCTTTGGTATTTCTGACTATGACCGGAAGGATCCTGAGAAAGTTTTTCGATCTTAGAGGTTAATTTAAAATTCAAGTTAATTTCAGGATACATGGGTTTAAGTTCAAGTCATACTGACAGCAACCAGGTGGAATAATCAATCAGCAGGACTTGATACAAAGGTATAGAATGTGATTTCTCCTGAGTTAACATTAATCAAAGGTTGGTGGAATGGGCCATTGCCTCTACAACCATCAAATCCTTCCAAAAGACACTTCTGGATACTCCTAAGGAACATACTATTGATGCTTTATTTGGAAAGGGGTATAAATTTAAAGTAATTGCAGCAGGTAAATGGCATCTGCAAGAGCTCCACTCGACAACAAATGCTGCAGCCATCACTGGGTTTAATGGACCACCCAAATCTTATATGAGGGGTGGCTCAACACATCCACAAGAGAGAGTCCAATATTTCTTGATAAATCCGGTCTACAAGTGGGAGATTTTCTAAAGTGAGTAGGAAGTCCAAATGCCGAGAGAAACCCAAAGTGGAACACAATGTTCCACAGCATGAGATGAAGCAGAATCAACCAAGGAACAACATCGAAAAAGTTTCCAAAATTCAGTCTGTAGCAAGGATGCGAGTTAACAGAGTAAGAGGTAACCACAATGTTGCAGCTTACAGACCCCAGTCAGACTGTACCATGTGATAAACCTGCTAACTGCTTTCAATGGGTCCTTAGGATAGACACCTGAATTTTGTTGAAACAGATGGACCACCTATTATCAATCTGCTCACACACATATGCAGAAAGATGCCCATTAGGATCCACAAGGTGACAAACCTGTCAGTTGCAACACCAGAGATTTCAGACCACAGCATCATTCCCATATACTCTGAGCAGAGAAGATTCATTGAGCTACGTCAGCCGATGACAAACTCGAACAGCTCAGAAATATCTTTATTAACGGGCAGCCTGAATCTATCGAGCTGGTCCCCAAGCTAGTACGTTAATTCTGCTCATTTTTAAACAAACTCAAACCCTTCAGGAGAGTTGATGACCTTAGTGATATTATCGCTGCGCTATTAATCCCAAGACCCAGGTACGTTCTGGGGACTTGGGTTTGAATCTCTCCAGGGCAGATGGTGGAATCTGAATTCAATAAAAGTCTGGAATTGAAAGTGGGCATTGAGCATTGAGATAGAGGATCAGCCATGATCAGTTTGAACATTAGAGCAGGTTTCAATGATCTACTCTTGCTCTTAGATTTTGGGTTTCTAGAAAAACTTCACCTGTAATCCCTTACATATTTGCTCCAGGATTGAGAAGACATCTGCCTCATAGAATCCTGAAAGTACACTATGCCATCTTAACATCCACATTCCCAGCACTGCATTAAATGTAAATTACTTTATATTGAAATGTTTGATAATGAATGGTGTACAACAGTAAAATGTTAAGACATGGAAAAACACAAGAACTCTGCATATTGAAACATGACCTACATACAATGGAGTTTCTTGTGAGAACACACAAGGCTTAGATGTATTTTTTTTCCATTTGCATTCACTTCATTTGACATTTCACTCATCATACTTTGAGATTTTTCAAAGAACTGATCTATCATTAGTTATTCTTTGTTAGCTTTGGCTCCAGTGACAGCATCTACTTGAACTAAATAAAAACCAAAAGAATTGCGGATGCTGTAAATCAGGAACAAAAACGAAGTTGCTGGAAAAGCTCAGCAGGTCTGGCAGCATCTGTGAAGGGAAAAGCAGAGTTAACGTTTTGGGTCCGGTGACCCTTCCTCAGAACAGTTCTGAGGAAAGGTCACCAGACCCGAAACATTAACTCTGTTTTTCCCTTCACAGATGCTGCCAGACCTGCTGAGCTTT
>NC_063340.1:5789921-5791634 GCF_021869965.1 Rhincodon typus | reverse complement strand
ACACAGAGGAAAGATGACTGCAGATCAAGGGTGGGGGAGACATGAATTGGACCCGGGGAAACATCGGGGGAAAAGAAACATCTTTGGGAGAAAAAGGAGCACCCAGGAAGGAAGGTACACCCAGGTGAGAGAGGGAAGGACACCCAGGAGAGAGAGGGCACCCAGGGGAGAAAGAGGAAGGCACAACCAGTGGAGGGGTGGGAACACTGATTGGAGAGATGTGCAGCCTGCGAACTCAGTAAGAGATAGAGACAGAAAGAGGAAAGGCAGCAGCAAAGAGCAAGAGGTAGTGATCAGAGTGGAAAGAGGGAGAGACAGAGGCAGGAAGCAAAGGGGCCGAGGGAGGGAGAGAGAGGGATTGAGGCAGAGAACAATTGAGGGAGAGAAAAATTGAGGGTGGGAAGGAGAGAGCAAGATTGGGGAGGGAGCGAGGTTGGGGGGTAGAGTATGAGGGAGGGAAGGAGGCAGCAAGACTGAAGGAATGAGGTCGAGAGAGATTGGAGGAGAGTGTTTGTGAGAGAGATTGAGGGAGAGATTAAGGGAAAGGGAGAGAGAGAGAGAGGGATTTAAAGGAAGGAAGGATTGGGAGGGGGGAGAGAGGGAGAGGAAGCTGATGGCCAGGCTCTGGGAGAGTGAGTGAGAGGCAGGAGGAGGGAGTCCAGGGGAATCTAGTTGTAACCAGAGAGAGGGGAGGGGGCTGAGAATGAAGGAGTTGCAGCAGGGGCTGGGAGCTGGAGGCTGAGCGTTCAGCAGGAGACAGAGACACAGAGACAGAGACAGAGAGAGCACTTTAATTCCAGGAGAATGAGCCAGAGCGGGACTCTGCATTTGGATGGTCACCAGGAGGAATATTAACCTGACTCTCTCCCCACTTTCCTCCTCCCCAGCTTCCCCTTCCTCACTGTGTCCCTGCTCTGCCTCCCACAAGCTGCGGCTCTCCCCGTTTTCCCTGTTGTTGTGTGAAAAGTTTGCGAAGTGGAGACGGGAGCGAGTGCCGAGCCCCCGAGCCCGGCTCAGCCCCACAGCAGCTGCCCCCGGGCGGCGGAGAGTGAGAGCCGCGGCCGCTTCCCCGGCGTTGGGCGGCGGCTCCGCAGGATGGCTCGGCTCGCTGGCGAACTGCTACTGCTACTCGGGCTTCTCATCCTCACCATCCACATCACAGTGCTCAGGAGCATTCCCCTCGCTCAACAGGCTGAGAACAGCACCGCACAGGTAACTCCTCTCACACACACATACACACACTGGGACAGGGAGAGAAAACTGGACAAGCGTGTGCGAGAAATAACTAGGGACACAGAGAGAGAGATAACCACAGACTGTGTGTGACAAATAATTAGAGAGACAGAGACAACTAGACAGTGTGGGAGAAATAACTAGGGACACACATAGCGAGAAAAAGAGAGAGATAACCAGAGACTGTGTGTGAGAAATAACTGGAGAGACAAGAGACAACGGGACTGTGTGGGAGAAATAACTAGGGACACAGAGAGAGATAACCAGAGACTGTGTGTGAGAAATAACTGGAGAGACAGAGACAACTAGGCAGTGTGGGAGAAATAACAAGGGACACGGAGAGAGATAACCAGAGACTGTGTGTGAGAAATAACTGGAGAGACAAGAGACAACTAGACAGTGTGCGAGAAATAACTTGGTGGGGGGGAGGAGAGAGAGAGAGAGATAACCAGAGACTGTGTGAGAGAAATAACTGGAGAG
>NC_063340.1:5769756-5789911 GCF_021869965.1 Rhincodon typus | reverse complement strand
GAGAGAGAGAGATAACCAGAGACTGTGTGAGAGAAATAACTGGAGAGACAAGAGACAACTAGACAGTGTGAGAGAAATAACTAGGGACACACATAGAGAGAGAAAGAGAGAGAGAGATAACCAGAGACTGTGTGTGAGAAATAACTGGAGAGACAGAGACAACTAGACAGTGTGAGAGAAATAACGAGAGAGGTATAATGAACAAGGAAGGGAGTGCGATTGAGACAGGATCAACCGGAGAAGGGAGTGTGTGAGAGGGAGAAGGAAACAGAGAATGCGAAGTAAATAGTGTGTAGACAGCAAAGTGACGGTAAGAGTGAAAGAGAGAGTAGTGGGAGTGTGTGAGAATAGTGTCTGAGGGTAAGAGAAGAAGATAGTGTGTGAGAGAGTAGCGAGTGAGTGTGTGTGTGAGAGAGTAGCGAGTGAGTGTGTGTGTGAGAGAATATAGTGAGTGTGTGTGTGAGAATAATGAGTGAGTGAGTGCAAGAGAGAGTAGCGGGTGAGAGAGAGAGACAACAGTGAGTGTGTGTGAGATAAAGAAATAGAGAGGCTGTAAGAGAGAGAGAGAGACATAATGTAAAAGACAGAAAGACAGTGAAGTAGACAGATTGAGACTGCGAAAGAGTGCAAGAGATAAAGATGGAGAAAGATGAGAAATGATAGATGCAGACAGATAATGTAAGATAGTGAGCGTCAGACAGAGAAAGAAAGATGATGAGAGTGATAGAAGGAGAGAGATAGTAAAAGAGATAATGAAAGATGGGGAAGGGGGGAGAAATATGTCTGGAGAGAAAGATAGACTGGGACAGCGAGCAAGACATATGGTGTGATAGGCATCAGAGAGGAAGAGATTGACTGAGATAAACAGTGAGAGACTGAGACATCGAGAAAGAGAGAGAGAGAATGAAAGACAGACAGAAAGAACAATAGGGAGAGATTGAGACAGCGTGTGTGTGTGTGAGAGAGAGCTATATAGAGAGTTTAGTGAGAAAATGACAGTCCGAAATAGACAAAATAATCAGGGTGGAGAAGGAGTATGTTGAGAGAAATGTACTGATTAAATCTTTTGGTGTTTTAAAATGCATTATTGTAATTGATTATTTCCATTTATGATGATCAATCCCATTGTTCCTAAAACAGAATCAGTTCAGAAGGTATTGGGTTTGAAAAGGGCTCTAATGGGTACTCAGCACGTGTGAAAAGTAGAGATTTAAGTGATTCCTCTGACAATGTTTAAAGACTAACATTATAGTACAAAACACTTGAATTTAGCAGTGAGTTCCATTCAAAATTTCAGTGGCTGTAACTCAGTGAGATGGATTCTAAGTGCCCTCTCACTTTTGAGTAGGTGCTTCCCGGAGGCTCTCTCTGTTCACACTGCTCCCATTTTCACAAGACAGTGTTCAAAGTCAGAGTTCCCAATGCCTCCACTGACCCTCTCCCAGGAGGATAGGGAGTGAGGAATGGATCCTGACTGTTTCCAAATGGGTCATTCCAAATGCAATTCATGGGAGGTCAGCACTGAACTTCAGCAGGAATTTTACTTGCTAGCTAGACATTGTGAGCCTGGGGCCAATCCAGGACACTGTCTATTTGAGAGACAGGTAATATTCTGAATTCAGCTGGGTATACATGTTTGGAAGGCTGGCACTCAGTTCCAAGTACCAAGCTTGCACTTGCTCGTGTAGAAATCTTTGTGAGCATTCATATATCAGTATTAGCCTCTGATGTCTCAATAAGTAGGTTTTTCTCCAGGGCAGGGGAACCCAGAACTAGAAGGCACAGGTTTAATGTGCGAGGGCAAAGCTTTGAAAGGGACCTAAGGGGCAGAGAGTCATGTGTGTATGGAATGAGCTGCCAGAGGAAGTAGTGGAGGCTGGTACAATTACAACATTTAAAAGGCATCTGAATGGGTACATGGATAGGAAGGGTTTAGATGGATATGGGCTAAATGCTAGCAAATGGGATTAGAGTAATTTAGGATATCTGGTCAGTATGGACATGTTGGACCAAAGGGTCTGTTTCCATGCTGTACATCTCTATGATGCTATAAGTACAGTCGGGTTAAGTCGATGTTTCATAAAAGGATATTGCTAACCAGTCACGCATCCTGATGATAAGGGAGGTACGAAATGAGTATTTTGCATCAGTGTTTACTGTGGAGAAGGATATGGAAGAGAGATAGTAAAACAGATGATGAAAGATGTGGGGGAGAAATACCCAAGGTCTTTTCCCCAGGGTAGGCGAGTCCAAAACTAGAGGGGCATAGGTTTAAGGTGAGAGGGGGAAAGATTTAAAAAGGACCTAAGGCATAACTTTTTCACACAGAGGGTGGTGCATGTATGGAATGAGCTGCCAGAGGAAGTGATGGAGGCTGGTACAATTACAATATTTAAAAGGTGTCTGGATGGGTATATGAATAGGAAGGGTTTGGAGGGATATGGGCCAAATGCTGGCACATGGGACTGAGTTTATGTAGGATATCTGGTCGGCATGGATGAGTTGGATCAAAGGGTCTGTTTCCGTGCTGAACATCTGTGTGACTGTATGACTGTATTTGGGTAAAACATGTGGTGTCTGGGACAAGTATACAGTCCAAGTACACAGATCACTTTTGGACAATTAAAGTTACGGTTACTGTGACAAAAGGCTTGAAAGGCAGCCGGAACTTGTGTCGGGGATTGCTGTAACACATGATGCTTCAAAACAGCATCTATCTGACTTGGAAAGTAGAAGTTACATCTTGAAGTGTTTCGAATGGATGGTCTGTGGAGTAACTATAAGACTGTTTCGATCAGATTTTCAGACTCGGGTCTGATTTTCAGTTCATTGTGGAGGTGAATGCCAAGACTCAGGAAGGAAGATTGGATCTCTCCTGACACTGAGAGGAGATGAACAATCTCTCTCCAGTATGAGATAGCCTGTGTGACCTCAGGCTGGACAATGAAGTGAATCCCCTCCCAGACACACACAGCAAAGGAAAGCCTTCTCCCCAATATGAACGTGACTGTTTTTTCAGGTTAGGCTGGATGGCAGGACATACAAGGCTATGGTGTTGGAAAATAAGATGAGAAGAGTTAGGTGGTTGCTTTTGAATGGTGCAGACACGATGGACTGAAGGGCCTTTTTCTGTGCTGTAGACCCAACATGACTATGACAAGGGACATAAGTTGTACTGTTTGCATACATTATGACAATATCCACACACCTCCCCATCGGCTATTCTGTACAGCTGAATATGACAGCTTCCTTTTTTGTTGGTGGCCCTCAATCATGCTGAAATCTTCATTCAAGCCAATATTATCTCTAGACTTGACTGTTCCAGTGCACTCTTGGCCAGTGCTGAAACTTCTTGCTGCTCCAGCCTGCACTTGCACCAAGCTCTGTTCACCCATGCCCCTGTACTCACTGACCAGCAATTACCCCAGCACAACAGTGCCTTGATTTCAAAATTCTCATCCTTGTCTTCAAATCCCTCCATCGCTTCGATCTTCCCTCCCGCTATCGTCTCGTTTAACCCCAATGATCTGCTGAAATCTCTGTTCTCTTCTAATTCTGAGCTTTTGATTATCTTGAATGAATTCATCATTTGCCTTCAGAAGCTTCCAAGCCTGAAATTCAAAATTTCCTCCCTATCCTTCTCCAACCCTCTACCTCTTTTCCCTCCTTTTTAAGATGCTCCTTAAAGCCTACCTCTCTGACCAAAGCTGTGATCAATGGCCTTCTGACCAATTTGCTCCGACATCTAAGGCAGGAAGGTGGAGTCGAGGGTGATCAGATCAGCCATGATCTCATTGAATAACAGAGCAGACTTGATGGGCTGAATGGCCTACTTCTCTGAATGCTCCTTTTTCTTACAACCTTACCTGCTCCAATATCTCTTTACATGGCTTGACTCCGCATTATTCTGTGAAAAACCTTGGGACATTTTGTTGCATTAGAGATCCTCTATAAATACAAGCTTTTGGTTAATGTACTAATGAAAGGCTATAATGAGAGACTGTCACTGAGTCAAAATCCTGGAACTCCCTCCTTAACAACATGTGGGTGTACCTACACCACAAGGACTGCAGCGGTTCAAGAGGCAGCTCAAATGCAGTTAAGGATAGGCAATAACTGCTGGCTGAGCCAGCAACACCCACATCCCCTGAAATAAACAGAAAATCTTGCCCTATGCCTGAGGAAGGCTGCAGTAGTACTTAGAACATGGACTCTCTATTGATCTATTGAGTTATCAGAAACATAATGTGCTGTTTAGACCAGGGAACTCCCAAGTTTAAGTCCTGATTGGAATGGAATTGCTCATCATTGCATTGGTTCTGGGCAATGCATTTCATAGGCTCACACTTGGTGACTCTACGCTTGCTGTGAGAAAATGTGCGAATGTTGGTGACAATTTACAATTGTGTTCCCCACCATGTTCAAAACTTCGATTGATAGTGCATGAACTGTGATCACATTGCCAAGGTACAGTCACTACCTATGGACCTGTGCTTCAGCACGGGATTGGAAGGAGAAAAAAAAGTTTCAGAGGATAAATATCCATTAAAATGTAACAGGACCTTCAGTGTAGCGCGCATAAATTCGTCTGATGTTGTTCTGTCCTTGGCACCTCCTGCCAAAATTCTTTGCATGCTATAGCATGAGTTGTACTGTGTTAACCACTGAGTAACTGCTAGGAAAGAAATCAAAAGCATATCATTCCATGCAAAGCCTGACCATATTTTGTGAAAAGTGACTACGCTCCCAGCAGGCAATGCACCTACATTCGTATCACCAGCTTTCAGATGCTGTTCGGAAATTGTTTGGCTGTTAAGTTAATCATTTATAACGTCATTAGAGTTTATGAGATTTAAAACCTAAGGGAGTGTGCTGGTATTGTATGCAGAAATGTAACATTTATTCTAATCCTGCACCTGCTCGTAACAATGTATTTCTGGTGTTTTATTGATGGCCTTTTGCATATGAAAGCTATAAAAGTCCAAAGTTTCACAAGAGACAGAACAATACAACACACTCCTGTTATTGTGTGCAGTCCTCAGCTGTGCTATGATTCAATATTTGCCATCACTTTTGCAGCGAACCCCATGTGACTGAATATTTGAACCATATTTGAAGCCTGTCCATCATCTACAAGGCATAAGTCAGGAGTGTGATGGAATACTTCCCACTTGCCTGGATGGGTGCAGCTCCAATAGTAATAAAGCTTGACACATTCCGGGACAAAGCAGCCCACTTGATTGGCACCACATCCACAAACATCAACTCCTTCCACCACCGACGCTCAGTAGCAGCAGTGTGCACCATCTACAAGATGCACCTTAGAAATTCACCAAGGTCCTTAGACAATACCTTTCAAATTCACAACCACGTCCATCTATTAGGACAATGGCAGATACATGGGAACACCACATCCTGAACTTTCTCCTCTGAGCCACTCACCATCCTGACTTGGAAATATATCGCTGTTACTTCAGTGTCACTTTCAAAATCCTGGAATTCTCTCTCTAAGCACATTGTGGGTCTAGCTACAGCACATGGACTGCAGCGGTTCAAGAAGACAGCTCCCCACCACCTTCCCAAGGGCAACTAGGGATGGGCAATAAGTGCTGGGCCAGACAGCGACACCCAGCTCCAATAAGTGAATAAAAAATAAGGACTAACGTTCTGTCATAAAGACTTAAATACTTGGCGATCAGACCTGCTTATTATTCAAGGATAAAGCAGGGAATTTAATTGTATTGTTTTTGCAAAGGCTGATTATTTTTGGGGGGAGTGCAACTTCAGAGCAGTTTTAACAACAACTGCGTATGTTTATATGGCACCCTGAAGCTAATGCATTGTCCCAAGGTAGTTCATAGAAGCATTGTAAAATGAAATATGACACTGAGCCACACAGGGCAATGTTAGATCACAGGACCAAAGCTTGGTTCAAAGAGATAACTGTTGAGCAGGATGTTAAAGGGAGGGAGGGGTAGGGAGAGATGTAGGAGAGTATTGCAACGGTCGGGGTCTAGTTAACTGAAAACATGGCCTTTAATGGTGAAGCAATTGGCACAAGAGGTCAGAATTATTTGAGTGCAGTTGTAGTAGGGGGTTGTAACGTCCAGAGGAGATTCCCAGATTAGGGAGGGGCAGAGGCCATGGAGGGATATTCACTGAGGAGTTTGGGTTATAAACTACAGACATTTCCCAGGCCCAAGGAGGCAGGTTTGAAAGGGAGACCTGGACATCAATCAGCCAGAATAGGGCTCAGGTTGGGACTCTGATCTGTTCCCACCGCCCAGAAGCCCTCTCGCTGAGATGCAACATTGGCTGCAATTAGACACCAGCTCTGGCCAATAAAGAGCAATAAAGATGGGGAGGGGCCTGCCCGGGACATCCCAGAGTCAGATTGAACTCTGACAGAGCCCCACAGCTCCAGGTTGGATGACCTCCTGGCAACAAGACAGGGGCCAATCAGAACTGAAGGCTCCATGCTCCAGTGACATGGCCATTGGCTATGTAAGGCCTCAATTGCAGCTTAAAGAATTTCAGATGAGTTTTTAACTTCTACTCCCCATTGCCTTACCAGCTTTCCCTGTTTACTTTTGGAATTTTAGTCATGTTTCCAAAGATGCTTCCATTTTGAGCTTCTCTTGTAATTGCCTTTCTACTTGACTGGTGCCCACCTCTCCCAGCCCTGGGCCCTCTGAGACCCCACTGAACCCACCCAACATCCTTAATTAGACACTGAGACAGACAGTAAGACCGCCGCCTCCCAGAAGATCACATGCCAGAGAGTGCACTGCAGCCCCTTGTAGTTTTGGGATCCAGAAACTGACCCAATGCCTGAGTGGAATCCACCAGCAGAAAATGGGAATAGGAGTCAGGAAGTAAACTCTGCTGTTTGGAGTCCTACCTGGCACATAGGAAAACGGTTGTGGTTGTTGGAGGTCAGTCATCTCAGCTCCAGGACATCTCTGCAGGCGTTCCTCAGTGTGTCGATGCTTTTTTTTTCATTCAACAGCCTGCCCAGATTATTTTTTTTAAACCTCTGGTGGGATTTAAACCTGGCTTAGAGGTAGGGACACTGCCACTGCATCAGAAGCACGCTTCCTAGGGTAGTGTCCGAGGACCAACCATCTTCAGCTGCTTCATCAATCACCTTCCCTCCATCATAAGGTCAGAAGTGGGAATGTTTGCCGATGATTGTACCATTCATGATTTCTCAGATACTGAAGCAGTCCACGTTCAAATGCAACATGACCTGGACAATATTCAGGCTTGGGGTCATAAGTGACAACAAATATTTGAGCCACAAGGTTCCAATCAATGACCATTCCAACAATCTAATCATCTCCCTATGGCATTCAATGGCATTATCCTTATGGAAGCTCCCCATATTAACCAGGGAGTTAACCTTAATCAGAAACCGAACTGGATAGCCATATAAATACTGTGGCTACAAGAGCAGGTCTGAGGCTTGGAATTCTCCACCAGGTGACTCGTCTCCTGACTCCCCAAAGCCTTTCCACCATCTACAAGTTAGGAATGTGAAGGAATACTCCCCACTTGCCTGGAAGGGTGCAGCTCCAATGTCACGCGAAAGGCTCTGTTCGGGACAAAGCAGCCTGTTTGGTTGGCACCCCATCCACCACATTCAACATTTGTGCCTTTAGTGCTCAATAGCAGCAGTGTGTACCATCTACAAGATGCGTCACTGTAACTCACTAAGCTTTCTTCGACTGTACCTTCCAAACCTGTGATCTCTACCACCTGGAAGAATGAGGACAATACCAACACTTCAGTTCCCCTCTGAGCCACTCGCTAGCCTGATATGAAGCCACGTTACCATTCCTTTGCTATTGCTGAGTCAAACCCCTAGACTTCTCTCCCTAAC
This sequence comes from Rhincodon typus, assembly GCF_021869965.1. NCBI lineage: Eukaryota > Metazoa > Chordata > Chondrichthyes > Orectolobiformes > Rhincodontidae > Rhincodon > Rhincodon typus. Next base: position 5,782,029 of record NC_063340.1, on the reverse strand, counting down.
AACATTGTGTGGGTATACCTAGCCCCGATGGGCTAGCACAGTTCAACAAGGCAACTCACTGTCATCTTCTCAAGGGCTGACTATATGCCATCCCAGTTGTAACAGGAATCACTTGAGAATTTGAGCTTTGAGTTATCACAAAGATTTTTTACAATTTTGAACCAAAGCTTGCACGTCATTTGTTTATGATGCATATTTGAAGCAGGCACATTATTTTAACTGTGCGTCACTAAGTACGAATTAAGCAGATGCAGCTGAGTGGAGTTTCAGTCTCCTGCCCAGCTGAAATATTGATATTCACAGAAAGGAAATCAGAGTGAGTTGATGCTTAGACACAATATTGTGAAGGTGAACAAATGTCAGCTGGGCCTCAGTGAGGAACACCCTTGCCTCTGCGTTAAAATGTTGTTGTATGAGGTCCTGTCCCAGGGACTTGAACACAAAATCTGCATCAAACCTTGGCTCAGCGGAAGCGTCACTTTTGAGGTTAAATATTAAACTGAGTCCTCCATCTGCCTTCTCAGGACACTGTGAACAACAGGGGAATTCTCTCCTGTGGTGCTGGCTAATATTTGCCTATACAGCCGCACTGATTTGAAACAAAATACAATATGGACGTTGTTGTTACTGGCACCTTGCTTATAACAAATTAACTGCCATGCTTCCTACTTTAGAAATAATAGCTATGTTTCAGAGTATAGAGCCATAAAGATGTACAGCAAGGAAACAGATCCTTCAGTCCAACTCGTCCATGCCGACCAGATATCTTAAATTACTCTAGTCCCCTTTGCCAGCATTTGGCCCACAGCCCTCTCAACCCTTCCTATTCATTTACTCATCCAGATGCCTTTTAAATGTTGTAATTGTACCAGCCTCCACCACTTCCTCTGGCAGCTCATTCCATACACACACCACCCTCTGTGTGAAAAAGTTGTCCCTTGGGTCCCTTTTAAATCTCTCCCCTCTCACTTTAAACTATTCCCTCTAGTTTTGGACTCCCCTACCCTGGGGAAAAAACCTTGGCTATTCAGCAACACTTCACTCTAGTCTACTGCATTTGCTGCTCACAAAGTGGTCTGCTCTACCTTGGGGAAACGAAGCATAGACTGGGTGTTGGCTTTGCAGAACAGCAGTGTTCTGTCCATAAAAAAGACCCTAAGCTACCTGTTGCCTGCCACTTTAACGTACCACCCTGTTCCTTGGCCAACATCTCTGTCTCTGGCTTGCTACAGTGTTCCAGCGAAGCTCAGTGCAAACTGAAAGAACACCACCTCATCTTCCACTCAGGGACCCGACAGCCTTCTGGACTCAACAACTTTAGGGCTTGAGGGCATGTCCATACACCAATCCCCACACACCAGGTCCATCACCACATAAGCTGCTACCATAGCCAACCCATTGTTAGTTACTAATGGTCCCATTAGCAGCTATTGATTCTCCTAGGCTTAAACCTTGATCCATTCCTTTGTCTGTCCAACTGTTGTTCTCTCTGTGTAGGCACTATGTCCACCCAATGTTTACTCCCCACACCCCCTACACACGCACACACACACACACACACACACACACACACACCTTGCCTCCAGCATGTACACCAACCTTGTCCCAGCCATAATCATTCTGGAGAAGGGTCACTGGACCTGACACATTAACCTGCTTTCTCTCCATTGACACTACCAGACCTGCTGTGTTTCTCCAACATTTTCTGTTTTTGTTTAGGAGATGCTAGAACAGGTGACCAGAAGTTAGATCAAGGAGATTGTAGTTTTCCCTTGAAATTTAACATAGGGACTGCAATTATTCCAATTGTTTCTTGGATTCATTTCAGTGTAGACTGGAGAGCTGGGACTTCGGGAAGGCTGAATATTAGACCATGAAGTGAGCTGACCCAGGAAGCTCAGTAGCTATTTTTGGTGTTACCTATAAGGTGCAGGCATTGAAAATACGATGTTGTTAAAAGTAATTTATGGACTGGGCACAGATGATAAGAATACCTCAGACTCAAAGTTTCACCAGTAGCTTCCAGTGTCTTTTTCCTGGATCTATTTATCTCCCAGCCAGCTGTGATAGAGTATGTACGTTGTACTTGTACATTGGAAGCTATTCAAATAAAAGCAAAATACTGTGGGTGCTGGAGATCTGAAACAAAAACAGAAATTGCTGGAGAAACTCAGCAGGTCTGGCAGTATCTGTGCAAAAAGAAACAGTCAATATTTTGAGTCCAGTGACCCTTCTTCTGAACTCTTAAAGGTGACATCCAGATTGAAAAAAAACATGTCAGTACATCCTTGAACTCTACCTTAAACTTCCCCAAAGCTTTGATTTAGTTTATTATAGTCTCATGTGCCTAAGTACAGTGAAAAGCTTTGTTTCGCAAGCAGTACAGACAGATTATAGCAAACAAGGGCATACAGATCATAGGGCATTTAGACACAGTGAGGCATACAAGGTGATAGCAAGAACTGCCGATGCTGGAGTCTGTGATAACACAGTGTGGAGCTGGAGAAACACAGCAGGCCAGGCAGCATCAAAGGAGCAGGGAAGTTGACATTTTGGGTCCGGACCCTACTTTAGAAATTTCTGCTCCTCTGATGATGCCTGGCCTACTGTGTTCCTCCAGCTCCACACTGAGGCATACAAGGTTACACTGCACAAGAGGTGCACAAAGCAAGATCAACATTATTTGAAGTTAGAGAGGTCCATTCAGCAGTTTAATAACAGCAGGGAAGAAGCTGTTCTTGAATCTATTGGTGCGTGTGTTCAAGCTTCGGTATCTTCTACCGAATGGAAGAGGTTGGAAGAGAGCATTACCAGGGTGGGAGGGGTCTTTGATGATGTTGGCAGCCTTTCCATGGCAATAAGAAGTGTAAATGGAGTCCATGGATGGGAGGTTGGCTTCAGTGATGGTCTGGGCTGTGCACACCACCTTCTGTAGCTTCTTGTGGTCCTGTGCAGAGCAGTTGCTGTACCAGGCTGTTACACACCTGGACAGTATGCTTTCTATGGTGCATCTGTGAAAGGTGGGGGTCCTTATGGACATGCTGAATTTCCTAAGCCTCCTGAGGAAGAAGAGGAGTCGCTGTGCCTTTTTGGGAAGTGAGTGTTGCCCAAACTGTTAGCCACCGTGGCCTCCTTTCTGAACTTTGAGACTGTGTCATGGTCCTTCAGTGAGATCTGTGAGTGCAGGGTCTGGGGCTGGGGTTAGAGAGTGGATGTGCAGGGAGTATAGGATGCAGGGTAGAGGCCAGTGAGACTGGAGGAGTTGGCTAGGACAGCAGATGCTTGTGACAGTAGGGGCACATCTGCTGTTTGTAACTCAGTCAGAGTTCTGCAGGGGCCATAGCTGCCTCCGAACTCAGGATCCCAAAATTTTATCTTGAGTCCTCCCAAGGCCCTGTTTGGGAGGCCCCTACGCTAAGCCACTGCACGAAGACGACCAGGATATGATGTACAGCCATTTGCCGTGTTCCCTCATCTGAAGCCTGAAGATCTTGGAGGCAGCTATGTGTGCAGTGGGTGTCAAGAAAGAAAGGGAAACAGTGGTAAACAGAAATTATAGCATGTGTAATGAAGTAATTTGGGTTAAATAGTTCTCATATTTTGTGGAGATGGCATTACATCACATCCTAATTATGGGACCTTGTTCTTTTTCTTTGAACATTTACTTCAAACAGACTTAACAAAGTATAAACCCACATTTATACAGCAATTCTATAATTATATCTCATTCCATTCGCAGCTGGATTCAAAGTCATCTGCATACGCTGCTAAGCCCATTTTCTCTTCCTAATTAAATTTACCCAATTCTTCATTCGGTAAACGTATAAGAAAGAAATATCTGATTTGCTGGAGCGTCTTCCATGCTCTCAGGGACTTGGCAGCCAATGAAATGCTTTTGAGGTGTAGCCACTGTTGTATGTGGCAGCCAATTTTGTACAAAGCAAGCTCCCACGAGTAGCAGTGGGTTGGCGATCAGATCCTGTGTTTCAGCGATGTTGGTTGAGGGATAAGTATTGACCAGTTCTCTGCAGACAACCCTCCCCGCCCAGTGCTGTGGAATCTTTCGTGTCAACCTGAGATGGCTCATTTTAAAGACTCATTTGAGAAACCAGGTACTTGCAGTACTGCAGCACTCCCTTGGTACATTCTCTTGTTCCTTTTTTTAAAAAATTTGTTCATGGGATTCCATCTTTATTGCCCATCCCTGATTTCCCAGAGGGCAGTTAAGAGTCAACCACATTGCTGTGGGTTTAGAGTCACGTGTAGCCCAGACCAAGTAAGGATGGCATTAATAAACCAAACGTTTTTTCTCAATAATAATTCAAAGTAGACACCATTAGGGCCAGCTTTTAATTCCAAATTTCTATTGAATTCAAATTTCACCATTGGCTGAGGCCCTCAGCATATTAAGTGATAAGAACAAAGAAAATTACGGCACAGGAACAGGCCCTTCGGCCCTCCAAGCCTGCACCAATCCAGATCCTCTATCTAAACCCTGTCGCCTATTTTCCAAGGATCTGTATCCCTCTGCTCCCTGCCCATTCATGTATCTGTCTAGATACGTCTTAAAATGACGCTATCGTGCCCGCCTCTACCACCTCCGCTGGCAACGCATTCCAGGCACCCACCACCCTCTGCATGAAGAACTTTCCACGCCTATCTCCCATAAACTTTTCCCCTTTCACCTTGTGCATTTGAATTATAGCAGTTGTCATGTTAAGAACATCTGACTTAGGAAAGCAATCCCATGCAGGGGTGTAATTTTAAAGATCCAACATACAAACATTTCCTGTACTTGTGAATGGCTGTTTCCTGTTGTTCTGCATTGTGTTCTGATTTGAGCGCAAATCAATTTGTAAACAGACTCCAGGATGGAACCCAGGGACTGACCATACAAGTGCAGTGATATCACCGCCATCTCCAAGCCTTACTATGGTGGAGCGTCTGCTCAGGTTAATTAGTTAATGGATGGATGGGCATCTCTCACTGTCTAAGTTGTATGACTCTCAAGTTGATTGAGCTGGGCTTAAAAAGTATTTAATAATGCTTTTAAGAAAGCTGTTTACTTACAGACACAGTGATTTTTCAGGACCCCCCTCAGCACTGCTTTATTCACACAGCCCCTGGTTGGAGGGACAGTTCATGTGGTCAATAAAATTGCCTTGCTCCCAGATGACTACCTTCCTCATTAGAGGGGCTGGTGGTGGTTTAACCTGAGGGTCTCCACACATCCATCACAGGGTGAGAATGAGGGACCTTTATGGTAACCTCAGGCAGTGCAGGCAATGATCCCTTGCTGTTGGTGTCCACGTCACAGACTGACCATCCAGCCACCTGAGCTAACTGATCCACTCTCACACTGTGCTGCATATTATGACAGGTCCACTTCACTCCTCCCCAGCCCTGCTCAGTTTCTACCCACATACACCTGGCACAGACTATGGGACCCCACATCAGTCTGAAAACCCCTGATCTAGACAATGTGCCCAGATCTCTGGGGTAAACCTTCAAACTGGCAACCTCTTTATCCAAAGCATGAGTAGAGTTTGAATCAAAAGGTATATTAACAGAACCCTGTTTGGAAAAAAAATGCGCAATTTCTTTTGCATTTTTGACCGTAAAAGAACTAAGAATTAATCAAAATAAAAATCTTATTCTACTGAAATAACTGTAAGAAATCTAGAAGTAAATCTATAAATAAGCCTGAATCTCGAGTCCCTGCTGGTACCTTTGTGTGTAGAAAACAAGAACTATGTGACTGACATTCCATCTGCAGCAGTCACCACATTGCTTTTATTTCTGTGATTATTATACAAAGCTAGATTTTACATCACATCCACTTGGCAGGGAAAGCAGAGGTGGGATTTTTGTTTCAAATTGAAAGCAATTTTCGTAGAACCCTTACAGTACAGGAGCAGGCCATTTGGCCCATTGAGTCCGCACTGACCCACTCTTCTACCATATCCCTGCATTTCCCATGGCTAGCCCATCTAGCCTACACATCCCTGAATGCCGCGGGCAATTTAGCATGGCCAATCCACCCTAACCTGCACATCTTTGGACTGTGGGAGGAAACTAGAGCACCCAGAGGAAACCCACGCAGATACGGGGAGAACGGGGAAACTGCACACAGAGGCTGGGACCAAACCCGGGTCCCTGGTGCTGTGAGGCAGCAGTGCCAACCACTAAACCACCGTGCTGCGTCAGCTCATGCCTTCATGTCCAGTGATCAATGTATGAATAAAACCCCATTCAATTTCACCAGCAAAGAAACGTTGAGCGATAGCAGAGCACTTTTTGGCTTTGATTTGGAAAAAACATCATTAAGTTCTAAAATTCAGTTTCAACGCAGCCATAAATTCAAACTACAAAAAGCAATTAACCGTGAAAACATTAAGTCATTTTAAAAGTTAAATACTGTTCAGTTCCAAACCTCTATATGCACATACACTTGTGCTCATAAGAATAGCAGCTTACAAATGAGAAGCCTTACCATGCAAAGGGACTGTAAGATGCAGTCAAATCTTGAGAGTGTAATGTTGACAGATTGGTTTAGAAAGGTTTAAGGAAACACCCCAGACCATTGAGAAGTAACTCTCATTAGCATATTTAGGGGCTGAGAACTATTTTTCTGGGCTCCTGGGTCAGAACAAGCATTAATGATGAACTGTTACTTCTCCTTTCAATGCTACCAATCCAGCTACTGTCATCACAAAAATACAAACCTTGCAAGTGCATTAAGTGTTTCAATTTCAGATAGACAATTACCTTGGAGCAGAAATTAATCAACACAACCAAACAGGCCAGAATTTTTTGCCCATTCTGCCTCTGCAAATTCTTGGAGTTGGATTTTTTTAGACATATATAAATATTTGTGCTGAACAGGATATTCAGAGCAGATTTTTGTCCTTCCCACCGGTATTAACCATCACCCTTGGACAGAATGGAAACACTTAGTGATGTGGATCTTACAGAACCTGTCAGATTACCCTGCCATTCAGTTCAGAACTAAACACTCCCCACTGAGGAGGTGGAGAATGGCTGGGAGGTTTCTGGGGTTGATGTTGAGTCACGGACCTGACTGATGACAGTGAGGTGAGGGGTAATACTGACTGACTCAATTCCACCCAAACTCCCAACATGCCTTAAACACTACAGAGCATTATGGACACAGTCCAGACCATCACACAAGCCAACCTTCCATCCATTGACTTCATCTATACTTCCCGCTGCCTTGGGAAAGCAACAAACATAATCAAAGACCCCTCCCATCCCAGTTATAATCTCATCCACCCTCTTCTGTCAGGCAAAAGGAACTAAAGCTTAAACAAACATGCCAACAGATTCAAGAACAGCTTCTTCCCTGCTGTTATTAGACTTCAGAATGGACCTCTCAAATTTCAAATCTCACATTGAACTCGTTCTTTGTGCACCTTCTCTGCAACCCTAACATTGTATTCCTCGTTCTGTTCTATTACCCTAATGCACTTTGTATGGTATGATCTGCCTATACTGCATGCAAAACAAAACTTTTCACTGTACCTAGGTACATGTGACAATAATAAATCAAATCAAATCAAATCAAATCAAAACACACTCTCACTGCATTATCCCCCCACAAAGCTCTGTACAACACGGCCACTATTCACACCAATCTGGAGCTGTCTGAAGTAGCTGTGTCACTTTTGCACTAAGAAATGTGCGCTCCACAGTCAGTCCATATGAACTGAGAGTCTTTAAAATCAAAACTTAATAGGGTTTGCAGCAAAAGGCTATACCTCATGGCTAGCCGGTAAAGAATGGTCTGTTTTAAAGTTAACTTTAAGAGACTGAGGAGGTGTTAAATACCACTTCATGATGTAAGAGAGTTTCTCTTTCAAGCAGGAGAAGTTAAGAAGGTATTTGATAGAGGTGTACAAAATCATGAAAGAAGAGAGTTAAATGTTGTTTTGATTGGTTGAAGGGTCAATATTTGGAGGACAGAACATAGGTTTTGGGGAAAAAAAGAATGCAGGTCGTGGACATCACTGACTAGCCAGCATTTATTGCCCATTTCAAATGTCTTGAGATGGTGGGGGTGAGCTGCCTTCTTGAACCACTGCAGTCCATGTGCTGTAGGTTGACCCACAATGTCCTTAGGGAGGGAATTCAGGATTTTGACCCAGCAACACTGAAGGAACAGCAATTTTATTTCCAAATCAGGATGGTGAGTGCCTTGGAGGGGAACTTGGAGGGGCTGGTGTTCCCATTGTCTGCTGCCCTTGTCCTTCGAGATGGTAGTGATCATGTGTTTGGAAGTTGCTGTCTGAGGATCTTTGGTGAGTTTCTGCAGTGCATCTTGTAGGTAGAACATGCTGCTGCTACTGAGTGTCATTGGAAGAGGGAGTGGATGGATGTGGTGCCAATCAAGTGGGTTGCTTTGTCCTGGATGATGTTGGGCTTCTTGAGTGTTGTTGCGGCTGCACCCATCCAGGCAAGTGGGGAGTATTCCATCACATTCCTGACTTGTGTCTTGTAGATGGTGGGCAGGTTTTGAAGCCTTTGAGATAGGCAGCCAGAGGAATCAGCTTTCCACCAGCAAATTGTTGCAATTTGGAATGTGCTACCTAAACCATGAAGTATGTTTGTCACTGATATTATTGAAGCATATTATTGAGCACGGTGGCTCAGTGGTTAGCACTGCTGCCTCACAGCGCCAGGGACCCAGGTTCGATTCAACACTCGGGTGACTGTGTGGAGTTTGCATGTTCTCCCTGTGTCTGCATGGGTTTCCTCCAGATGTAGAGGGGCAGCAGCAATTTTATATGATAGGAAGAAAGTGTGCTGATTGGTTGGCAAACTGGACTCTGATTGGTAGAGGTAATGTCCATGGCATAGCCATATCTAGCCCTACAAACCTCTGCAATCTGTCTCTGCACTCTTTCAATTGTAGTGTCTTAATCCCCATCCCTCCATCATCAGCAGCAATGCCTTCGGCTGCTGGGCACTGAGCTCTGGGATTCCCTTCTTAAACCTCTCCCACGCTTCTCTTGTTAAGATGGTACCTAAAACCTATCTGTTTGGTCATCTGACCCGGCATATCTTTATGTGGCTCAGCGTCAGATGATTTAAAACGCTCACATGAAGCCCTCTGAGGAATGTTGGTCTCTTAAAACTGCTATCTGAATGAAAGTTGTTGTTGAGTTTATTGAGCACTGCCAATATCAAGCCTATAGAGGTTTATAAAACCATGAGGAGCATGGATAGGATGAATAGTCAAGGTCCTTTCCCCAGGAAAGGGGAGTCCAAAACTAGAGATTTAGGGGGAGAAGGGAAAGATTGAAAAGGAGCCTAATAAGGGGCAACTTTTTCACACAGAGGGTGGTGCGTGTATGGAATGAGCTGCCAGAGGAAGTGGTGGAGGCTGGTACAACTACAACATTTAAAAGGCATCTGGATATGAATAGGAAGGGTTTAGAGGGATATGGGCCAAATGCTGGCAAATGAGACTAGATTGATTTAGGATCCCTGCTTGGCATGGACAAGTTAGACCAAAGAGTCTGTTTCCATGCTGTACTCTAAGTCACAACAATAAAAAGGAATAATAAGAGGTGACAAGTATGCGAAATATATCTGTAGAGATTAAATCTGATGTTTTTCTTGGTGTATAAACTGCATATTTATGCACCAAAGCATTGGGTACAGCGAATTATCTCCAGTGAAATATTTAACGTACTTGTGCCCTGGTGAAGAGCTAGTTTTAAAATTATAGTGAAGTGGTATTGTCTGCTAGCTCACTGCAAAGTAAAATGTTTCAGTAACAGGTAAATTCACCATAATCCCAGTTTCTCACCAGAGATGACTGGTGGTGGTTTAAACTGAAGATCACCATGCCTCAGGTAAGGAGCAACTCCTTCATGGTAATCTCAGCTGGTGTGGGTTTACGAACCTGTACTGGTGGTATCCCTCTGTATTTACCAAACCAGCCATCGAGCCAACTAAGCTAAAGAAGCAACGTATCCTGTTGCTGTGCAAGTGATGGGGCCTGTGATGTTGCCATCATGATGTGCTTTAACCCATTGTTTAATAAACTGAGAACAACAAATGCTGGAGATCACAGCGGATCAGGCAGCATCCATGGAGAGAGAGCAAGCTAACGTTTCGAGTCTAGATGACTCTTCATCAGAGCTGACGAGCCCCCTCCATACTTCACATTAGTTTCTATGAAGAGTCATCTAGACTCGAAACGTTAGCTTGCTTGTTCTCTATAGATGCTGCCTGACGCGCTGTGATCTCCAGGATTTGTAGTTTTCAGTATAGATTCCAGCATGTCTGCAGTAATTTGCTCTTTCATTGTTCAATAAAGTCTGTAACTCGCCTGTCCTTTAGTTCTGCAGCCGGCAATGTGAAAGGATTTCCTAATTAAAATCACACCAACTAATTTCTCCATGCTCCCCTCTCTCAGTTGCAGATGGTGGGCAGGAATAAAAACTTCTCTAAGGATCATTGGGACCAAATCCGGCTTGTGGCTAAGTTACTGGGAGGTACAGTCATCCTGGAGTGATTGGGACAATGGGGTGTTGGGTGGAGCATGCATTGCATTGACAGATATAGCAGAGACTCGCACACACATGGCCAGCAGATCATGTCACTGGAACCTTAGCTCACTACCCTGGTGGCATGAAGAGAGCGCTATTACTGCTGCCACTTGCAATTCACTCAAAACCACAATTCCATTCCAAAAAGAGTATGTCGACTACATCCTTTTTCTTCTTTAACTTGTGTTAAAGTAAATAGTAAGTACTTACACAAGTACCTTTCAGCTAAATTCTGTCTTAAATATCTCCTTTTGAGACTCGATGTCCTGTTTTGATACATAATGTTCATTTGATGTGATGCGGGACTTTGTTCTAGGTTACAGATGTTAGATAGAGTCATGAGGCCAGCCGATACTGATACTGAGCAAATCAGGTCCCAGAGTGAGCCTGGTTTGATGGATCATAAGTTTGAATTTTTGTTTTGTCTACCATGGAGGTCACTCACTGAGTGTACTCAGAAGAATCTACCAATCTGCTTTTATCAAAGGAAGCTAAAGATCTGTTAGATGAAAGGAAAAAGAATTATATTACACTAAGCAACAACTATTAGAGAAACCTCATCACTAACATTAAAAACCATTAATTCCTTTTATCTCAGCCACACCCTTACAGACGCTCAGCCCCCTGTAAAGAAACCTTTTTCCTCTAGAATAAAGCTTCTGGTTCGTTTGCCACAGCCGTGATTGGTTTCCTTTCGGCAAATTGCTGCAAGTTCGCTAGACGTTATTTTCTTCATTTAATTTCTCTCTCGGAGACCCTTAAGGCAAACTGCTAACTCAGCTCACTATTCCTTAACATGGGCTCCCTATACTCATAACTTGAACAGCCTTGTAGGATGAGAAACTCTGCAGGTTTGTGGAAGGAGAAACAGAGTTAATGTCTTGAGTCTTCTGCAGAACTTTTCTTTCATTTCCCTACCTAGTCTGGTCTACATGTGACTCCAAACCCACAGTGATATGGTTTACTCTTAACCATCCCCTGAAATGGTCAAGCAAGCCACTCAGTTAAAGGACAATTAGGGATGGGCAATGAATGCTAACCTTTGCCAATGATGCCTTCATCCCATGAAAAAAACATGTATGTTTTAAAGAACATCTTAAAGGAGGAAAGAGACGCCGAAAGGTTTAGGGAGAGAACTGTGGATCTTAGAGCCCAAGCAACTGAAGACATGACCACCAATGATGGATCAACTTAAATCAGGAGGACTCGAGAGGCCAGAATTGAAGGAATACAGGGACGCTGTCCAGCAGAATTTCCCAAACTTTTCCCCACTGTGAGCCCGTATCGAAGCTTCAAAATTGTTGGGAGCCCTCGGTGAGAGCTGAGAATGCAGGGTAGGTGGGTGGAGGTGTTGGGGTTAGAGTCAGGGCCTGGTAGAGTGAACATATGGCTGTTATAACTCAGCAGAGCTCAGGATTGACATTTCACCTTGTGCCTCACTTGGGGACCTGAGCTGTCTGTCTTTGGGATGGCCTGCTCTGAGGGTGGTGGAAGTGGTTATGGGATTAAGGAGAAGTGGGACTGGGGAAGGTGTGGAACGTTGAGGCTGTGGCCGAATCAGTAAACAAGGGTGATGATTTTAAAACCTTGAGACATTGCTTCAGGAGTGTAGACAAGCAAACAGGGATGTGTGTGTGTGTGTGTGTGTGTGTGTGTGTGTGTGTGTGTGTGTGTGTGTGTGTGTGTGTGTGTGTGT
>NC_063340.1:5736483-5769746 GCF_021869965.1 Rhincodon typus | reverse complement strand
TGTGTGTGTGTGTGTGTGTGTGTGTGTGTGTGTGTGTGTGTGTGTGTTTGTGTGTGTGGAGATTGTGACCAAAAGTGGCACAGTTTGTGATGACCTCAAGTTTATGAAGAGTAAAACGTGGGAATGTGCACAGTTATTAAATTAACTCAAGGGAGGGTATTTATTTAAGAACAGCGCGCAGAGGAAGAATAAATGTATGTAAAATTCTAAAGTTACACAGCTCAATCCACTAAGCACAATCATTGTTGCATACTGAAATCCTCAAAGTGCATATAGCATTACATAATGATATCTATGGAATGCACCTTTTTAGATAGTTTGTCACTGTTTAATCTCAAGAGTGTGCCTGATATAGAATGCTGAGTTGCAGTTCACATCACTATAGATGGTGTACTCAAAGAAATTGCCTGGAATGTGAAAGTAAAAATCTGTCAGCATGCAGGCCCAATCTCAATTCCAGGACATTTCAAACAAAAACGCTTTGCCGCTAAGACAACATTTATCACAATAGGGTCACTTTTGTGCTATTGGATGTAGATTGTTTTTATATTAACCTGTCCTGAAGCAATGCTGTGGGTCCTGTACAGTGAAACCATCATTAAGCTGAACGTTTCCTATTTGTTAGGTGCAGACCCTAACAGTTGGAGGGACGTACCCCATAATGTTATGGAGTGTTTTCTTAAAATTCCCTCCAAAGACGTAACATTCATTGATGGGCAGATTAATGAAAAATGTGCGACACTATTTCTGGTACCTCGCGGTGTGTCAGTACACAAAATAATCTTTCCCCGTTGTTTTACTTGGCAACGTCAAACCTTTTGAGGGGCCGGGTATCGGATTTGTACCAAAAGTAATAAGGACCGACGCCAGGAAATGGTTTATGCATCGTTTGCATCAGGCTTTATAAATCTGCAGGAACCCTGTGGTGAGGAGCAGCCAAAGGGGGTTTTTCATTTTTCTCTTTGGCGTTTCTGAAAAAGGTTTGAGCTGCTCACTGCTTATCGCGAGCACAATCTCCTACATGTTCCTGGATTGAACAGGACAGTGGATGGACCAAAGTTGTGAGGGACGGGGGTGGTGGTATGTCCTAATCCTTGATTCCACTAGCTTTGTGAGAATTCCAGAGGTTTGCTGGACCAATGTTGTCCACATGCACCCTGGCCAATTATAGATAGCAGGTGGCTTTCCGGTACTGCTGACCCAGTCTGAAAGAGATGCCCGCTGCCTTTTGTGAACTCCTCCTCCCACACTCCCCTCCTCCATTCTCTGGGCAACGGCGCCTTCACTCGAAGTCTCCACATTTCCTCGCACACGCCTCCCCCTCCCTTCCACTCCCTCAGCCTGCATCAGAGAGACCACCTCCGTTAAGCTCCCAGTCTCCTCACAAAGCAAGGGACCATACCATCAACGCTTTGATATCACTCCTAACTGGGCCTAATGTGAATTAGCTGCCTGTCTCTATGTTAGGCAACATAAATAAAACGTTAAATTTTAAACAATCAAGGGGCATGAGGAGAAAGTGGGAATATGGTGTCAAGATAGAGGGTCAGCCATGGTCAGATTGAATGGTGGAACAGGCTCACAGGAACGAATGGCCTACTCCTGCTCCTAGTTTTTAATAACGTGACAGTTACCATCTCCCTCAAACCACCAACAGCGAGCTGCTACAATTCAACTCAACATTTCATACACATGTAACAGCACTGTGAAACTGTGCATTTATATTCCATGTGATACAGAGGGAGGTGTGGAATGAACCTTCTGAGGAATTGGTGGATGTGGGCACAATATCAACTTTTAAAGGACATTTAGATAAGTACATGAGTAGGAAAGGTTTGGATGGAGATGGGCCAGGAGCAGGTATTTGGCAGTAGTTTAGTTTGGGGTTATGTTCAGCATGGTCTGGTTGGACTGATGTGTCTGTTTCTGTGCTGTGTGACTCTATATGCACTTTTAGTTTGGACTCGATGTCCAAGCAATGTTCTTAGCAACGTGGCTGCTAAATCCCAGAGTTTGGGTCATTGGCCCTTCCGTTTCTCATTCAGTGTCTTGGGCTTTTAGAGTTTCATTGGGTCTGATGCTTTGTAAGTTCTTCTCAGCAATGTCCATCATTGGGTGAATCCTACATCAGAGCGTCACCAACCTCGCTGTTCACAGAATTAGTGGGGAGAAGCTAAATTTAGTCAAGTTTAAATATTCTTTGATTGAAAGGGGCTTTGCTGATGGAGACATGCCAGAAGTGAATCTGTTGGAATTAATTGTAGAAGCTATGGGCTGTCACTATGCACAGTAGATAAGGAGTATGTGAAATTGCATAGTGGCCCATGAGATTCCTCATAATGCATCTATGGTTTCCAAAGATGAAAGGTTTGGATATTCCTGAATTACTTGGTGGTGGCAGTAATACTGAATCTTTTCACCAAAGTGGAACATCCTCACAACATTATCCCTTCAGAATTTGACCAATGCTTCTCTTTAACATGAACCACAATTTGCTCAAGCTGCCGATGAGGTGTGAACTTTCCCAGAAATGTCACTCAGTGAAAGGAGCAAGAAAATCTCAGGATCCAGTCTCGAGGACCAGTAGGTTGATCCTCCCAAGGATCTGTTGAGGATGAAGGGCTTGCCTCCTACTGGAGGTGGGAGTGGGCTGTGGATATTGGACATTTGACCAGATTTCAGATTGAACAAATTTCTGTTCCGTTAACCCAACTTTAATGAAGGGAAACGACAAGTCTCCCACCTGCCCTCCCCACCTCTGCAGCTCAGTTTAGGGATCTATCTTGGGCTGGAGTTCCTAGTTTACCTTGGAACCTCCTGATCCTGAGACCCAACATAAGGCACAGCTGCAGCTGCTGTTCCAGGTCTTTCACTGCGCCGAAGGGGTGCTGTTCTCAAGAACAAATTCAAATTAAAACCTAAACACTGCAAACATAAATTACAAAACGTGAGGACCAAAGATCCTGAGGAGTGACCTAAAAGAGGTCTTTCAAAATACACAGCATATTACGACATAACAGATGCAGACAGAATGTGAGGAAGAGCATAACTCAAGGCTGTCAATATAAGACAACCACCAAGGAATCCAGTCAGGAATTCAGTAGAAACTCCAACAGTCAGAGAGTGACAAGAATGTGGAATTTGGTGCCAAGTGAATAGTCTTGATACATTGAAGGAGGAAACCAGGCAGACAACAGGCAGGAGTAAGGAATGGGCAATGATGTTTCAATATACTTACATAAGGAAAGACAGGAAGAGGCTGTGTTGGAGCATAGAAACCAGAATGGTCTGAGAGGGCCAAATGGCCTGTTTCTATATCCTACAGCCTATGGAATCCTACATTATTAACTCTTTAGCTCATGAACATCCCAAGTCTCTTATGCCTGGTGTGCCAGGGTGCTATTCTAATGTTCTTAGATTTCTGGGGGCTCTTTGGTAGTCACTTCCTTATTATAAAAGTGACCCAATTTCTAACAGTTTGAGAATTAAGGGAAGGTGTGCATTTATAGCATCTTTCACAACCTCAGGACATCCCAAAGTGTACTACAGTCAATGAAATACTTTGGAAGTGTAGCTATTCCTGTACTCTCAAATACACAGCAGCTAGTTTGCACACTGCAAGCCCTCCCCAAGTGGCAGTGAGATGGATAGATGGCCAGAAAATCTGCTTTTGCGATATGGAGCACCCAGGAGAAATCCCTTGCTCTTCAAAATATTGCAGTGGATCTTTTAGGTTCACCAAAGGCAGAAGATGGGCCAAAAATGGGAACTTTTGGAGAAACTCAGCAGGTCTGGCAGCATCTGCAGAGAGAAAGCAGAGACAATGTTTCGAGTCCAGTGACCCTTCTTCAGATTTCCAGCATTTGCAGTTTTGTTGTTTTATTTTAGTGCAGAAAATGAGGGCTTCAGTTTAGCATCATATCTGGAAGATGGTGCCAACGGTGCACCTTCTGTAACACATTGGAGAGGCAGCTGGTAATTTTATGCCTGGGTTTCTGGAGTGAGACTTGAACCTACAAATTTTCTCAATTAGATTTGAGACAGACTATTGAGTGATGTGATATGTGATTTTGCAGCTTTTTCAGCACTGGACTGGGATTCTTGCTGTATCATAGTTCCAGTTTTCTGTCCTGTGAGACAGTTTACAAAACAAGGATTACTGATAATGCTGATTGAGATTGACATTGATTAGCTATAACACTTGAGCAGAGACAGCTCCTCCATCAGCCTTGATTAAACTAAATTCACTCCCATCACATTGCTGTAATGCCAGCTCTCTGGAAATCAGTATTTTGCCTTCATCAAGGGGTGTGGTGCTGGTGCTGAGGGAATGGGTGAATCTTTACTCTTCACACCCTGCAACATCAACCAGTCATAGTGCGCCACATAACAGAGTAAAGACACCAAGAAGCACGTAGATTCAAATGTCCCTTTTCATTGCCTCAATAGTATGCTTCACATCAGTGTGAATAATACCAATTCTATTCTGAGTTAAACAGCTAATTTGTCCCAAATTGTGCATAGTTCCGTTCTGCAGCCCACAACCACTAGCATCAGCCTGATACTGATTAACCATAACACTGACAGCCAGCAGAGAGAAGACCATCTTTCTGTCAGTCTTGACTGAATTAACTCACAGCACTGACTTATCAATATTGTAACTCACTCCCAGTTAGTTATCAATGTATTCCGAGCACTATATTACTCAATCACGTTACTCACTTTCACCACTCTATCACTCAATAATGTAACTCATTCCCAGAACTGTATGACCCAATAATGTTACTCACTGCTATTACTGAACTACCTCAATATTATAACTCATTTGCAGCACTGTACTACTTGATAATGTTACTCACAGTCAGCACTGTGTTAATGTGTAACTCATACCCAGGGTTATGCTACTCTATTTGTACTTTAATCAGTTTTTGTTGCCTTTAATTATGTTGTGGGGGCAAAAGATCTGCTGAAATTTATAGAGCAAATGTAAGGACACCTTCAAACCATTTCTTGTTTGCGGGGCTAAATTAAGTCCAACAGCTTGTTTCACGGCTATTGGTCCTGTACATTTTAGAGCTAATATTGAATTGTAAATGTTTAAGGTGAAATACTTTCTAGTGAACTGTTACTGATATGTCAGATGCACTAAAGGGAGACTGGGGAAGAATTGTACTTTTAGAAATCTGGAGTTACAGCTAAGTAATCTGATCTCAACATCAAATGTGCCCTTTGCTACTGCTCATGTTCATGGTGAGAATGATCGGTGAAAGGTCAAATACCTGCTGGAATAGCTGGTACTCTCTCCAGATTTCATAAGCATGCATGATCTGTAAAGTGTAAAGCCTTCAAAAGCGGGATAACTAAAGTAAATACAAACACTGACGTCTAATGTTCATTATCCTATTCTGCTGCTGTCTGGTGTCATTATTTTATGTGACATCCTCTGTACGTACAAGACTGATAGGTACAAAAGTAAAATATAAAGGCCTATGAGGATCTGGAAAAGCTACAGGGATAAAATATAACTTGAAGGCTTCCAGGAAAACAGTTGTGTGTTGCATAGGTTTTGCAAAACCATGGCTAGAATGTTCTCTAGGTATGCCACACTGGGCAATATGGGTCTTTGAGGGCTTTTGTTTTAAAAAGCAGTGCCCATAAGAGATATTTAACTTTTTTTTTAAACTTACTAAACCTTTAGTTACAGTGAAATGTAAAAGCTGATTTCCTTCTCGACTTTCTGAATCTTGGTGGTATTGAAGGGGGACAGACAAACAGTGAAGATAGCAGAATCGCAGTATCACATCTGAAGTTAACATATGGATGAGGCTCTTGTCCAAACATCTTTAATAGTTACACAGCTGCCTCTGGTTTTTTTTTTGCAACTTCGCTGACAACCCCTTTGCAATTTTGAGAGAACTGTGGTTTTCATTAAGGAGGAATGTGCATAGATTGATGTTGATGTGTGCTAACCTCCCCCCCACATACCCCGCCTTTTCTTTTTACTGTCAGGCTAATGTACAAAGCCAGTAGGCACACTGCAAAAGATGACAGCCCAGTATTTTGTAAGATTCATGTCTTCAGAGATAAAAAATGATGTGCGTTGCATCTCCCCTGTCGTTTAATAGAACTGGGGATGTGACCAGATAAGTGACAGGACTTAATCCTCACCTTCAAGAATAATTCATTTGTTAGGATTAGTAACAATTTGATTCAAATCTCCCACTCACAATGGATCACCAAGCTACCTTAACGCTAACCCTATCGTAAGTGATACTCACTTATTAATACTGCAGCCTGCACTCAGGACTCCAGAGTTGAGGCAGGGTTTATAATTTTCATGTTGTTATTATTTAGCAAGTGCTGACTCCCCAGGGATAAGCGTTAGCCTCCTTTTTTGCTGGGTTTAATGTGGTTGGTCAATAGACAGGACTCTGCTCAGTATCTCCCCGATGTCACTAAGGGGTTGATATTCACCCTCCATCCAGTGGAATTTGACTGTGCAATGAATAAAGTAACAAATTTGACAGGTTTATGAAAAATGGCAAAGATTCAACAGGTTGGGGCCCTTTTCTCCATCAAAGAGGAAATACCTGGTACAAGTCTTTCAAAACACGATGGGTTTGACAAGGTAGCCACGCAGAAGCATACAATTGTGGGCAAGTCAAAAAGCAGAGGGTCATCGATACAAACGCGATTTAGAATTAGGTTTTATTATCATTTGTACTCCAGTTCAGGAGTACAGTGACATCCGTACAAGGTCACCATTCCAGGCGCCATCTTAGGTACAAGGGTATGTAGGTATAAAAATAGGAAAATAAAGAAATAAGTTAAAAAGTTCATCACTACAGTTCTTTTTAGTATAAGGTAGAAAAGTAAAGAAATAAAGCTAGAAGTTATATGTTACAGTCCTTTCTTAAGCCATGGGCCTGCAGATGTTCTATGCTGGGCTTTACCCCCACACTGGGCACGCCCACCCCCCCACACTGGGCACGCTCTCCCCCCACCACACTGGGCACTCCCTCCCCCCACACTGGGCATGCCCTACCCCCCCCACCAAGGGCCTTGCCCTCCCCATCCTCTCCCCCCACACACTAGGCACACTCTCCTCCACCTCCCCACACCTCCCCCCCAACACACACTGGGCTTAGTCCCACCCAAGCTCGCTAACCACTTCGCCATTGACCACTAAGTCACTAAGAAATCCAGTAAGGAATTCAGAAAAAGCTTCCCCATCTAGAGAGTAGTGAGAATTTGGAACTTATTACCAACGTGCATAATCAAGGCAAATATAAGGGGAATCTAGATGAGGTATGAGAGCTAAAGGGATAGGATTAATCAAAGGAGGAAAAGACTCAGACTGAATGTAAACTCCAGTTTCGGCTAGGCCGAATGGCCTGCAGCTATCCATGGAAATCCATCTTTAACAATCACCATCTCAACTCTTCCTTACCCCTTCCACCCGCTTCAATATCAGTGCGTTTACCATTTCAATCAAAATCAAAGTTTTCCCAGACAAATTTAAAAACTCAACTGTAAACGTATCTGCATTGTCAGATCTTCAAATGGAGAGAATTTTTAACAGCCCTGGTGAAGAAAGAAGCCTAGCTCACATCCAAGGCTACAAGACCAAAAAAAAAATCATCACTGGAATGAAGTGTGTGCAGAAAATAAATTGACCCATTTTGCGGGTTTTTTTTTCCTATCTAACGCTAGCTATAGCTAATATGTTTTCTTTAGTCTTCAGATTAAGGGAATGTGAGGAAAATGCAAGAGCAGAAATGAAAACAGTCACTTTTCGAGAGCCCAAATGTCAAGTTTAAAGTATCCGCTGTGGGTGTAATGTATGGTTTTAATTTCCCGTCTGTTCTGCTCCACCCCCCCACCCCACGCCCCATGTGGCTTTAAATTCCAAAATCAAGCCTCACTCCTCTAATCAACCTGGGGAAACTTTCAAAAGAAAAATGTTTTGCTCGTCTTTTTTAAAAAGACGTTACGCAGTGCCGAGGCACTTGATGAACTGTGTGTTCTTAAGATCCTTAGTGAATATTTTATGTGCACGAATAGATCTGCTCAGGAAAAGGGCGGTCGTATCGTTTATCATTTTCGTTGCCAGTGAATCACATTCTTGGCCATCTCTGTCAAAATGGCAAACTTGGGAAATATAAGCAAACACCACGATTCCTGACATGGCCCAATTCAGACTGTGCACTCTGACCCCATTTTTGGCAGGGCTACAGATTCACTGGAAGGAAGACTTGCAATTATACAGATTCTCCGTATGTCTCGAAATGTTGTACGACCCAATGATGCATTTTTTAAAGTGTCGTCACTGTTGTAATGTAGAAGGTACAGCAGCCAGTTTGCACATAGAGAGGTCACTCAAACAATATGGAAATCACACAACACCAGGTTGCAGTCCAGCAGGTTTATTTAAAATCACAAGCCTCCAGAGCGCTGCTCCTTTGTCAGGTTCAACCTGACAGTTCAAATGTTAGTTTTGGGATTAGGCACAATCCATGACAGCTCTTTGTATGTTTTTCTAATCTCACATGCACCAAGTATTCGGTGAGATTAGAATCATAGTACAGAGTCCTATTGGTCCATCTTGGTCCAGGACTGCCTCTTAGAGTCAGAGTTAAGGAGAATTGCAGTACAGATTCAATCTTCTTGGAGCATGCAAGATTCTCGGGGGGCTTGATAGCTTAGGTGCTGAGAGGTTGTTTCACCTTGTGGGAGAGTCTAGGAGCAGAGGGCATAATCTCAGAGTAAGGAGTCACCCATTTAAGACCGAGATGAGGCAGAATTTCATCTCCCAGAGGGTAGTCATAGAAACAGACACAGGCCACTGGGGCCCATTGAGTCTGCACTAATAAAAAGCTACTCTAAATTTATCCTAGTTTCACTTTCCCACACTTGGCCCATAGCCTTGAACGTTATGATGATGAAGTACTCATCCAAGCACTTTTTAAAGGTTGTTAGGTTTCCCAGGCAGTGCAAGCTAGGAGTGACTCTGTGGAATTCTCCACAGAGGGCTATCGAGGCTGAAATTTTAAGGATATTCAAGGCTGAGACAGATTTTTAATGGGAAGGAAATAAAGGATTAAGGGGAAAAGACAGGAAAGTTGGGTTGAGGATTATCATAGCCATTGTCTCATTGAATAACGGAGCAGACTCGATGGGCTGAATGGCCAATATCTGTTCTTACGTTTTAGGGAATTTGTTTCAGATTTCATTACAATTACCTGGTTCCACTCTCTTCTTTGAATCTTTAAAACGTGAATACAGACAGCACATTAGTTTACACCATCAGGGTATCTCTGCCGCTGTGGTCAGTTCTTTCTGTTAAGGATTGTTATACAGAATGGAGCTCAAGCGGAGCAAACTGTTAAAATGTCAAAAAAAAGGTGACTCAGGTTATATTTACCTGCGTCAAAGAATAATTGTTTTTAATAAACTGTTACTAAAAAAAGCATGTATACTTAAAAGCCATTTATTTTAAAGTTGGCACACATAATGAGTAGGAAGGGAATAGAACATAGAACATAGAACAGTACAGTACAGTACAGTGCAGGCCCTTCGGTCCACGATGTTGTGCCGAACATTTACCCTAAACCTAAGGTCTATCTAACCTCCACCCCTACCTCATACTATCATCCATATGCCTATCTAATAGCCGCTTAAATGCCCCTAATGAGGCCGGCTCCACTACCCTCTCCAGCAATGCATTCCACGCCCTGACCACTCTCTGAGTAAAGAACCTACTTCTGACGTCTCCCCTATATCTACCTCCACTCACTTTAAAACTATGCCCCCTCGTAATAGCTACCTCCACCCTAGGAAAAAGTCTCTGGCTGTCTACTCTATCTATACCTCTGATCATTTTGTACACCTAATAGAGAAATATGGATCCTGAAAGTGAAGACAGTTTTAGTGTGGAAAGGCAAAATATGTCGGCACAGGCTTGGAGGGCCGAAGGGCCTGTTCCTGCGCTGTATTGTTCTTTGTTCTTTGTATGATCCTATAAATATATTTTAAAAGGGAGGGTGGCAGGTACCTAAGGATGAGGAACAGACCAATAAAAAGTAAATGTGTCGGACAATGCAAAATCTCTCTTCTAAAGAGCCAGAATAGATTTTCTGAAGAAGGGTCTGGGCCCGAAACGTCAGCCTTCCTGCTCCTCTGATACTGCTTGGCCTGCTGTGTTCATCCAGCTCTACACCTTGGTATATCTCACATTCTCCAGCATCTGCAGTTCCTACTATCTCAGAATAGATAGTGATTGGCTGAATGACCTTCCTTCCTGTGCTGTGTGTAATTAAAAATAACCCCTTGCTTCAGAAACCTGAGCGATGAAAATTCAACAAAAATATTTTCACGGGATGTGGCCATTTGTAGATGTGGACATTTTAATAGCTGTAGGAGCGGCATGGTGGCTCAGTGGTTAGCACTGCTGCCCCACAATACCAGGGACCTGGTTTCGATTCCACCCTTGGGCAACTGTCTGTGTGGAGTTTGCACATTCTCCCTGTGTCTGCGTGGGTTTCCTCCGGGTGCTCCGGTTTCCTCCCACAGTCCAAAGATGTGCAGGTTAGGGTGGATTGGTCATGCTAAATTGCCCGTAGTGTTCAGGGATGTTTAGCTTAGGTGTGTTAGACATGGGAAATTAGGGGAATGGGTCTGGGGTGGGATGCTGTTCGGAGGGGCAGTGTGGACTTGTTGGGCCAAATGGCCTGTCTCCACACTGTTGGGATTCTATGATTTGTTGTCCATCCCTAATTGCCCTTGAACTGAGGGGCTTTTGCCTGGCCATTTCCAAGGGTGGTTAGCACCAGAGTTCCCTCTGATTTTCGCAGGGTCCTCCAAGGTTCATGTGCGACAACATTCATTCATTGGCAGTCCCTCACAGATGAGGATGTCTCACTTCCACACTCGGGGTGAGGTGGCTGTACAGACCGATGCTGCTACCACAGGCTCTGCATCCCTTGGGGCAGAAGGTGGTGGTGAGACGGCGTGGGCGAGGGTCCTATCGCTGTCTATCACCCGGCTTCCACTTTCTCCTGACAGAAAGTCTCGGGGTGCCCGACACCTTCCCGGATGCTCCTCCTCCAATTTGGAAGGTGTTGTGCAATAGACTCCAGAACCGGAAGTCAATGCCGGAATCTTCCGTGCGGACAACGATCGCCACGCAGCCCAGACAGAATGTTGTTTAAGAGCCAATCACGTCACTGTGGGTCTCGTATTACATGTAGGCCCAGACCTCCAGTGAAAAACAAAGGTGGAATTTTTAATAACAATCTATGACAGTTGCCTTGGTCACAATTACTGAGACTAGCTTTTAGTTGCAGGTTTTCATTGAATTTAAATCCCACCAGGTGCTCTGGAGGGATTTGAACCCAGGGCAACTAAAGCCTTAGGCCCCTCTGGATTACTAATCCAGTGGCATTACCATTGCTTTGGAGTGCTAAAATCAAGCGTTTAAGGCAGAAAGAAATTGATTTTGTTGGAGGAATTGTTATCCTTTGAATATGTTTTTATTTTAATCAGTACTGTAGTGCTAAGCTTTAGAAATTCCTGAGTCAGCTGCGGGGTAGCATGGATACGTGGGGAGGGGATTAGGAATGCAGCACATTTATATTGGCCTAAGGATATCCCACCAGCAGCTTTACAGGGCAGTATTGAAGCAGGAACTCTGTTCCCACACTCCCTGCCTCTCAGTACCTTGGGCATTGAGCAACATAAGGTCGAAGATGTAAAGGCAATTTTGCCAGGCCTTGACTGAGTAAGTAAAGGCTGGGGTAGAGTCTTGTCACATAGGTGCACGATGTTCTGGAAAAGGGCTCAATCCTCAAATACCCACTCCTGCCCTCTCTGCCATTGCCACCACAATAACTGCAGGTTTCCCATGATTTCTCCCATTGCTTCAGACTTCCAGCAGACGAAGAAAGATATCTAACAGACATGCATATTCCAAAATGCCTTTACTGATTACGACAGGGTGTGGTTAGTGATCGGACAGAAGGTGAGTCCTGCTGGAAATTCGCAAAGAATAACAAAGTCGAGGGAAAGCAAAAATAAAACAAAGGTTTTCGAAATCAGAAACAACGACAGAAATTGCTGGAGAAGCTCAGCATGTCTGGCAACATCCATGGAGAGAGAAACAGGATCGATGCTTAGAGTTCAGTTCTGATAAAGGGTCACTGGACCCAAAATGTTGTCTCTGCCTTCTCTTCACAGGTGCTGCCAGACCTGCTGCGTTTCTCCACACATTTCTATTTTTGTTGAACAGAAAGTAATGTTTTCATGGCGCATCAGGAGAGACTGAGGTTGTCAATTGTCTGGGTGAGTGCAAGATTAAAAGCTTTGACAGATGGCAAAAGATAAGGGAGCAAAACCCTTCTGATTTCAGGCATCCAATATCAGTGCTGACGATTCCTAGGACAGTGATACTATATAATGAAAAGGCACCATGCAAATGTAAGTCTTTCGCTTTCACTTTCACTTTGGGAGTGGGTAGCTCGTAAACATGGTAGAATAGTGGTAATATTCCTGCGCTAGGAATCCAGAATTCAGGGATAATGTTCTGGTGGTATGGGTTTGAATCCTGCCATGACAGATGGTGAAATTTGAATTCGATAACAAATATAATTGTGGAATATATAGTGGACCTTATGATGACCACAGCTAATTGTCATAAAAACCCATTTGCGCACACTGTGGTGGTATAGTGATTGTGTCCCTACTTCTGAGCCAGGAGGCCAAGGTTATGTGTTACGGACCAGACCAAACCCCCTCAAAATATTCAGAAAGTAGCCCAGACCCTAACTTATTTTCCCTTATTTTAAAGGTAAATATAAGGTGCTGCATTCCAGATGCAATTCAATAGGTCAACTACCAGATTTAAAGTGAAAGAACAAAGAACCAAACAGCCCTCCAAGCCTGTGCTAATACATTTTGCCCTCCCATACTAAAACTGTCTTCACTTCCAGGATCCGTATCCCTCTATTCCCTTCCTATGTATTCGTCCAGGTGCTTCTTGAACGCTGCTATTATGTCTGCTTCCACCACCTCCTCTGGCAGTGCGTTCTCAACACTCACCATTCTTTGTGTGAAAAACGTATCTCACACATCTCTTTTAAACTCCCCCCCACCCCCCACTTCAGCACCTTGAACCTGTGTCCCCTAGTAAATGACCTCTCCACCTGGGTAAAAGCCTCATGCTTTTCCACTCTATCCATGCCACTCACAATTTTATAAACTTCTATCAGGTCACCCCTCAACCTCCTGCATTCCAGTAAAAACAAACCCAGCCTATCCAACCTTTCTTCAACCCCATACCGGGCAATATCCTGGTAATTTTTTTCTGTACCCTCTCCAAAGCATCCACATCCACATAGTGTGGTGAACAGAACTTTCCGCAATATTCCAAGAGTGACCTAACTAAAGTTCTATGAAAGTTCTAAGAATGCACTTTATTCATCCACTATAGTTGAAATACAACAAAAGAAAGAATGAATTGGAATAACTCTATTGGAAAACTTAACCGAACAATAGGTACAGTAACTTGTACTAATTAACTGTTCCAAATAGTAAAATCCCATAAATACACACTTGGCAAAAGGCAAATTCAGAACAGATTGTCTCACATGCAACTCCAGTAGCAGGTGAAAAACCCCCAGTTAAATAACTTCTACTTCTTCCAGACCCCAACAGCAACAACTGCTGAAAGCTCAAACTAAAAATCCTGGTTCTGTGGGAGCTCGACTACACCCATTCAGGCTGCTTCTATTGTTCCAACATTTAAAAAAAACACAAGGCCTCACAAGCTATTTACTCTAGCGTGTCTGGTAGACTGTCCTTCACCTCTGCCTTAAAACCTCTCTTCAAAGAAAAAAGCCCAGGACAAAATGCACCTCTTAAAGCAACAATATCGTCATCTGTTCCAAGGGTGTGTAATAACATTCATGAACAAGTTGATTAGAAAATATTTAAATCCCCTCTTGCTCACTAACATCCTTTAGAGAAGGAAATCTGCTGGCCTATATGTTACTTTAGATGTGGTTGACTAACTAGGTAATTAAGGTTAAGCTAAGGTCCCCATATCCCAATTAAGACAAATTCACACATGTATGCCTATGTATCAATTTGTGTAAAAATTATATCAAGTCTGATTAGGACATGAGTTGATGTGGCCTTACCAAACAGCTATCTCCTGCTTGAATAATTTAATAATAAATTAATTGGTTAAATTTTACAGGCTTTTGCCAGCATTAAAACAAAAACATAATAGAAGGAGTTGGCTGTTTGGCCCCTTGATCATGAAAGATCTATTGCTCAGATCTTTGAAGGTGGCAGGTGGTGGAGATAGTGTCTTCAGTTTTATTAAAAGGGACATTCTGAGAGGTAGACAATTTCGAAGATTCTTGACCCTTTGAGTAAAGAAATTCCTCTTCAACTCAGGATGATCCCTTGGCTCCCACACCCACCCCTTCCAGCTCTAGACTCTACTGCCTGAGCTAGCTACAGCCTCTTAATGTCTATCCTGTCGAGCCCCCTAGGAGATGTTTCCATGAGGTCATCTTTCATGTTTCTAACCACCAGAGAATATTGGCTCAATCCAATCAACCCTTCTGAACAGAGCCAAAGAACAGACATACAGAAGGAGGCCATTCAACTTACTGAGACTTTACCTGCTCTTGGCAACACTGTTGATTTAGTCCCACCCTCCTATCTTTTCACTATAGCCCCTCACAGATTTGTTTCCTTTTCTCTAGAGGTGCTTATCTCTTATGAAAGCCTTGTATGGACCTGCCTACCACCTCACACTCAATCAACCACACACCACCCCACCCCCCACCCTTGGGCAATGCAGTCCATCATGATTGTAACAAGGTCAGCCAGGTGCACCTCATAGAATAGGAGTTCCCTGATTGGGGCTGTTAATCTGGTCCAATCAGGGAGCCCTGGCTGACAGATAGAAACAGAAGTGTCAGACATTCTGTTCACTTTGAGAGCTGGCTCTGAGGGAGCTGGATCAGTGTCAAGGATTCTCCACATGTAAATAAAATGGTGACTTGGTGATGGGATACCGGTCTCTGTGGAGTTATTTCACAGTCCAGACCCTAACCGTCGGCTGCATTCAAAACGTTTCTCCTCCTGTCACCAATGTACCTTGTGTCATTCGCCTTAAATCTGTGTCCTCTGACTCACAGCCTTTCAGCTAGTGATCACAATTTATCTCCATCAGCCAAATAGCAGCAACATTGATGTTATATACAAGTGTCCATTTTCTTTTACACTATGTATTTCAGAAAATGTGGGACATAATGTCAGAACATAGTGTTTGTATACATCTTTCTATATATTAACATGTTTGCAAGTCATTAGTTCATTGTTACCATAGCCTTAGTGGGGACATTAGCATCGGCTTGCTGCTTTGCTGGTTTTCTTCAGGCTCCATTCGTCAACATCTCCGTGTTATCTGGTCAAACAGAGATCCTTCTCCGCCTTCTGCTCTTACACTCAACTCCTCCTTCAGATGTTGCTAGGATAAAGCTGACAGGACAACTAAGTTATGTTTCTCTCCCTCTCTCCCCCTCTCTTTCTTTCTCTGTCTCCCCCTCTCTTTCTTTCTCTCTTCCCCTCTCTTTCTTTCTCTCTCCCCCTCTCTTTCTTTCTCTCTCGCTCCCTCTCTATCTCTCTTTCTCTCTCTCTCTAACTTTACTTTGCAACCCTTTTGATTCTTGAACTTCCCTTGATCCAACCCACATTTTTGTCCTTGCTATCCATCTGGACGATTCTGAGCACCCTCTACCAAAATTTTAAAAGCTGTTCTCCTCCTCGCACCCCTCATTCTTCAGAGTCCAACTCTCACGCCCATTGAGTGGAACAATTCCACACCAGCAACTGGAGCTGGCGAAAATGCCCCTATATAAACTGATGGCCACTTTTCAAATGAGGGAAGGTGGCAGTGCTGTGAAAATGTAGCTATTATTTTCTGCTTCTGTTTCGCACCATTTGTGGTTAATTTCGTTGGTTGGCAAGCACTTGTTTAAGAGGGTGCACTGCACAAAGTTGCTGATTGATGGTCAGTTGCTGATCTGGTTAGAGACACTGATGAGATTGTAATCTACACTACAAACCCCTGGACACACAGAACAATAACAAAAACTTGAACCACTGACCATGTTCTTAGAAATTCAAAATGATGTTTAGGAACACAGAAAGATATAACATCCCAGAGGGACACATTTCAGAGTGTTAAAAAGTTTGGGACAAATCTGATAAAATGCAGAACAATTTTTAGTTCAATTCCATGATTGCCAAAGTAACGTTTAATCATGACTCTTACTTCTCCTGCTCTTTTAGCAATTAACCTTTGGAATGCAGGTTTTGTGTAAGCTTCAATCCCGTTTTTTTTAGCAAGCTTGGCCCCATTGCTATAGAACGCAGAGTGTAAAAACAACGATTTCATGCCAGTTTTATTATTCAGTGACATGCCAGGGTAATTGCCAGCTGCAGGCTGTAGCATCAAGCAACATTTGATTTTTATCAGGTTTGAGTAGCTGCAGGGCCAATCAGAAGGCCTCACTTTACAGGTCTGTCTGTGAGTTAATGTCTGGTCTATCTCCAGAGACCCATTTAACCCATTAACAAGGAACTGAACTGTGCCCATGACGCTTATGTGCAAGTTCCGGGGATGAGGCAGGAAAGTGACATTGAGGAATATCAGATCAGCCAAGATCTCATCTAATGATGGATGGGCTGAATGGCCTACTTATGTGTCTCATGGTCATATCAGCTGGTTGTTGGTGTGGTGCAGACCCTGTGCTGGGTCAGCTGTTTTCAGTTGCAAGAGACAGACATTAGACTCCATACTCTGTTGCAAGGCAAGATGGCATATGGGATGGACACTTCCCTTCTCTTCTCTGGACATCGGGCAGGTTTCCGATGTCATGTGAGGAAGGTTCGGATTGGATGACGTGTTTCATAGTCAAATAATAATCTGCCATGCAGTCACTAGACTGGTGCATGGTTTACACAAAATAGAGTCCGTATCCATATGGAGTAATTCTAACCCAATGGATAACTGGCAGGATGTGATGATATGTGGATTTTGGATGTTAATGGGGTGTAACCATAAACCAGCTATCTGAAATCTCTGGCCTCCTCCCATTCCAGTTTCTTACACATCTCCAATTTAAATCATTCCACCAATGGTGCTTGTCCTTCCAGCTGTTTGAAGGGCTTTAAGCTCCCGAACTCTCTGTATCTCTCTCCTCCTTTTAAGTTGCTCCTTCAAACCTATCTCTTTGGCAAAGCTTTTAGTGACCTATTTGAGTACCAGCTAGTGTAGCCCAGTATGTCGCTTTGTTTGAGAGCACCCCGGTGAAGGCCCTTGGGACATTATATTACACAATAGATGCAATACAAATGCGAGCTGTGGTTGTATATTCATTATAGTTTTAGGTATAGCAAGGTCATTCCTTTAGTTTTAGTCCTGTAGTTACTAGAGGGGTAGTTCTTCCTAAAAGTGACCACAAAAATAGATAAGGTGGTATAGAAGGCATATGGCATGCTTGCCTTTATTGGTCAGGGATTTGAGTACAAGAGTCAGGAAGTGATGTTGCAGTTTCATAAAACTTTGGTTAGGCCACACTTAGATTTTGCATTCAATTCTGGTCGCCACATTACAGCAAGGATGTGGAGGCTTTGGAGAGGGTGCAGAAGAGGTTTACCAGGATGCTGCCTGGATTAGAGGGAATGAGCTATAAGGAGAGACTAGAAAAACTCAGGTTGTTTTCTCTGGAGTGGCGGAGGCTGAGGGGAGACTTGATAGAAATCTATAAAATTATGAAATGCACAGATGGGGTTGACAGTCAGAATCTTTTTCCCAGAGTTAAAATGTCTAATACTAGGGGTCATGCATTAGAGGTGGGGGAGGAATGTTCAAAGGAGATGTGAGGGGCAAGTTTTTTACACAGAGGGTGGTAGGAGTTTGGAATGCACTGCTAGGGGTGATGATGGAGGCAGATAAGATTGGGGCGTTTAAGAGGCTTTGAGATAAGCAGATGAATATGCAAGGAATGGAGGGATACGGTCCAAGGGGAGACAGAAGGGACTAGTTTAATTTGGCTCATGTTCAGCACAACAATGTGGGCTGAAGGGCCTGCTCCTGTGCTGTACTGTTCTATGTTCTTTGTTCTCCCTCACTATCTTTTTATCTAAAGCATCAATGCCTCTGATATGTCATATCTCTGTCAGACTTTGAACATTGCAGTTTAGTGCATCCTTTGACCAGGACTAGTATGTACTATATTGAGAGTAGTAATCAGAATACCAAAGGAAGGGGGAGCAAGACTTCATACTGTATGAAAAGGCAATGCTGATTGGTTAACAAATGAGATTACAAGGTGTAGAGCTGGATGAACACTGCAGGCCAAGTATCTTCAGAGGAGCAGGAAGGCTGACGTTTCGGGTCTAGCTGCTTGGCCTGCTGTGTTCATCCAGCTCTACACCTTGTTATCTCAGATTCTCCAGCATCTGCAGTTCCTACTACCTCCAGTTAACAAATGAACTCTGATTGGTGTGTTTGCCATGGCAGTGACTCAACCAGTTAGATGATGATTGACTGTTGACTGCCAAACTTTGTTTAAATTTAGACTAGGCTGATTGCCTCTGAACAGACTAGGCATTGTCTTGAAGAATGAAGCAGAGATTGACTGTTGCCTGTTTTGTTCAGTTAAAATGGGGACAGGACGTGTGCGTGTTCTTTCTGTCTGCAAAGAGAAAGGCCCTGTGTATTAATATATGGAGCTTCCAACACGCACACGCTCACACATTCTCTCTCAAACACACACACACACACACACACACACACACACACACACACGCTCACACACGCTCACACGCTCACACGCTCACACACACACATGCTCACACACACACACACACACACGCTCACACGCTCACACACACACACACACGCTCACACTCACACACACACACACACACACACACACGCTCACACGCACGCTCACACGCTCACATACACACACGCTCACACACGCACACGCTCACTCACATGCGCGCGCGTGCACACATGCACATGCACACTCACGTGCACATACACATGCACACACTCTCACACATGCACACACACATACGCGCGCACATGCACACACGCACACACACACACACACACACACACGCACACACACACACAAATCTTAGATTGATTGTCAGTATAATTCTTCACAGACTTTGGGTTGTTTAGCAAATGCTGTCCAATTGTGCAGTGATGCGGAGATGCCGGTGTTGGACTGCGGTGGACATGGTCAGAAGTCACATGACACCAGGTTACATTCCAACAGTTTTATTTGAAATTAAAAGCATTTGGAGTGCTGTTCGTTTGTCAGGTAATTTGTGAAATCACATCTAATGATGCCTTTTTGAGTACAGGATGAAAGATTCTAAGAAACTGTGTCATTTTTCAGTAATACCCAAGGTTTGCACTTCCCAACGATTGTTCATTACAATATGATGTGTTATGCTCGAGGTTAATTCTTTTGTCTAAAAGATACCACTTTGTTTACTGTGACATTTAAGATAATAATATAATGGGATAATTTAACTGTTGATACCTAATCCGTGCAACACTATATAGGAATCTATCATGTTTGTTCTTCCAGTCCATATGCCATTATTATCCACATTAGCTACTAATCAGCAGCTGTTTGTTTGACAGTTGTTGTGTTCATTCAGTGTTTGGTGCCAAGTAAAGTTTTTTTTCCAGAAATAAAGTACTTTCATTATAAAAAATAACCCAGCCTTATACATCATAAGGAATAACTAATCTCTGGCAGTGAATTGAAGGCAGTAATTGGATCATGTCTTTCTGCTGATTTTCAGAACCCATTTTAGCAGATGCTTTCTGATTGAACCTGTAACTTGCAGGCAGCTATTTATTCATTAAATACTTCATGTAATCTTTTACCAATTTATGTTTGTCCCATGTAGATCATGCCACACCAAATCCCAATGGTTCTGCTCATTAAACTGAGATTGGAATATCATATGCTTAGCAGCAAAGAGAAAAACAAAACCTGGCTTAATTTCTCAACATTATCTCGTGAAGGGAATCCTGAAACAGTGTACAGCACAGAAGAGGCCATTCAGCCCATCAGCTTTGCTCTTTTGTTGATCAATCCCACTCCTCTGCTCTTTATCTGCAATTTAATTCTCCTCCAATAATTTATCCAATTCACTTTTGAAGGCTATTATTGAAACTGTATTCACCCTCCTGTCTGACAGTGAATTCTTTACACATTCTAGGAAATAATGGCAAAATAGTTTAGACGGCTTTTTGCTGACATGAATTTCTGAATGTGTTTTACCAATATAAATTGCTGAAAAGTAGACCCATTTTGATCAAACGTTTCATGTTGCGTTCATCAGGGCAATTTGCAAGAATATTGTTGCAAAGGAGAATAAGATTCATTTATATTGTATGAGCAGAGGATGCAGATTGATGGGGGTGTTGCTTGGGAGAATGCACCAGTTCGATGATAATAGACGGGTTAAATGCCAAACTTTTATTTAAATCTAAACCAAACAGGTTGATTCTGACTAGTCAAGGCATTGACCTGAGGAATGAACAAGGAAATGGTTATCGTCTGTTTTGTTAAGTTGAAACAGGTGCTGTGTTCTGACTGTCTGTGCTATTATATGTGCCTTCAAGTCTGCACTGAGCTCGACCCAAAACGTTAACTCTGGTTTCTGTCCACAGATGCTGCCAGACCTGCTGAGCTTTTCCAGCGACTTTTATTTTTGTCTGCACCAATCAAGAGTCACTTGCCAAGCAAACAGCATGCTCTGTTCATACAGTGAAAAATTGTTGTTCCCCTTTAAATTGGTATTCTTGTGAATCATCCTGATCCATACATGATGAAAAATGTTGACAAAACGTTTCTTCTCTCAGGAATGCTCCGTTTTTGTACTTCAGAACCAATATTTGATATATTTTGCCCTCATTTTATTCAATTTGCAGAATAGTGTTAACGTGGGAAAGTCCTCGTCCACTAGTGCAGCTCGGACTGCTGATTCAGTGAGAGTGTACGAGGGGAAGGCTGACGCTTCTCATTACCAGACGGAACAGAAAACATTTCCAAAGCTCCGGACTCAACAGGAGGAGGAACATGCACCCTTCCAGAGAGATGGACCCAGGACATTCCTCTTAGATCTGGAGAACTTCCCTGATCTGTCCAAAGTGGATATCAATGGACAGAACCCCAACATACAGGTACAGTAGTAAAGCTGTTGACTCTTCTAATGCCTGTGTGTGAACAGCAACTTAGTCTCTCGGCACATAAAATAAGCATTAATACTGCTCAATCGGTTTCCAAAAGATACACAGGCCCAGTTGTCAACAATATTCACCTGGACAGGCGAACTGAACTGCTCATATTAATTAAATTTTATTTAAACAAACATCACTTTTACAGTTCTTTTAGGTCAGTGTTAAGTGAATCATTGTTCACATTTCTCATGCTGCTTTATTTTCTCTCAGCTTGGCCATGTTAATTCCAAGCGATTGAGCAATATTTTGTTTCACTGTTTTGTTGTCAAAAGTAAAGATTTGTATTTTTGTAGCACATTTTATAGACACAAGATGTCTCCAAAGCGCATTGAGATAATTTCTGAATTGTAATGTAGGAAAAGTGGCAGCCATTTTGCACAGAGCTCCCATAGAGGGCAATCGACGATCAGCCCGATAATCTCTTCTTTAAATGTTGTTGGTTGAAGTCTTCAAAGTTGATCAGGAGAGAAAGAGGAGGTGATGGCCTAGTGGCATTATCACTGGACTGTTGATCCAGAGACTGAGCTAATGTTCTGGGGATTCGGGTCGAATCCCACCATGGCAGATTGGCCCAATTCAATAATAAAAATTCTGGAATTAATGATGACCACAATTCCACTGTTGATCATTGGGAAAAACCCCATCTGGTTCACTAATGTCCTTTAGGGAAGGAAACAGCCGTCCTTACCTGGTCTGGCCTACATGTGACTCCAGACCCACAGCAACGTGGTTGACTGTTAACTGTCCTCTGCGCAATTAGGGATGGACAATAAATGCTGTGATGCTAGCCAGTGATGCTGTCATCCCGTGAATTAATAAAAATAAAAATTATCTGTTTGGTGTCCACTATAGACCCTGGGATCCTAAATATGAGGGCAGTCAGGGCCTGAGGTAGCATTATCCCTGAGAGAAGTCAGTCTAGAGTACATGTCTGGTATGGGACTTGAACTCTCAGACTTCAAGGTGTGAGTCCTATTAACTGAGCCCCAAACATCTGTTTTAACCAAGATGGGGCGAAAAATAATACCAGAACAGAAAACCAGTCAGGTCACCTTATTTTTCACTAACGTTAATGACAACCATCACTCTTTTTAATGTACTGTTAATGTACTGTGTACGCTCAGTTAAGAGAGTGGTCAACCTGTTTAACTTAAACTAAGTTCAATTAACAAACATCATGCGACAATATACAGGAAAAAAAAGAATGTGGAACAGAAAATTGACCAAAATTATTTAAAAAGAGATGTGTGTGCGTTTGAAGCTTTCCAGTTTTGTCTTGAGTAACATTGTACTGGGCATCCAGTAGCAAGTGCTTCATATTTCTTAATTAAAAAGCTGCCCCTGGTGAATAAGCAAGCATTCAGAGATTTAGATTTATATTATATTTAGCTGATTTGAAGAATTAATAGGATTTAAATGATAAACAGTTGCTTTCACTCAACACAGTGGCCAGCCAAGCAATGCAGATGGTGCTGTAAGGGATCCAACTGAATGCATGGCTACATTTGATTAAGCTCATTCAAGAAGTGGCCTTTGCAGATCAAGCCCAGTCGACTAGCCCACTAGCATTTCAAGAATTCTGCTATTTTATCCATCCAAGGAAAATAAACTAAAACAAATAAGCTTACTGACGGCCAAATGCTCAAAGGCAAATCCTGAAAACTGTTTGTGAATCATCCCCAGTCAGAATGTCTCGTGATAACAATTGTGTAACACGACTCTGTAATGCTTACATTTTGGGACACCTTTGTGCTTTAAAAGAGCTACTTTGGTTCTAAGAATCTCCTTTAAATAACAGTAAAGTACCTGTCTTCAGTGAGAGTGGTACTTAGACTGGGGTCCATGGACCCCTATAGTATATGGAGAGTTTCCAGGGAATCTTTGGGAGGACATGAAAGTGATGATGTGACAAGCTTGATAGTAACAGGGAGTGGAGAGTGACAATTGGGACTCTGTTGTGGGAATCAGGCATATCCATCTCACTGACTTCTGTAAATACTTGTTGCTGGGATGTTAACTCGGAGAAATTGACTGCACTCATTCTAATACATATGCTGAGTGCAGTCAGACTTAAACCAGAATGGAGTGCACTAGGTAGCACGTGACTGTGACATTGGCAGGGGTCAGTCCTGACCAGGTAGGATGGCTCACTCATGTGGCCAACTCTTCTTCTCTTTCTCTTCCTCTGTTTTCTTCTTTGGTCATCTTAAGGTCTCCACAAATAACCCCAGAGGGTTCAACCAAATCCAACATGGATTCCTCTCCACTGGACCCCTTCCAAACTCTGTCCTTGATACCCCTTTCTCAGGGGTGTTGAGGAACTTGGGATTTTCTGAATGACCAGATCTCGCTGTCCTTCAGGTGTTCCCCATCAATACTATGTGTCCAATTGTACATGGAGCTCTTTGCTCAAACCAGGGAAAGAGGGCTGCCTTTATTGTATCCCTGTAGCACATGAGAAATTGTTTCCTTGTCTCCTTCTATGCTGTCTCCCTGATGGGTTTCAAGGTTCACCAGGGATCCATCCATGTTCAGACAACCTCTTTTTGAAATGGTCCTTCAGGATCAGGAATGACTTGCTTCCATTCCATTCCAATGGTAGTGGTCCTGTAGTGGTTGAAGACTATTGTGTATAATCTGCAGACTCCACCACATGTGTTTGAAGGACTGGGGAAGTGCACTGTTTTGAGGTGAATGCACTCTCTCCCTACAAGTTCCTGAAAATATCTCTCGATGTGTTCAGTGCTTTCCCAAATGTAGCTTTTCTCTTTTGGGTCGGTTATAGGCCAGGGACTCACATGTTTGACCTCTTCAGGGACGCTTTGAGGACATTTCTGATATTCACTTTGAGAGGTGAAAAGCAACAAAGTCTCTGAAGCAAAAAAAAACTTAAAGAACTGCGGACGCTGGAAATCCGAAACAGGAACAGGAATTGCCGGAAAATCTCAGCAGGTCAGGCAGCATCTTTGGAGAGAACTCAAAGTTAGTGTTTCGGGTACAGTGACCCTTCTTCAGGATCCCTGAGATTCCGATACATGGCGAAGGAGTTCTGAACAATATCCCAATCCTTAGCTGGGAAGTGGAAGGAGATGGTGCTGTAGTAGCAATGCTACTGGACCTTGTAATCCAGATGCCCTGTCTAATGCAATGGAGAGGGTGCGCTCAAATTGAATATAAATTCAATTCAAAAAGTGTGAGCAGTTTTGGGCCCCAAAATCCAAGCAAAGATGTGCTGGCATTGAAAGGAATCCAGAGGATGTTTACAAGAATAATCCTGGGGGTGAAAAGCTTGTCATATGAGGAGTGTTTGAGGACTCTGTGTCTGTGCTCGATGGAGTTGAGAAAGATATGGGGGATCTGATTGAAACTTGCAGAATACTGAGAGGCCTAAGAAACAGTGGTCATGGAGATGATGTTTCCACGAGTAGGAGAGACTAGGAGCCAATGGTTCTCAGAGTGAAGGGAGTAGACTGAGATGTGGAGGGATTTCTTCTGCCAAAGAGGGCGATGAATTTGTGGAACTCATTGTCGCAGAGGACTGTAGAGGCCAAGTCGTGAGTGTATTTTTCAAGACAGAGATGGGTAGGTTCTTGATTAGTAAGGAGATCAAGGGTTACGAGGAGAAAGCAGGAGAATCGGGTTGAGAAATATATCAGCCATGATCGAATGGTGGAGGAGACTTGATGAGCTGAATGGCCTAATCATCCTCCTATATCTTATGGTCTTAAGTGAAAGCTAGTCTCAAGGGACAGCATGCTGGCTCAATAGTTAGTACTGTTACCTCACAGCGGCAGGGACCTGGGTTTGATTCCACCTTTGGATGACTGTCTGTGTGCGATGCTCTCCCTATGTCTGCGTTGGTTTCCTCGGGTTGCTCCGGTTTCCTCCCACCATCCAAAGATGTGCAGGTTAGGGTGGATTAGCCATAGGAAATGCGGGGTTACAGGGATAGGGTAGGGGTTGGGTCTGAGTGGGATGTTCTTCAGAGGGTCGGTGTGGACCTGATGGGCCGAATGACCTTCTTCCACCTTGTAGGAGTATATAATGTTAACCATGTCAACTATTGTAAAAACCCATCTAATTCACTAATGCCCTTTGAAGGAAGGAAATCTGCCATCCTTACCTAGTCTGGGGTAAATGTGACTCCAGAGCCACAGCGATGTGGTTGACTCTTAACTACCCTCTGGCTAATTAGGGATGGACAGCAATGCTCTCCTTGCCAGCGATACGCATATCCCATGAAAGAGTAAAGGAAAGGAAGACTACCAGGGATTTCAGGTATTCTGCGATTGGAGAGCTGGATCGTACAGTGCAGGTTCAATTCCTGGTTTCAGCTGAAGTTAGCATGAAGGTCTCACCTCCTCAACCTCACCCTTTAGCTCAGGTGCGGTGTCCCTCGGGTTAAACTCGCCACCTGTCACTTGTCTGTATGAGAGAGTGAGACTGTGGCAACTTCAGGTTTTAGTCAAGAGGAGAGACCAGTCCAGTTACAGGTATGATGGAGAAACCTCCAGCAATCATTGCAAGTCTCATCAATCACTGCCTCCTGGTTACCAAAGAGAACCTTCCGGAGTCACAGTGCGGTTCCTGACCATCACAATGTCAGGCGTAAGCCTTTGGAATGACCCAGTCAATATCCCCACTGTTCTTTTCAGCCTGTTTTCCAGCTTGTATTCAAGCTGCTCCTCAGTCAGTCATCCAGCCTGACTGTACACACTCCCTTATCAGAGATAGTAGGCCTCCTATTTTATTACCTCGGACTGGTCACACTTTTTCAGATAAATGCATGTTTTTTCTATACGTGCAGCAAGAAGCTTAGTTTAAAAATAAAAGAAATTAATGCTAACACACCTTTATAAACTGATTGTTCATTTGGACATCTACCTCGAGTTATTTTTCTTATTATTCCGAAAGCATCGTCTGACTGTACCCTGTCTCCTGGGGCAATTGCTGTTTCTCAAAATACGCATTCCACACACACAAGCTAAATATCATCAATGCATTTCTACACATGTTCCTAATTTCCAACACTTGTTTTCTTGAAAGCATTATTGGAACACTCTTTACTTGCAGGGCTTTCATGTCATGGCTGGTACACAGTATTATAATGCAGACAGGGGTGTGCTTGACCATGAATTGTATTTGAAAAGCTGTCTTTCATCTAAAATGTTTGAAAATCCACTGAGGTTCAAGGAGATAAGCTGTTTGCAGGTGCTTCTCAGCTGTTAAGCATCACATACACACACATATACTTCGATACAGGATGGCTGTAGAGTGGGACACTCCAGCTGGAGCTCATCTGCTCCACCTGTTCTTCTCCTTTTCTTCCCTTTCTTCTCCTTTTCTTCCTTAGTGCTTTTCTTTGTACTGGACTTTTATTTCTGTAATGCTGGACATTTTATTTCTCCATTGTCTAAGATCCTAAACTAAAGAAGCTTGTGCCCTAGGTACTTTTGTATCTAAGTAATTGGCGACGTATAAAATTCTAACTTTGCTCATTGAGTATATGTGACAATAAGGGCAATTCTAGTCTATATACTACAGACGTAGAATCTGAGGGCAAGGTGGGGCCAAATTGATCTTCGATACATTGCAAGGAGAGGGGAGACCAGCCTCACAATGTTGTAAACAGGGTACAGTACAGAAATGGCCACTTAGCCCATTGAAGCAGTGCTGGCTCATGATAGAGCTATCTGATTAATCCCAGTCTTCAGTTTTGACGTTATTATCTAAGTTTAATATTGGGATCTCAAGGCTGTAAAGTGCTTAGGTAAAGAATGAAATGTTGCTCTTCGAGCTTGCATTGTGCTTGGTTGGAACATTGCAGCAGGTCCTGTACAGAAATGTTAGCACAAGATCAAGGGGCTTTATTGAAATGGCAAACTGACCACATGTTTAATTGCTACTCAGGTCTATTGCAGACTTTTTCATTCATCAATGAGTGTAGACATCTGCTTACATCTCAAACGTAGCTTTTAATTGTCAAAGTTATTTCACAAAATTCAATTTCCAAGTTTTCCATTATTTCGGTAGTTTTAGCCCAACATACTCACAGTTAGAGTGCTCTAGGTTTATGTTGCGATAATACCCATTCATTTCAGGCAATGTGGGAGCAGAACTTGCCAACAGTCTGAAAATAGCACTGATATGTAAAGGAAATGCTGGCTACAGAAAACGAATGTTTTCTGTCAGCCACCTGTTAGAGGCATCCCCAGGAAATCCATGACCTTTCTCAGCAGTACAGAAAGACTTGCAATCTTACAGTATCTATCACACCACGTCTGGATGTCCCAAAGTGCTTGATGGCAGGTGAGGTGCTTTTGGAAGGACACTGACTGATCTAGGCAACACAGCAGCCAATTTCTGCACAGCAAGCAGGCACAAGCGACAAAGTAATAATGCTCAGATCATCTGTTGTTACTTAGAAACGTGGAAGATAGTAGCAGGAGGAGGCCATTCGGCCCTTCGAGCCTGCTCCGCCATTCTTCACGATCATGGCTTAACGTCCAACTCAATAGCCTAATCCTGCTGTCCCCCCATAACCTTTGATCCCATTCGCCCCAAGAGCTATTTCTAGTCGCCTCCTGAATACATTCAATGTTTTGGCATCAACTACTCCCTGTGGTAATGAATTCCACAGGGTCACCACTCTTCGGGTGAAGAAATGTCTCCTCATCTCCTTCATAAGCGGTCTACCCCGAATCCTCAGACTGTCACCCCTGGTTCTGGGCACACCCACCATCGGGAACATCCTCCCTGCATCTACACTGTCCAGTCCTGTTAGAGTTTTATAAATCTCTATGAGATCCTCCCCTCATTTGTCCAGCAAAAGCAATCCTGACCTAGTCAATCTCTCCTCATACGTCAGACCCGCCATCGCTGGAATCGAGAGGTAAGTCTTGATCAGAGGACACTGGAGATCACACCTGGAGTACTGCATACAGTTTTGGTCTCCTTACTTGAGAAAGGATGTGCTGGCACTTGAGGGGGTGCAGAGGAGGTTCACCAGGTTGATTCTGGAGTTGAGAGGGTTGGCTTATGAGGAGAGATTGCATAGATTGGGACAATACTCATTGGAATTTAGAAGAATGAGGGGGCATCTTATAGAAACATAGAATTATGAAGGAAGTAGATAAGATAGAAGCAGCGAGGTTGGCTCCAATGGCGGGTGAAACTAGAACTCAGGGGAAAAGCCTCAAAATAAGTGAGAGCAGGTTTAGGACTGAGTTGAGGAGGAACTTCTTCACCCAAAGGGTTGTGAATCTGTGGAATTCCCTGCCCAGTAAAGCAGTTGAGGCTACCTCATCGAATGCTTTTAAAGCAAAGATAGATAGATTTTTGAACAGTAGAGGAATTAAGGGTCATGGTGAGTGGGCGGGTAACTGGAGCTGAGTGCACAAGAATATCAACCATGGTCTTATTGAATGGCAGAGCAGGCTCGGTGGGCCTACTCCTGTTTCTTATGTTCACTTCCTGCATGTCTTTGAAAATAGTGCCACAGGATCAGAGATCAGAAAGGAGCTTAATACAAAATCTCGTCTCAAAGTTGGTTCTTCAGACAGTGCAGCACTCTCTCAGTGCTGCACTAGAGTGTCAGTCGCACTCGAGTCTTTGGAGCGGGTCAATGAACCTATTGTTACAACTGGAAGAATCACTCTTAAGACCGAAAGATGTAGGAGCAGAGGGAGATCATTCAGCCCATCTAGTCTGCTCACCATTCAGTGAGATTGTGGCTGATCTGATCGTCCTCAACTCCACTTCCTTGAACCCTCGATGCCTCTACTAATTAAAGATCTGTCTGTCTCAGCCTTGAATGTACTAATGAGCCAGCCCTCTGCAGTAAAGAATTCCACAGAATAGTCTAGTTCCACAACTCAGTGGGTCACAATACAAAACAAAACCATCTTTTCAGTTATCCAAATAGCCTCTTAAACACTTCTCCATGCCAGGCTTTACACAAAATCTATGAAGCAGATTTCTTAATAAACGCAATTATTGGTTTATTATCAAAGATTACTGAATCAAAAATGCAGTCATTGGTTAACAGTCCCAGTCAGTAACAGGGAAGCATAAATGCTAATTTGTCTAAACATCCCCAAAATACACAGGCAGAAAATAATACTCTTCAGAAAATAATCAGAATTCTCTGCAAAGTTTGGCCTTCTGGAAAAAAAACACTTTGGCCAATGGCTTATTTTTGGAGGACAGTGTGATGAAGCATAGAATGTTCTAAAGTCTGTTGTTGTGATGGCCTAGCATGTGTGGGTCATCATTGACCATTCACTGTCATCACTGGAATCTTGGCAGATACAGTTTGCTCTGAAGATACAGTATTGAGAGGTTTCTACAATTATCTCTCGCAGAACAACAAATATGTTTCACTCCAAACTCCATTAGGGGATTCTTTCAGAAATAGGACAAGTCAGCTGGGCACCATTCCTCACAGGTTTCTCATTTCCCCACTAATTCCAAATACCAAAGCACCTTCCATTCCATTGCTGTTCAAACACGGTGACCATGAATCCGTTGTTAATTGTCAGGGAAAAACCCACCCAGTTCACTAACATCCTTTAGGGAAAGAAACTGCCATCCTTACTTGGTCTAGAATACACATGACTCTAGACCC
Source organism: Rhincodon typus (assembly GCF_021869965.1). Lineage (NCBI taxonomy): Eukaryota > Metazoa > Chordata > Chondrichthyes > Orectolobiformes > Rhincodontidae > Rhincodon > Rhincodon typus. The sequence continues at coordinate 5,739,765 of NC_063340.1, read as the reverse complement.
ACAGCAACGTGCTTGATTCTTAACCACCCCCTGGGATGGGCAATGAATTCTGGCCTGGCCAGTGATGCCCTCATCTCTTGAAGGAATAAAAGAAAGAAAAATAAGTGATGCAAGCAGTTATTGCCAATCAGGTAAATTCTAGGAAGCCTAATTAAAAAGACAAACTCCAGTGCTCACAATGAACTCTTTTTAAAGAAACCAGCAAACTTGAAACAAAACCATTCATCCATTATCTTTCAGTAACTAAACCCTCAAGCAAATATGAAATATGAAGTGTCTTTGTAAGAACACAATCATTTAATCAACAGAAGGAAGGGGTAGCACAGTAGCTCAGTGGTTGGCACTGCTGCCTCACAGTGCCAGGGACCTGGGTTTGATTCCATCCTAGGGTGACTGTCTGTGTGGAGTTTCCTCGTTCTCACTGTGTCTGTGTGGGTTTCCTCCAGGTGCTCTGGTTTCCTCCCAAAGTTCACAGATGCGCAGGTTAGGTGGATTGGCCGTGCTAAATTGACCATAATGTCTAGAGATAAGCAGGCTAGGTAGGTTAGCCATGGGAAATGCAGGGTTACAGGGATATGGTGGGTCTGGGTGGGATGCTCTTCAGTGGACTTGATGGGCCGAATGGCCTGCTTCCACACTGTAGGGATTCTATGAATGGAGGTGTCACCCAGCGACAGAAGCACTGTAGATAATCACTATGCCAACGAAAAGCGACCCTTTCCAGCTACATTTGCAGAGTAGATTGATGATGTTAATGAAGCTGAGGGTAGTTTACTGAAGGCAATCAAGTGAGAAATTGCGATAGACTTTCTTGACTGAGTTGGTGGATTGTTCTGTTGGTTGTGGGGATGATGGCCAGTTCCCTAAACAGACCTGCTGTGGTCTTTTTGGGTGCATGATTTGTTACTGTGTAAGGAATTGTGTAGACAGCAAAGACAACAATTAAAATCTACACAGCCATTGGTGGATTGGACTTGAAGTGCTGGGTAAATATGACCCCTGAGTGATCCACTGTGTCATTGGTCTCGGAAAAAGACGATATAGGCCATTCGGCCCCTCAACTCTGCTCCACCGTTTAACAAGACCTGTGGCTGCCCTTTGATCTTGATGTCTCTTTACCATCAGGTCCCCCTTGATTCCTGCAGTGTCCAGTTTTAACTCTCTCAAAACTTCAAACGTTTAGAGGTAAAATCAGAGCCCCAAGACAATCAGTCTTGGCCTTGAATATGCTCAAGGGCTGAGTGTCCACTGCGCTCTCAGGTAGAGACTTTGAGGGATTCACAGCCATCTGAGTAAAGTAACTTTTTTTCCTCGAACGCCATACAGTATGGAAACAGGCCTTTCGGCCTAACAAATCCACACCAACCCTCTGAAGGGCTTCCGACCCAGACCCCTTCCCTTACCCTATCTCTACTTCCATGGCTAATGCACCTAACATACACATCACTGAACACTATTAGCATGGCCAATCCAACTAACTTGCACGTCTTTGGACTGTGGGAGGAAACCGGAACACCTGGTGGAAACCCACACAGACACGGGGAGGATGTGCAAACTCCACACAGACAGTTGCCTGAGGGTGGAATCAAACCCAGGTCCCTAGAGCTGTGAGGTAGGAATGCTAACCACTGAGCCATCATGGCTGCCCCTTTCCCTGAAATTATACCTGCAGTTGTAGAATCCCCAGCAAGGGGCATCATTCTCTGAGCAGTCTACACTGTCAAGCTTTCCCAGAATTCCAATGTTTGAATGTTTAGTCACAGTAATAAGAAAGATGCAGATGGTTCATGATCAAGTGGTTGTATCTTCTGCACAAGGAAAACATCCGATATAAGCATATAAGCAGGGCAGCTCTCGCTGGATTACCGTGAAAGGTATAATCCTGTTCGGCCACAAAATTGCTGTCACATACAACAGAGATGGCTTCTGGTGGTTTGACCTGGGGGTCACCACACCTTAGGTGAGGGGCAGAAGAGTCCTTAATAGTAGTAATAATAATCATCTTGGCCAGTGCAGGAACTGAACCCACACTGTTGGCATCAAACTGCATTGTAAACCAGCTGTCCAACCAACTGAGCTAACCGACTCCTAGGGCTGTCATAGTAGATGATGGAAATATTTGTTGCATAGGGGCTTTGCAACCTTGACTTTCTTAATATTTACTCAATGACACAGTTAACAGCAAGTTCAGATAATTCTACAGTGACAGGCGGTTGATAGAAAACCGTTCAAGAAACATGATATAGCAAAAGTTACATTAAATGCAAAGCACTCAATTAAAACAGGAAATTAAAAATTAATAAAAGTTGTTGGGAATAAAATATCCTAACAATGAAGTTAGTGAAATCTTTGCAACAAAAACAGAAGTTGCTGGAAAAGCTCAGCAGGTCTGGCAGCATCTGTGAAGGGAAAAACAGAGTTAACGTTTCGGGTCCGGTGACCCTTCCTCAGAACTGAAATCTTTGTTCTGGTAATTCGAACGACAAATTCAACGTTTTGTCCAACAAATAAGAAGTTTTATATTTTCGTTAACGTACGAGAAAATATAAAGGAAGGAAATTAGCATGAATCTGATCACATGATTTTCACGATGATGTCATGGAGCTGCACATCACTGAGCATAAATAGCACTGTGTGGGTGGAGCTAGACTAAACTACACCTCATTTAGTTAAACTGCACTCTAGAAAGAGACAACCCTATGCGTACATAGACATGAACAAATAAAGAAAATAGATTAGTCCTTAATGTAACTTTAAGATCAGAACCTGGGTATATCTAGGGTTACCATATAGATAGCAGTATTTAATATTAAAGTCTAATAAGTAGTTTTATTTTGAAGTCTAAGCTTTAAGGACAGTTTTTAATCTTGTCTTTTCCTCGACAAGTCTGTCTTGAACATACTCATAATGTTTTATCAAACCACGCAATAAAAGATGGCGGCAATGATGGGATTGACTGGCTGTAAAATTGTGGCAGCATTGACGAGCAAGAAACAGATTTGAGATCATCTGGAGAAGCATTCCAAAAACCACTTCTTTTCCAGAAATCGTCGATACAGCTTTAAGACCAGTCAGCGGCCAAAGCAGTTATCGCCAGAACATTGCAAGTCTCAGGAAATATTCCAGTCAGTAATCGGAGAAACAAACCTCTAAAAAGCAGGGAGAGCAGCAGAAGCCCATTGCGGTTAAGGGGACAGTTCTGAATTGAATACCCTCAAAAATAGGATGATTACTAAACACCTAAAACAGATATGATCCCTTCAGGGATAGTAGGAACTGCAG
>NC_063340.1:5733699-5736083 GCF_021869965.1 Rhincodon typus | reverse complement strand
GCTTGGCCTGCTGTGATGATCCCTTCAGGGATGGGACAAAAATGTTTTGTTCCCACCTGAAAATTGGACTGAAGACCACGCTGAAACTTCTAATAATGAGTCAAGAAATTTATGAATTATTTACTAGACAGCAATAGCTATTTAAGTTATTTCTCCAGGTACAGGCTTAGAGAAAATCAATTGGGGGATAAAAAATCAGGAATAAAAACTATATTGCTACTTGAAAGATCAGAGCCCTGACAGTAAAGTTGGTGCAATCTTTTACTTTGATGGTTTTAAATGTCAAATTCATTTAACAATTGAGGAGTTTTATTGATTTCATTCATTAAAATACAAAAGATTGAATGAAGAACAAGGAGAATCTTACCACATGGTGTCAAATTTGGCATGAAAATGCCTTGGACAAGAAACAAATTGGCGCGAACACGACAGACACCTTTGATACAGTCAAAAAAATCATTTTAACTCATTAACTGAGGCCACTTTGGGAGAGTTTCTACAGACAGAATCTTGGAACATTGTTCAGCCATCTTGGAAAAGGAATATCTTCAGTCATCTCCACAAAGGCATCATATTGATAAAGGAAAAACAATCTCTTTCAATGAAAACCCATAATTAAAACAGTGAAATAATGTAAACAGCTTTCAGTTTTACGACAAAGACTCAATCAAAACTCTAAAGAACTAAGAATGCCACAAAACAACACTTTATTGTGTAAAGATAGTCAGAACTGCTGATGCTGGAGACTGAGATAACAAGGTGGAGAGCTGGACGAACACCACAGGCCAGGCAGCATCAGAGGAGCAGGAGAGCTGATGTTTCGAGTTGAGACCCTTCTTCAGAAATTTCAGAAATCAGAAGAAGGGTCCCGACCTGAAACATCAGCTTTCCTGCCGCTCTGATGCTGCCTGGCCTGCTGTGTTCCTCCAGCTCCACACTGTTATCTCTACTTTATTGTGTAGACCTTTCCACTGCAATTACCAACAGTGGGAGTTTGGCCTCCATCTGCCTGTTTCAAGTTTGGGATTGGTCGTGTGCAGTGGTAAGATTCAGACACTGTTGACTTTTCTACCTGGCCCTGTTTGTTATATTGTCGATGTGTGGAGGGACGCCAGGCTCCTGCCCAGTTAATGAGACAATTCCTCCTTCTGGTGATCCAGACACACGGCTTTCATTAAGTCCAGGCTACGAGCCAATGCTAATGTTTATCCGTTTGGATGGCGATGTGCTGCCTTCCAGCACAAGATACAATCTTCTCGGTGCAGGCCCAGGGAGTGTGTGCTGTCTTTCCAGCTCTAGATGGAGTGATGGTAAGATAGAAAGTCTGGTTTGGGTTGGTTCCAGTTAGCCACCCCATCACCCAGCCAAATTATGGACTCTGTTTGTTTTTAAATTACTACTTGTTTCATCTTTTGCTCTTTCTCGGATGTGCATTGGTGTCAAGCTGTATTTGTTGTCAGCCCTGGCTGAGTGGGTCATGTTCTCGCCTCTGAGTTACAAGGTCAAAGTGTCACTCTAATGCAGTAATCAAGGCCGACACACACCAGTGCAGTACTGAGGGAGTGCCGCACTGTCAGAGGGTCAGTGCTGAGGGAGTGCCGCACTGTCGGAGGTTCAGTGCTGAGGGAGCGCAGCGCTGTCGGAGTGTTAGTGCTGAGGGAGCTCCGCACTGTCGGAGGGTAAGTGCTGAGGGAGTGCCGCACTGTCGGAGGGTCCGTACTGAGGGAGCGCCGCGCTGTCGGAGGGTCAGTGCTGAGGGAGTGGGAACTGACGGAGGGTCATGCTGAGGGAGCGCCGCACTGTCACTGGGTCAGTGCTGAGGGAGTGCCGCACTGTCGGAGGGTCAGTATTGAGGGAGCGCCGCGCTGTTGGAGGGTCAGTGCTGAGGCAGCGCTGCACTGTTGGAGGGTCAGTATTGAGGGAGCGCCGCGCTGTTGGAGGGTCAGTGCTGAGGGAGTGGGCACTGTCGGAGGGTCAGAGCTGAGGGAGCACCACACTGTCGGAGGGTCAGTGCTGAGGGAGCTCAGTGCTTTCGGAGGGTCAGTGCTGAACGCAGCGCTGTCGGAGGGTCAATGCTGAGGGAGCGCTGCGCTGTTGGAGGGTCAGTGCTGAGGGAGCTCAGTGCTGTCGGAGGGTCAGTGCTGAACGCAGCGCTGTCGGTGGGTCAGTGCTGAGGGAGTGCCGCACTGTCGGAGGGTCAGTACTGAGGGAGCGCCGCGCTGTCTGAGGGTCAGTGCCAAGGGAGCGCCGCGCCATCGGAGGGTTAGCGCCGAGGAAGCGCCGCGCCATCGGAGGGTCAGCGCCAAGGGAGCGCCGCGCCATCGGAGGGTCAGTGCCAAGGGAGCGCCGCGCCATCGGAGGGTCAGTGCCCAGGGAGCACCGTG
>NC_063340.1:5455266-5733199 GCF_021869965.1 Rhincodon typus | reverse complement strand
CTGCCGGAGGTGCCCTCTTTCAGACAAGATGTTAAATTGTATCCCTAAAACCCACAACCACTACTCCAACACCCCCTGACCCCACACCATCCCCGCAACTTCAGGTGGATGTAAAAAAATTCCACTACATACCATTTTGAAGAAAAGCAGAAGACTGGTGTGTTGGGGCTAAGATTTACCTTCCAGGCAAAGAAACAACCCAAATTATCCCGTAATTGTTACGTTTCTGTTTGTGGGAGCTTTCCACGCACAAATTGGCTGCCATCCATGTCCTACACGACAATAGTAGTGCATGTCCAACAGTACGTCATTGTCTTTAAAGCACTTGGATTCATCCAGTGGAAGGTACTACATAAATGCAGGGGTTTTTATTTTAATTCCTTGAGCAAGATGGGCAGACCAAAGAGCAATTTAGAGGTTCCCACCGGCACTATTTTGTTACCATCCTGTAGAAATTTGAAAGCGTGCAGAAAAGATTTACAAGCATGTTGCCAGGGTTGGAGGGTTTGAGCTATAAGGAGAGGCTGAACAGGCTGGGGCTATTTTCCCTGCAGCGTCAGAGGCTGCGGAGGGACCTTATAGGGGTTTATTAAATCATGGGGGGCGTGGATAGGATAAATAGACAAGGTCTTTCCCCTGGGGTGGGGGAGTTCAAAACCAGAGGGCATAGGTTTAAGGTGAAAGGGGAAAGTTATAAAAGGGACCTAAAGGGCAACTTTATCATGTAGAGGGTGGTGTGTGTGTGTGTGTGTGTGTGTATGGAATGAGCTGCAAGAGGAAGAGGTGGAGGCTGGTACAATTACAAGATTTAAAAAGCATCTGGATGGGTACAGGAAGAGGAAGCGTTTAGAGGGATATGGGCCAAATGCTGGCAAACAGGACTAGATTAATTTGGGATATCTGGTCGGCATGGACGTATTGGACCAAAGGATCTGTTTCCACGCTGTACAGCTCTACGCTCTAAGTCTGGTTACTGGGCCCATCAACATCTTTGTGAGGGGAAAATGTCCACACTCAGGAAAGATTTGCATTTATAGAGTCCTTTTCATGACCTCTGGATCACTCTGATCACTTTACAGGCAACAAAGCACTTTTCTGTACCTGCTGTTGTAATAGAGGAAACACAGCAGCCAATTTGCACACAGCAAGCTCTCACAAAGGACAATGTCATAATAGCCATTTATCTGTGTTTAGCGATTTTGGTCAAGGGTCAAATATTGTCCAGAGCGGCGTGAATAGCTCTTAGCTATAGCGCTAAGGAGCTGTATAGGATAGAATCAGACCCTTCGGTCCAACTCATCCATGCAGACCAGATATTCTAAATTAGTGTATTCCCATTTGCCAGCATTTGGCCCAAATCCCTCTTAAAATCTTGCTATTCATGTGCCTATCGAGATGCCTTTTAATCATTTCCCCATCGTTACCTGGGCTCACTGACATGCATTAGTTCCTGGTTCAACGACAGCTGTGTTTGATATTTCTGCACCCTCTTGTGTTCAAATCCCTCCCTGGCCTCACCCCTCCATCTCCCTTCAAACTGTTCCGTCCCTTCATCAGTCAGCTGTGTTAGGTTCCTTCACTCTACATGCCCAGGGCACTGCAGGTAACACAGAATGATTCACTCCCATCTGCCTCTGTGCAGCTCGTGTGTGTCTCAGCGTCAACCTGACGCAATCTTTTAACATCCACCTCATGCGGCTTTGAGATAACATCTGACAGGTGGCACGTCAGAGAGCAGCATTCCTTCAGTACTGCACTGAAATACTCCCAGTAATCGGGCTAACAACAGGAACTTACCATCTGAGGACTAACAGATGTCAATATGAGTATTACTAATCCATGAGGCAGGATATTGGCAAGGGATTTAACATCACATGCTGTTACTTAGATGTGCCTTTGCTCATTTAGGTCTCAAAACTTTGGTCATGGCAAGTTCATAGAATCGTAGAATCCCTACAGTGTGGAAACAGGCCCTTCGGCCCAACAAGTCCACACTGACCCTCAGAGCATCCCACCCAGACCCGTCCACCTAACCTGCACACCCCTGGACACTATGGGCAATTTAGCATGGCCAATCCACCCTAACCTGTGCACCTTTGGACTGTGGGAGGAAACCGGAGGAAACCCACGCAGACACGGGGAGAACGTGCAAACTCCACACAGACTGTCGCCCGAGGCTGGAATCGAACCCAGGTCGCGGGTGCTGTAAGTTGTTGGAGTTGTGAGCTAGTAATGGCACAGTGAGTCTCAGGTTCATGTCCAGAACATGACAAATCATTGTGCAGCTTTTCAGACAATTAACTTGTAGGACTGTGAAATTAACTGGGCAAAGATTGAGGAAGAAGTATTTGGAAATGGGATGTGGATTTAATGTCAGTTACAGGTACAGAAAGAGAAATGAAAAGGAAAGAACGACTGGATAATGCGAAAGTGAAAAAAGGCAGAAAGCAAACTTCATTTTTTTTTAAAAAAAGATTTTGTTTTAAAAATCTCCAGCAACAATTAAAACCTGTACCAATGAGACTCCAAAGTTAGTTTCCAGTACTGGAGAGATCTTAATTAGCAGCAATTCACACTAAATACATTGGTACAGAGGTACTTAGAATTGAAGTGACAGACTCAATTCTGTGAGGTGGATTTAATTTGTATTTGCCATGCAAATACAACAATGCTACACCTTTCTCAAGGTATTTCAGAGCCAGGTAATTTCTGTTTTTACTCAGTATTAAGAACAACCATGATCTTGTTGAATAGTGGACCAGTCTGAATAGACTGTTACCATTTCTTCTGATCTTAGAATCCCTACAGTGTGGAAGCAGGCCATTTGGCCCATCAAGTCTACACCAACCCTCTAAAGAGCATCCCATCTAGACCCAGACCCCCTTCCCTATCCTTACATTCCCCATGGCTAACCCACCTAACTGGCACATCCCTGGACACTATGGGTCAATTTAGAATGGCCAATCCACCTAGCCTGCACATCTTTGGACTGTGGGAGGAAACCCGCACAGACACAGGGAGAATATGCAAACTCCACACAGACCGAGGGTGGAATCAAACCCGGGTCCCCGGCGCTGTGAGGCAGCAGTACTAACCACTGAGCTACCATGCCGTCCTCATTGAACCTGTTTGAGTCTATATGTGTGAATGTGTGCACTTGCCATTTATCAATGCCTCACTTTGAACCATCCAGGTCACGATTGAGGTGGTTGATGGGACGGAAATTGAGGCTGAGAGAGATTTGCGCAGGGTGACCAAGCCAAGCTGGCCTGTGCCATCGTCCGACTGGAGGAACTGGTGGCAGAAATCATCGGCAAACGCGGCTCGGAGCAACGGCGACCACCAGGAAAGCAGCCAGGCTGGCGAGAACAGCAATTTCCTGAATCCTGTGGACAGCTGGGATAGAAGGACAGTTACCCAGCGCAGGTGGCAGTCCAAGGGACAGGTTGAGTATGGTACGTCAACATTCCTTACTTTGGTTCCAGGCTTCTGTGAAACTGGGAAAGAAAACTGTTGGGAACAAGCCAAGTGAAACGAAATAGGTACACGCTACAGTGGGAAACACTGTGTGGGCAATGATTGATAGAGAGCAAGCTGTGCTACAAAACCATCTGTGTCGGTGTGGCAAAAAAACCTTATTTCGTTTATTGTCTCGATGGCTGAGTGGGAATCTTCTAACTTCTAGCAAACCAACCTGTCCCAGTTTCTCCGCGCCCCCCCACCCCCGACCTCAGACTTCTCTCTTAGTCGTCTCCAGGAGCAATAATGCGTTTTTAATTTCTGGATGACATGCTCCCTTTCTGGTAGTGGGGAGAGGTCAGTCACAAAGACTGCGAGCTCCATAATCAAGATTAATGGTTGAAGCATTGCAGCTGGCCTTGGCTCTGAGAGAACGGAATCAAAAATGTGCAAGCAATCCTTTTGTGCAGCTCGATGTGTGTGAAAGTTATCGGAATGGCATGCGTACGGTTGGACCTGGGCCCCGAGCTCCGAACTGAGCATGTGGTCCCAATTATGCGTCTCATCGCCATGGTAGCTAACTGCCAATGTGCTTACTTTCCGTGCAGATTACACAGATGGAGAAGGTGACTGGAGCCCATGGTCGCTCTGCAGCGTAACCTGTGGCAGTGGCAACCAAAAGCGTACCCGGTCCTGTGGCTACGCCTGTACTGCCACTGAATCAAGGTCATGCGACATGCCAAACTGTCCTGGTTAGTAAACTTTTAGTCTTGTCTGCTGTAAAGCTTATTAATCACTCAATGGCATTCTTAAATGGACGTTCAGTTAAGACGCACTTTGAGCTGAGAAATGAAACCTAAATTTAAAAACACTCTGCATACAGACAAGTCCCAGGGAGGCAATGGCCCAGTGGTATTATTGCTGGACTGTTAATATAGAGACCTGGATAACATTCTGGGGACCCAGGTTCAAATCCTGCCATCAGAGATGGTGTAATTTGAATTCAATAAAAGTATCTGCAATTAAGAGTCTAATGATGACCGTAAAGCCATTGCCGATTGTTGGGAAAAGCCCATCTGGTTCACTAACGTCCTTTAGGGAAGGAAACTGCCATTCTTGCCTACATGTGACTCCAGACCCACAGCAATGTGGTTGACTCTGGGCAATTAGGGATGGGCAATAAATGCTGCGTAGCCAGTGACGTCCTCATCCCATGAGCAAATTTTTTTTAAATTAAATAAATAAATATCGATTTGCGCAAGTGAATTTCTGGTAGCGAGAAAGACAGCGACGAGCATTTATGTAGCACCTTTCAAAGGTAAAGTCGCCATACTGTGAGAGGGCTGCTCTCTCATTAGCGAGAGACAGAGACGACTGGTGGAAGTTTAGATATTTTCCCAATCAACCTGCTCAGAGATGTTATGACACAGCTCTAGAGGAGGTGGGACTTGAATCCAGGCCCCCTGGTTCAGAGGTGGGGACATAACACTGCAACACCTCAGGCAAGGGGAAAGGTTGGGAAGGAGAGTCCTCCATGATAACCTCAGCCAGTGAGGGAATTGAACACATGCTGTTGGTATCACTCTCTACGACAAACCAACCATCCAGCCAACTGAGCTACCTGTACTTTACAAAGATTTGAAAACACTCTGCTTCTGCTGCCTTTTGACAGTGTTCCCAAACCCCCTGTGAGAAGCAATTTCTGCTTAGCTCTGTCTTGAATGGGCGACCGTCTATTTTTCAACAAAGCCCTCGAATTCTAAAATTACCCTCAAAAACATCCTTTCTTTTAATTCACACGTGGGATATGGATGTTGTTGGCTGGGCCAGTATTTATTGCCCAATCCCCAAATGCCTTTGAGAAGTTGGTGGTGAGCTGCCACAATCCTTGGCACTTAGGGATGCCCACGGTGCTGTGAGAGAGGGAGCTTGTAGGATTTTGACTCAGCAACAGTGGAGAAATAGTGTTATAGCCCCAAGTTGGATGACTTACAGAGTCATAGAGCACGGAAACAGACCCTTCAGCACAACGCGTCCATGTTGACCAGATTTCCTAAATTAAACTAGTCCCGTTTGCCTGAATTTGGCCCATATCCCTCTAAGCCTTTCCCATCCACGTACCTGTCCAAATGTCTTTTAAATGTTACTATTATACCTGCATCTACCACTTCCTCTGGCAGCACATTCCATACACGCACCACCTTCTGTGTGAAAAGTTGCCCCTTAGGTCCCTTTTAAATATTTCCCCTCTCACCTTAGATGCACTCTAGTTTTGGACTCCCCTACCCTGGGGAAAAGCCTTTGACTATTTACCCTATCCATGCCCCTCATGATTTTATAAGTCTCTATAAGGTCACTCCCTCAGCCTCCTAACCTTTGGGGAAAAAAGTCCCAGCCTCTCCTTATAACTCCAACCCCAGCAACATCCTTGTAAATCTTTTCTGTACCCTTTCAAGTTTAATAACATCCTTCCTAGGACTTGGGGAGGAACTTGCAGGGGATGGTGTTGCCATGTATCTGCTGCTCTGGTGCCTCCAGCTTGGACAATACGGATGAACAACACTCAATCTTATATGTTTCAATCAAGCTGCCTGTTTCTGTTACAAACTGCAGTGGATGCGAGGCTGGCCTGTATAAATTTTTTCCCCATTAGACAACCGACCCATTCCAAGTTAAAAGACTCAACAGGAGGATTCCTGAGATGAAAGGGGTTGTCTTACAAAGAAAGGTTGAGTAACTTGGGCCCATATTTATTGGGGTTTAGAAGAAGTGAGAGGTAGTCTTATTGAAAGGTGTAAGATTCTAAGACAGCTCGAAAGGGTGGGTGTTGAGTAGATCTCCTTGAATTTTCTGACAGCATCTAAAACATGACAGACAAGTCATAGAATCATACAGCACGGAAACAGACCCTTCAGTCCAACTTGTCCATGCTGACCAGATATCCTAAATTAATCTAGTCCCACCTGCCAGCATTTGGCCCAAAGTCATCACAGTAATTTACAGCCACCTTCCAGAAAGTACTAGACTCTTCAGCAGGCTATAACCCCACCCACATCTCCCCCTATAACAGTGGTCATGAACTCCCCAAGGAGATGTGGGGAATTTTTTTCATGTGCACCAATGCATTTGTATTTTGCACTCAAGGCCAATCAAAAGAACCCACTAAAATGTCATGGAGTCAGGAATCATAGAATCCCTACAGTGTGAATAGATTCCATTTAGACCATAGTGACCTTCCAAAGAGCACCCTACCCCATAATCTCCCATTTCCCATGGCCAACCCATCAAGCCCACACACTATGGGTAATCTAGCACAGCCAATTCACCCTAACCTGCACATCTTTGGACAGTGGGAGGAAACCAGAGCACCCAGAGGAAACCCGCACAGACATGGGAAGAATGTGCAAACTCCACACAGACAGTCACCCAAGGGTAGAATTGAACCCAGGTCCCTGGTGTTGTGAGGCAGCAGTGCTAACCACTGAGCCACCAATGCCACCCCTGGAAAATTCTACTTCCAACAAAAAGCAACTAAGTTCAGTGTTTCACAACTCGGTCTGCACCTTTGGAGAGACAAATATCTAGCCGCTCAGAGGGAATTCCAGAACTAGAGGACTCTGTTACAGAATAAGGGGTTAACCCTTGAAGAAGGGAATGAGGAGGAATTTCTTCTGTGTAGAGAGTGTTTGGAACTTTGCCTTTGAGAGTTTGAAGATATTCAAGGCTGATGGTGTTTTTTGAGCGATAGGGGAGCTGAAGTCAATGAGGAGGTGGGAAGGAAAATGGAGTTGAAGCCATGATCTAATGGAGTGGAATGAGGAGTGGAATGGCCTACACCTGTTCTAGTTTCTGATGTTCTTAAAATTCACTTCATTGATTAGACCTCTGGCTATCTGTTCTGGCATCTCCTTACGTGTCTCAATGTCTAACATTGTTTGATAATATGCCTTCAATATGTTAAAGGTGCCATATAAATGAAAGTTGTTGTCATTCAGAAAACCCAGACTCCTAATCAGAACAAGAATCCTATTTGTCTGTGGTTCTGGTATTTGACTCTAGAGCCTTGCAGTACTCACTGTCTGGGCTCTGCGATGTATATTTGGGGTGATAAATTGAAGGAACCCATAAGTACAGGATGAGAGGGGGGAAAATGTGATGCGCTGAAAATGGACCTCCATAACATCATGTGTGCTTTGTCGTGATAGACATGTTTGGTCTCAAAGTGATCAATGTTACAATGAACAGGAGAGAGATGAACTGGTCACTATAAATCACGTAGTCTCCTATCACTTATGCACTAGTTCTTAGGGTCATTTGACATCAGTTCCAGATCAGATTTCCAAGTGCCCAGAGGTTTGTGGCTAATGAAGGATTTCCTGAAAGATGTGTCTAAGTTAAGTGAGCTTTTTGAAGATCTACACCATGATATAGTAATCTCAGACTTAGGAGCAACAATAGGACATTCAGCCCTTTGAGCTGTCTCTGCAATACAGACAGGATTTTGAGTGATTAGGTTATAAGGGAATGAAATTCAAGAGCTTGGTGAATGAGGAATTTCAGGTGGTACTCAATGATGTGGCTCATGAAAGGTTTGAAACTAAATAATATCGGCATATGATACAAGAGGAGGGGCTGTTGTAAGCGATAATGTTGCTACCTCTGGACAGGGAGGCCAGGGTTCAAGTCCCACCTGCACCAAAGGTGTGTTATAACAGGTTGATTAACACAATCCACAATAAAAATAAAGGAAGCATGATTAGAAGGTATGACTGATGGAAAGTGAATAAGTATTTAAGTTTAAAGTCTGTCCAGATCAGGTAAAGGGTTTTAAGTATTCTAAGGACTAGATCTCCATTCACATCAGTTGTCCCCGCCTCATGCCTATATAGATGACTGTAGGGAGCAGAGCATTGAACATTGCTAATGACTCAAACGTCACAGGGATTTGGCAAGTAGTGAAGCAGATAGACAGGAATCATGCAGTTTGAAAGGTGAATAATGAACTTTGAGAAGACATGCGAGTTCCCTTGATAAAAGATGCAGTGTGTGGCTGAACTGAGAGACCTGGAGTTCAAATTCAGAGAAACTGCCCAGCTGACATAAATAGACAACCCCTACACAAGGTGAAACTTTAGATTTCTTAATGGAGAACAAATTGGAAATGGGTTAAAAGTGATTTTTATTCTTATTTCAAGGATGGCTAATAACATAGTGGGTGGTGTCCCTGCCTCTGAGCTGGAAGTTCAGGTTTCATGTCCCCTTCCAGGCCTTGATGGTCAAGAGAAGGTGTGTTCATATCATGGCCAAACAGATTGAGGGTCAACCTGCAAATCCTTCACACGTCAAAGGCAGGCAGTTAAACAGGGAATGGCTGCTGGTCAGCCATATGGTGGAATGGACGTTGGGACTTTACCATCACTGTACATAGCTCTAGTCTGTAACATACGTGGAAATCCATGTTAACTGTAACACAGACTCCCTGAGTAATTTATAATGCATCACCCCCACTATTATCATTGAGCAAGAAAATTCATCTGTTTTCTCTTGAATAGCAAAATAGTCTTCAAGTCTCTGGATTTTCCAACATGCAGTGCATAATTAACAGGAGTAATGTGTATTTATAGAACACTTTAAAGATAGGAAACCATCCCAACGCACTTTAGAGCAGCATTCGCAAGCAAATTGTGTGCCCAAGCCAGTAGTTTCCACTAGTAGGAGAGACTAGGACCTGAGGACACAGCCTCAGAGTGATGGGACAACCCTTTAGGACTGAGATGGGGATGAATTTCTTCAGCCAGAGGGTGGTGAATCTGTGGAACTCATTACCGCAGAGGGCTGTAGAGGCCACATCATTGAGTGTATTTATGACAGAGATAGATAGGTTCTCAGCTGGTAAGGGGATCAAGGGTTATGGAGAGAAAGGAGGAGAACAGGCTAGAGAAACATATCAGCCAAGATCAAACGGTGGAACAGACTTGATGGGCTGAATGGCCTAATTCTCCTCCTGTATCTTGTGGTGTTTTGTTCTATGGACGTAAGGGGGTATTTTGGACAAAATCTGAGGTAGGCTTTAAGGAACATCTTAAAGGAGGAGAGAAAAGTGGAGAGGCTTAGGGAGAGAATTCCAGAGGTTAGGATCCAGGCAGCTGAAGGCACAGCCTTGCCTAGCGATACAATTAAAATTGAGGATGCATGTCAAGCCAAACCTGGAGGTGTGCAGAGATCTGAGAGGGACGTAGGCCTAGATGAGATTGCAGAGATAAGGAGGGATTTACTAACTGGACATTTTACCCATAATGCTACTCCATGCAGAGAAAGAGCTACCATTATATGAATGTCCAGCTCACCAGTGACCATGGGAACCAGGTTAGACTCATGAATGCCTGTTAATCTAGCAGATTTCATGCCTTCTTCACTCTAAAGCAGTCCAAGGTGGTAGAGTGACTCGAAGATTGTAGGGAACGGTTATGAGGAAGCCAAATGTAAGGATGACAGCAATGGGAGACACAAGAGCAAGATTGGAGGAGAGAGAGAGAGAATGTCACACACCTCTGTGTTCAGCTGTCATTAGTATTCTCAAGCAGCAAGGTGGGAGTGCTACAGTATAGCCTGGCGAAGTTCTCAAAAAGATTCCTTGAGCAGTGGAAACATTCTCTCATGATCTACCTTATTGGACACCTTCAGGATCTTGTAGGTTTTAGTGAGGTTGCCTCTCATTCTTCTAAACTCTAGAGAAAATACGCCTCATTTACTCAACCACTCATCATCTGACAAACCTCTCATTGTAGGCACCAGTTCAGTGAACCCTCGCTATACCGTCTCCAATGCAAGTATATTTCCTTTAAGTTATAGCATAAAGAATTCATGTTAATATGCAAACAGGGTAATCTGTATCATATTGGAATGTGATTTAAGATCACTTAACTGCTGGGAGATGGTTCTTTCTGCAAGCCCTGTGTGAGGTCTTGTCCTGTTTGTAGTCAGTCATTACCTATTAATAAAACTGACCAAAGGTAACCAAATCTGTCCCACTTCTGGACATAACAACATTAGAACAGAACACAATCAAATCCTGTGGTCTGCCTGTCCACGTAAAACCTTACCTTTTCACCAGCTGTGAGTCAATTCATATCTACGGTTTTAACGAAAAATATTGAAAGAACACCACTTACCTCCTAGAGTGGAAAGTGCATTGGTGCATTGTGTCTGGTACACTGCACTCAGCTGTATTTGCAAAACTCACTGTTTGTAGCTTTCCCAGGAATGTGTCTTCTCCCAAACATTGGGTTTTTACTGTAACAAATGAATATGGAGACCAGAACTCAGTGGTTCATTGATCTAGGGGGTATGATTCTCACGTGGGATGGCACACTGGCTCAGTGGTTAGCACTGCTGTTGAGATTCAACATCTCCTGTATACCTCAGCATGGAGCTCCACTATGACCATTCCCAGTCATTACTGGATATTCCCTCCGTCACTGCACTATCTCACCCTGGATTGCATACAAGTGTGGGGTTGTAACTTGTGAGATCAGAGTGCTACCCTGAGCAGTGGTCAATACGCAACATCCTCAGAATTCTGAAAACAAAGGAAAACAGCTTTGCGGTCTGGGCAGAAACATGGTCAGAAATTTAAGCTGTTTCTCTACAGTTGGCCAGCTTCCACTGAGCTGAGCTTTGCAATAAAACTGAGTCCCCCAGAACAACCTAGACTGGAAAGACAAAGAGGGACCTTAGAGAAATAAAAAACAGAATCCTTCATGTACCCCAACCGTAGCAATGATTTTGTGAGAATAGCACTCAGGAAAATGCCTTACTTTATTTACGGGGTATAGAATTCCTACAGCGTGGAAGCAGGCAATTCGGCCCATCAATACCGACCCTCTGAAGAGCATCCCACCCAGACCCATCCCCCTATTCCTCTATTTCCTATGGCTAATCCACCTAACCTACACATCCCTGGACACTACAGGCAATTTAGCACGGCCTATCCACCTAACCTGCACATCTTTGGACTGTGGGATGGAAACAAGAGCACCTGGAAAAAACCCACACAGACACACCCACAAGAATGTGCAAACTCTGCATAGTCATCCGAGGGTGGAATCAAACCTGGGTCCCTGTCGATGTGAGACAGCATTGCTAACCACTGTGCCACCAGACCACTTAGATCAACAGATGAGCATTTTCTCTATGCAGAGAGAGAGAAGGTACACCTTCATGATTGGTTCATTTAGACAGGATATATTTCCATGTTTCAGATGCAACATTCAGCCAAGGCTCTGTCTTCTCTCCCATGTGGATATAAAAGGTCACGTGGACACTATTTGAAGAATAGCACAGACATGTCCCTCTATTGGCCTGGCTAATATTTCCTCTTCAACCAACAAGCACCAAACAAAACTATTGTTTATTTAATGGCACAAAGCAAGGTCCCATGATTGGCAAATTGGCTGCAATCTTTCTGACATTGCAGTTGTATTGGGACTTCCAGCAGCAGGTAGCAATGGTGAGAGAGGGCACTGAGTGAGGGAGCTGAGCATTCTCCGGGATGCCCACCAGCAGGTGGTAAGAATGAAGGAGGGCAGCAGGAACAGTCGAACAGACTTTTGCTGGAAAGATAGGGCATCTTTGGTGGGGAGAGGGTTGATGGGAGAGAGGGCAACAGTCAGACAGAAGTATTCCTCAGCCTGATATAATCCAAATGGTCATTTCATATAGAGTGTGAATAGTTCCATGTTTATCCCGAATTTCCCTTTCTGTTTGTAATGTCCTGATGTCGTTGGAACAAAAAACCCCTGTTACATGGTCTTTGGGGCATTCCTTTGTTCAAATGTCACATTACACAACATAGTGACCACACATCAAAAGGACCTCACTGGTTGACATCTGCAGGTTGTGAAAGGTGCATCAGTGCATTCTTTATTTTGTGTCGGATTTTTCTTCCCTGCATTCTCCATCAGGTACAATATCAAAATTGCTCCATTTATTTTGAAGCAACATTCACTCAATGTTCACCCATCCTCTGTGTAATCTTTCTTAGTCCTCTCATTGCAAGAATTTTACAGGCAGAATACAAGAGACAACTGAACTCTTAATAAAATCTAGTCTTCTGATGTTCCAAAGCTAAGCTGTAGATCTCAGTGAGACTCATTAACTGGAGGAAGCGATCTGGCAGAGCTTCCATCTAAGAACAAAGAGCAAAGAACAGTACAGCACAGGAACAGGCCGTTCGGCCCACCAAGCCTGTGCCGACACATGACGCCTTTCTAAACTAGTAACATTTTGCCTCTACACGGTCTGTATCCCTCTATTCTTAGATCATCATAGAATCCCTACAGTGCAGAAACAGGCCATTCGGCCCAACGAGTCTACACTGACTCTCACAGCACCCCACCCAGAACCATCCCTAAAACCCTCATCCTTCGATGTTCAGGTGAAAATAAACTAAAGTTTGTCTAATATCACCTTACAACTAACTCTCTCCAAACCAGGCAACATGCTGGTAAACCGCTTCTGTGCCCTCTCCAAAACCTGCACATCCTTCTGGTTTGTGGGGACCAGAAATGTATGCAATATTCCAAACGTGGCCTAACTTGCCACTGCTTATACTCTGTGCCCCGACTGATGCAGCGTGCCAAATGCTTTCTTATCCACCTCATCTGCTTGTGTTGTCACTTTCAGGAAACTGAGCACCTGTGCGCTTGTTGGATTGGCTCTAAAGAAGATATTTTAAGGGGCGGACCGTGATTAATTAGAAATGTTAAAGATTTTATCAAACTGAAAGCAAAACACATATAATTGTGCAAGGACAGGTAGCAGTTCAGAAAATTATATAAAACGGCGAAGAATGACCAAAAAAGAGGAAAATTAGAGGGAAAACTAGCCAGAAAGATGAAAATGTTAAGAGCTTCTATAAAAATATTTTTACAAACAAACAGTTAACAAAGTGAGCATGGATTCTATGGAAAATGAGACTGGAGAATTAATAATGGAAAATAAGGAAATGATGGATGAATTGGCCAGGTACTTTATATTAGTCTTCACTATAGAGGGCTATAGAGTAACATCCCAGAAGCAGCAATAAATCAGGAAATGGAAGGAAGAGTGAAACTCGGGAAGATTCCAATCATTAGAGAAGCGGTACTAAGCTGAGGGCTGACAGGATCCCAGGTCCTGATGGATTTATTCATAGGATCTTATAAGCAAAGTCCAGTGGGAGAGTTGACAGATTGGTTTCAATTTTCCAAAACTCTCATGTTTCAGGGACAATCCATCAGATCTGAAGCGAACAAATGTAACTCCTTTATTCAGAAAGGGAGTGAAACGGAAAGCAGGAAGCTATAGGCTAGTCAGCTCAACATCTGTCATAGGGGAAAAACATTAGATGCTGTTTGTTTTTTTTTCATTCATTCATGGGATGAGGGTGTCACTGGCCAGCCAGACTTTATAGCCCATTCCTAATTGTCCAGAAGGCAGTCAAGAGTCAACCACATTGCCGTGGGTCTGGAGTCAGACCAGGTAAAGATAGCAGTGACCCAGATGGGTTTTTCCCCTGACAATTGCCAGTGGATTCACGGTCACCATTACCCTCTTAATTCCAGGTATTTATTGAATTTAAAATTCCACCATCTGCTGTGGCAGGATTCAAACATGGGTCCCCAAGGTCATACCTGGATCAACAATCCAGAAATAATACCACTTGGCCATCGCCTCCCTTAGAGGTTATAATAGGGTACTTGGATAAATGCAAGATAATCAGGAAGAGGAGCAGCATAGTTTTGTGAAAGGGAAATCATACTTGACCAATCTCTTTGAGATGGCAACACATGCTATAGATAAAGGGAAGCTGGTGAATGTGCTTTACTTAGATTTCCTAAATGTATAGAATCCCTCCTATGTGGAAAACAGCCATTCAAGTCTACACTGACACCCTCAGCTAACCCACCTAGCTTGCACATGTCTGGACACTATGGGGCAATTTAGCATGGCCAATCCACCTAACTCGCACGGCTTTGGAGTTTGGGAGGAAGCAGGAGCAGACTTGCACAGTCACAGGAAGAATGTGCAAACTCTACACAGACAGGTCACCCAAGACTGGAATCAAACCTTGGTCCCTGGCGCTGTGAGGCAGCAGTGCTAACCACTGAGCTACCATGCCACCCAGGTATTTAGTAATACTTGAAGATGTTTAATGACACATCCATCAAAGCTTATTGTGGAAACTAAAAACTGATGATGTAGGAGGCAGCATAATGGCGTGAATTTTTTTTAAGGCAGTGGTGGTAGATTCTTGTTAAGAAAGGGGTAAAAGGTTATCGGGTTAGGCAGGAATGTGGCACTGAGGTTACAGTCCCATCAGATATGATCTTGTTTAATGGGAGAGCAGGCTCAAGAGGTTGAATGGACTACTCCTGCCCCTGATTCACATATTTGTTTGTTCACAAAACACTGACCTTTTGGTGTAAATCTCAATACTGTCTGCTACTGCCCTCACCTTACTGAAAGGTGGGGCAGGTACATGGGGCTGAATGGCCTGTTGCTGTTTCTTATATCCTTATTGTCTGTTGTGTTTTGAACACCTGGTTTCTATGGTGCCACAGAATGAACGGATTTGAATAAATGGCCAAGATCCCAAAATGGATTTCTGCTGGCTGTGATGCCTTATGCTGGTCAATCCGGATATTAGGTATTCCTGATGGATTCGGGTCCACTGGACGAGCGAACATTGGAAAACTGCAGGCATGTCGCCTATCACTTGGTGTCCTTCAAAATCAATGGTTGGAAAATTACAGCCTGATTTTTTTGACATACCATACCATAGTTGCATGCCACATTCCTCCAATTGCAGGGAGCCAAGCAAGGTTTACCCTTAATGGCACCACTCTTCCCACCATTCCCCTTACTGGAGACGGTGAAGGATGATGTTCAAAACCATAACCTTGCAGGAGGAGCCCACAGCAAGTCTTACATTTTGGAGCAGGGGCAGATTTCAGTTTCCGTCACGAGATACATATTGCACACCTCCGACTCAGTAATTTAACTTGAGTTTGCCTTGAAGGACTTTGCAACTAATTACTATGCAACCCCTTTTACATTCTACCAATTAAAGTTTCCGTAAGTAGTTCAAAGCAAAACTCTAGCAGCCAAGTCATTATTGCAACTTTGAAAGCATGTACGAGTTACTAATTTTCTTCTTATAGAAATTGAGGAACTTTTTAAGCTGTTCATGGCATTTAAATGCTAAATTATAGATAGTTGATGCAATTTTTACATCTGACATTAGATTCTTCTTTCCATTGCAGCTGCCCTCAATATATCGTTTCCCAGCAGGAAATTATTGCATGAATACCAACTTTTTAACACGTCAGCTGTACTAATGCAAATAGTAAAATATTAGCAAACTTGCTTAATTCTCTAATTATAAGTATACAGCGTTATCAATGGCCATTGTATAATGGACACGTTTGTGGATATCTTGTACTGGAATGCAGAACCCACACAGTACCTTACAGGGCACTGCTCATTATACCCGGAATGTGACTCCTGAATCCATCCTGATGAATGTGAATATTTTTCAGAAGCTATTGGAAAGTAAACATTAATGGGGCTTGCTATTTTAATGCATTAAAATGTTTTAGTCTGCAATTACTGACTTGAGAAAGGGTTATTTAATTAGTGTCACGATTTATTCTAAAACAAGCTGTAAGTGTCTCGACTTGGTAAAGCAGAAGCAGGAATTTGGGAACTTCCTCAACCTGAAGGTTTAAAGGTTTCGGGAGCTAATCTCTCTGTACTTTAACCTTAAATCCCAGTACCTGTCTGAAGAGGCTCTCATTTTGGGACTCTCCCCCACAGTTAATTTTGCCTGATGACCATTGATCTGAGGTCTTGATGCACCCCACAAAAGTAGTGCTAATTTCAGGGTATCTTCCACAATGGCTGGTTCAGGTCTACTGTGGCCCTGGTACTGACCACCAGTCTCATTGCTGCTAGCTGGCACTAAAGGGGTGGCATGGTGGCACAGTGGTTAGCACTGCTGCCTCACAGTGCCAGGGACCCAGGTTCGATTCCAGCCTCGGGCGACTGCCTGTGTGGAGTTTGCACATTCTCCCTGTGTCTGCTCCGGTTTCCTCCCACAGTCCAAAGATGTGCAGTTTAGGTGGACTGGCAATGCTAAATTGCCCATAGTGTTCAGGGAGGTGTAGATTAGGGGGATGGGTCCGGGTGGGATGTTCTGTGGTTCGGTGTGGACTTGTTGGGCCGAAGGGCCTGTTTCCACACTGTAGGGATTCTATGTACAATAAAACTCTCACCTCTCAGCTGTGGCATTAGCCCCACCTCCAAAACGTCAGTATAAATATCCAGACTGAAGCCCAGCATAGAACACTGAACATAGAACAGTACAGCATAGGAACAGGCCCTTCAGCCCACCATGACTATGCTGACCGTGATGCCATTCTAAACTGATCCCATCTGCCTGGACATGGTCCATATCCCTCTATTCCCTGCCTGTTCATGTATCTGTCTAAGTGTCTCTTAAATATTGCTATAGTATATGTTTCTACCACCTCCCCTGGCAGCATGTTCCAGGCACCTACCAGTCTCTGTGTAAGAAAAACTTGGTCTCATACATCTCCTTTAAACTTTCCCCCTCTCACCTTCAACCTCTGCCCCCCAGTGTTTGATACTACCACCTTGGGGAAAAGATTCTGACTATCCACTCTAAAAAACATTGCCTTTCATAATTTTATACACTTCTATCAGGTTGCTCCTCAGCATCTGATGCTCTAGTGAAAACAATCCAAGTTCTTCCAACCTGTCCTTATAGTTAATACAGACAAGATAAACCTGTTTTTTGCACCGACTCCAAAGCTTCCACATCCTTCCTGTAGTAAAGGACTGCAGACAATATCCACAAGTGGCCTAACTAAAGTCTTAATCAGCTGCAACATGACCTGTCAACTTTTATACTCAGTGCTCCAACCAATGAAGGCAAGCATGCTATAGGCCTTTTTCCAGTACTGAAGATATGCTGCACTGTTGGAGACAGATAAGATATTAAAGGTTCTGAATCTTCTCTCAGCTGCATGTAATCAATCCCATGTAAAAATCATACAATGTCTTTGCCGATTATTTCCCCTCAAGCAAAACATTAAAATGGATTATTTGGCGATTATGCCATTGTGGGAAGATGATTGTGCTCTAAAATTATCCCAATCTTTGCAGTTAATCAGGGATGGAGGATTTTAGAACAGTCATTATCGCCAGAGAAAAATGTGCTCGGCAAATTAATGAGACATACATCTGACAGGTTATCCAGACTTGGTGACTTCAGGTCTTAAAAGAAGTGGCTGCAGAGATATTGGAAGCATTGACTGTCATCTTCCAATATTCCATAGAATCTGGGAAGGTCTCACTAGATTGGAAAATGGCAAATGTAATGTCCCAAATCAAGAAAGGGAGGGAGACAGAAGTTGGAAGCTATAGGCTGGGTATCCTTGTATCTAGAATTGAGAAAATGCTGGTATCCATCATTGAGGAAGTAGTAACAGGACATTTAGAAAATCATGATGTAATCGAGCTGTGTCAACAAAGCTTTATGAAATGACAATTGTGTTTGAAAAGTTTCCTTAGAACTCCTTGAAGATGTAGCCAGCAGGGTGGATAAAGAGGGTCCAGTAAATGTAATATATTTAGTTTTCCAAAAGGTATTTGTATGATGTGGCATAAACTAAGGACTCATGACTTTAGAATAATATATTAGCATGGAATTGTCAAGCTTACAGAAAACAGTCAGGATAAATTGCTCATTTTTACCTTGACAAACTGTAACTAACTGGGTATACAGGGATCAGTGCTGCGTCCTCAACTATTTACAATTTATTTTTATGATTAGGATGGAAGGACTGAATGTACTGTTGCCAAATTTGATTTGATTTGATTTGATTTAATATTGTCACATGTATCAAGATACAGTGAAAAGTATTGCTTTGCGTGCTATCCAGACAAATCATACCTTACATAAGTACGTCAGGGTAATAGAACAGAATGCAGAATATAGCGTTACAGCTACAGAGAAGATGCAGAGAAAGATCAACTCTAACATATGAGAGGTCCATTCATAAGTCTGATAACAGCAGGGAAAACGCTGTTCCTGAATCTGTTGGTACACTTCAAACTTTGGTATCTTCTGCCCAATGGAAGAGGGTGGAAGGGAGTATATGTTGATGATGTTGGCTGCTTTCCTGAGGCAGCAGGAAGTATAGGCGGAAGCAGTGGATGGGACGTTGGTTTGCATGATGGACTGGGCTATGTTCACAACTCTCTGTAATTTCTAGTGGCCTTGGACAGAGCAGTTACCATACCAAGCTGCGGTGCACCCATATACGATGTTTTCTATGGTGCATCTATAAGAATTGGTAAGAGTCATTGTGAACATGCTGAATTTCCTTAGCCTTCTAAGGAAGTAGAGGTGTTGGTGTGCTTTCTTGACTTTGGCATCGATGTGGATGGACCAGGACATTTACTGATGATGCAAAGATAGATAAGAAAGCAGGTTGTTAAAAGGAGGCAAAGTGTCTGCAAAGGAATGTGAATATGTTGAGTAGGCAAATAATTGCCAGATGGAGTATAATGTGCTGAAATGCAAGTTAATGTAGATTTACGAAAGGAAATCATGCTTGACAAATTATTGGACTTTTTTGAAGATATAACTGGCAGAGTGGATAAGGGAGAGCCAGTGGATGTATTTTCAAAAGATTTTTGATAAGATCCCATATAAGAGATGAGCATGGAAAATTGAAGCATATGGGATTTGAGGTCATGTCCAAAATGGGTTGAGAAGTGGTTGACTGACAGGGAACAAAGATCAGGAATAAATGGGTCATTTTCCAAGTGGCAGGCAATGATTAGTGGGGATCAGTGCTTGGATTCCAGCTATTCACAAAATATATATTAAAGATTTAGATAAGGAAAATACATGTCATACCTTCAAGTTTGCATGTGGGTGGGAGGGTGAGCTGTGAGGAGGATGCAGAAAATTTCAGTGTGATTTCAACATGTTAAGTAGGCAAATATGTTGCTGAATCAGTGTGATGTGGATAAATGTGAGGTAGCGAGACCTGGGTGTCCTTTTACACCAGTTGCTGAAATTAAGCATAGAAATACAGCAGGTGATGAAGAAAGCAAATGGTATGTTGGCCAGAGAGGTCTTGCTGCAATTGTACAGGGCCTTGGTGAGACCACACCTGGAGTGTTGTGTGCCTTATCTGAGGAAGGATGTTCTGGTTATGGAGGCAGTATAAAGGAGGTTTACCAGACTAATGGTGGGACTGATATACAGGGAGAGACCGGATCAGTTAGGGCAATATTCCCTGAACTTTAGAAGAATGAGAAGGGTTCTCATAGAAACCTAGAAAATTCTAATAGCATTAGACAGGGTAGATGCAGGAAGGATGTTCCTGATGACTAGGGAGCTGGGGGTCACAATCTGAGAATATGGGGTTGGCCACTTAGGACAGAGATGAGGAGAAATGTCTTCACCCAGATAGTGGTGAACCTGTAGAATTCTCTGCCACAGAAAACAATTGAGGCCAAAACATTGAATCTTTTCGAGAAGGAGTTAGATATAGTTCTTTGAGCTAAAGCGATCAAAGGGTGTGAAGAGAAAGCAGGAACAGGGGACTGAGTTAGATGATCAGCCATGGTCATATTGAATGGGGCAGGGTGCTTGAAGGGCCAAAGAACCTACGCCTGCTCCTAATTTCTATGTTAATACACTTTGGTAGGAAGAGTAGAAAAGAACAATATTATTTAAGTTTTGATATACTGTAAAGTGCAGTATGGTGAAACTTAGGTGTCCTCATGCATGAAATACGGAGAGTTAGTATGCAGATGTGGCAAGTAATTAGGAAGGCAAATGAATGCTGGTCTTTATTGCAAGAGAGGGGTGAAGTATAAATGTAGGGAAGTCTGGCTACAAGTACACAGCCCAGTGGTGAGATCTCCTCTAGGATATTGCCTAATGCTTTGGTCTGTTTATTTAAGGATGCATAAATTATGATTTGGAGGCAATTCAGAGTAAATACCTTCTGAGATGAGTGGGTTTGCCTTAAAAGGTAATGGTTGAGTAAGTTGGGCCTGTACTCATTGGAGTGTAAAAGAAAGAGCAGGTCTGGCAGCATCTGTGAAGAGAAATCAGAGTTAACGTTTCAGGTCTGGTGACCCTTCCTCAGAACCTCAGTCTCCGGACCTGAAACGTTAACTCTGATTTCTGTCCACAGATGCTGCCAGACCTGCTGAGCTTCTTTCAGCAACATCTGGTTTTAGATTCTGAGGGAGTTTGATGATATGTTGAGAGAATGTTCCCCCTTGTGGGGGAATCAAACACTAGTGGTCACAGAGGTCTCCTCCCACCACCAATAGGATTGTGAATCTTTGAAAGTCTCCACCCAGAGACTGAATTATTGACTATGCTCATTCTGCTATTTTTGAGTGGTTGGGGCGGGGGTGAGGGGTTGGGTATGGGAGGGGATGGGTGGGATGGTCAGGATGGTCAAGGGTTTCAGGAGGCAGGCAGGATAATGGAATTAAGGCCAAGATCAGATCAACCATGACCTTATTGAATTGTGCAGCAGAATCAAGGCTGAATGGTCTACTCTCGTTCTTATGTTTTCATTGGCCATTGTGTTTCCAAGATATCAAGAGAACTCGCATGTTAAGAGGCTCCACTGTGTTTAGGGAAGTTGTGAAAATGCAAGTCTTCATTTTGAAGCATTTTATTAACTCTTTAAAACCTGTTATTTTCCCTGATTTCCCCTTCCTCCCCAAGGAATTGAAGACACTTTCAAGACTGCAGCCACAGAAATGAGCCTAATGGCCGGAGGTGAAGATATAAATGCCACAGTGCTATTTGGTCTGGGTAGGTATCTGGTCTTGCTGGTAAAGCTGAAAGGCTATATTCTTAAGATCAATTATTTTTACAATCATGTGACAAGGCAATGGACTATATAATCAGCCGACTTCATACTGATACATGACATACCGATAAAGTGTCATGATTGTTCACCCAGAGAATGTTCTGAGGACTCGGGTTTGAATCTGCTAAAGCAAAAGGTGCAGTTTGAATTCAATAAAAATATGGAATTAAGAGTCTAACGATGGCCATGAAACCATTGTCAATTGCTGGAAAAACACATCTAGTTCCCTAATGTCCTTTAGGGAAGGAAACTGCCATCCTTACCTGGTCTGGCCTACATGTGACTCCAGACCCACAGCAATGTGGTTGACTCTTAACTGTTAACTGTTGATTCTTAACAATTAGGGATGGGCAATAAATGCTGGCCTAGCCAGCAATGCCCTCGTCCTGTGAATGAACAGATAAAAAAAAAGCAAGCGTGCCTGGGCTGTACGCTATGAAGAAAAAATTAGCACAAAATTTCTGATTGGCATCAGAATGAGTGACACTGGTCACAGGAAACACGTAGGAAGATAGAACATATGAGCAGGAGTCAGCCATTTGGCCCCTTAGGCCTGCTCTGTTACTCAATATGATCATGGCCAATCATCCAACTGTTCCCACTTTCTCCCCAGACCCTTTGACCTTTTAGCCCTAAGATCTATATTTAACTCCTTCTTAAAAACATGCAATGTTTGCCCAACTGTTTTCTGTGGCAGAGAATTCCACAGGCTGACCACTCTCTGGGTGAAGACATTTCTCCTCATTTCAGTCCCAAATGGCCTATCCATTGCCTCCTCTTGCCTACTCATGCTTTTTGTCATCACCCTTCGGATGTTGGGTGCTACGATTGAGAGGTGAAGCCACCCACCACCCACATCTCCCCAGTTGCCCCCATACACCCCTCCCTGTTATGACATTTCAAGAGCTCGCCCAAGTAATTTTTAAAGGTTGTGAGGCTTCCTGCCTCAACTAACTTTCCAGGCCATGCCTTCCAGACCTCTGGGCGAAAATAATTTTCCTTGAATCCCCGCTGAATCTCCTGCTTTGCACCTTAAAATGATACCCCCTATTATTAAGCCTCAATTAAGGGGAATAGTTGCTTTCTATCCACCCTCATAATCTTGTACACCTCAATCAGCATTCCTCCCTCTCTCCCCAGCCATCTCCGTTCTAAAGAAGTCACCTTTCACCTACTACTGACTCCCATGTGTGATAGTCAATGGGACCTCACCATTGCTGGTATGCTTGCAGTAGAACCTTGACCACCCCTCTGGCCATCCAGCTCCCACCGCCTCACCCTACACTGTCCTTCCTGCAGAATTACCATCCTCGTTAATAAAAAGGCTCTAGCTTGGGGAAAATCAGAACAAAAATTTGGATATTTGGAAAAGACTTGCTGGGAATGGAGGGGTTTGAGTTATAAAAATCAACTGGAAAGACTGGGATATTTTTCACTGGAGCATAGGAGGTTGAGAGGTGACCTTATATTGGTTTATAAAATTATGAGGGGTATAGATAAGGTGAATGACAAGGGTCTCTTCCCTAGGGTGGGGAGTCCAAAACAAGGGGGGCATATCTTTAAGGTGAGAGGAGAAAGATTTACAAAGTGCATGAGGGCAATTTTTTTTACACAGAGAGTGGTTGGTGTGTGGAATGAACTGCCAGAGGAAGGGGTGAATGCAGGCACAGTTATAACGTTTCAAAAGACATTTGGGCAAGTAAATGAATAGGAAAGGTTTGTAGGGATATGGGACAAACACAGGTAGGTGGGACTAGTTTAGTTTGGGAACATGATTGACGTGGACTGGTTGGACCAAAGGGTCTGTTTCCATGCTGTATGAATCTATAAATATGTGGGACACTTCCTACACAAGATCTTCAGATGTAGGAACAAGGCAATAAGAACGGGAGTAGGCCATTTGGCCCATTGTGGAGTGCTAATATCACAGGACTGGTAATCCAGGAGACTAGACTATGTTCTGGGGACAGGGATTTCAATACCCAAAATGGCAGATGCTGAATTTGATAAATGTCTGTCATTAAAAGCTAGTCTAATAGTGATCATGTAACCACTGTTGACTGTTGTTTGAAAATGCATCTGGTTCACTAATGTCCTATAGGCAAGGAAATTTTCCACCCTTACCTGGTCTGGCCTACATGTGACTCCAAAATCACAGCAATGTGGTAGATTTTTAATTTCCTTCTGGGCAATTGGGGATGGGTAATAAATCCTGTCCTAGGTAGCGACACCCACATCCCATGAACAAAGAACAGATCTTGCCCTGACATTCAAACAGTTGACCATCTACCTATAGACCATATTTCACCACTACTCCCAGAACCCTTGATATCATCATTGTACATGAAACTCTCAATTTCTGTCCTAAAGCTCAATGCCTGAGCTTCCACAGCCTCCCTCTGAGGTAGAGAATTTTAAAGATTCATTAACCTCCAAGTGAAGAAATTCCTTCCATTTTCCGTCTTAAATAATTTGCCCTTATCCTGAGATTGTATCCACTGGTTCTGGTTTCACTAGCTAGGGGAAAGTCAATGGACAGCATGGTGCCTCAGTGGTTAGCACTGCTGCCTCAAAGCGCCAGGGACCTGGGTTCAATTCCACTCTTGGGTGACTGTGTGGAGTTTGCACATTCTCCCTGTGTCTGTGTGGGTTTCCTGCAGATGCTCTGGTTTCCTCCCACAGTCCAACAATGTGCAGGTTAGGTGGATTGGCTATGTGAAATTGCCTGTAGTGTGTAGACTAGGTGGATTAACCATGGTAAATATGGGGATAGGGTGAGTATGAGTGGAATGCTGTTTGGACGGTCAGTATATTCTTGATGGGCTAAATGGCCTTTATCTGCACACTGTAGGGATTCCTACTTCCCATTTATAATCCAGCCTGTAAGGACTTTTGTAAGTCTCAATGAGATCGTCTTCGAAGTACAGTTTCTTCAATCTCACTAGAGCTTCAGTGAAACACAGTCCCAAGTGAGCCATTTCAGTAAATGATGAGCAGTTCATCCCTGGGTAGCTTCGATCCATCAGACTTCCAGTTACGAGTTAAATGTGCTAACCCATTGCACCATAGAGACAGAGGCCACTTGCAGTTCTAAGTGCTGTTATTGATGGTTGGCTTAATGGTAAAAAAGGGTTCTTATTAATTACCAGTTTAATAAGCAGCATCTCCCAGCTGGGATTTGAAATGTGCATCAGACAAGTTGGTGAAGTGAATAGTTTTTCTTAAAATAAAAAATGGTCATGTCTTTCCAGTTTAGTAAAGAATCATTTTGTTTTTAATAAATGGCTAAGGCAGAGTGACATATTCCCCACCAACCACAAAATAAGCAGATTGTTCCCTCAAACAGTCCTGAAGCTGAACTACACCAAACTCTGAGGCAGAAGGTCAGTGTTGATTTCATTGGATGGTGTAGCAGGCTCGAGGGGCCAAATGGCCTCTTGTTTCTCACGCCCGGAGTCCTGTCGGTGATCAAAAGTGGCTTTTGCAGTTGGGGTTTTTGTACAGGCGTTCAGGGGCTCGCTGTGTCATTTTTCACAAGTCGATGCCAGCGTTATAAAATGTTTCTCCTCCATTCCACCCCCTTCTGAAACCCTGCCAGATACCGACAGCTGCGAGAGGTGGATGAACTGCAAGAGTGAATTCTTGAAGAAGTACATGCACAAGGTTGTGAATGACCTCCCGAGCTGCCCCTGCTCCTATCCCACAGAGATTGCCTACAGCACGACCGATATCTTTGACCGCCCCAAACAGAAGGACTTTCGCTGGAAGGACGCGAGCGGACCCAAGGAGCGCCTGGAGATCTACAAGCCGACGGCACGCTATTGCATCCGCTCCATGCTGTCCCTGGAAAGCACGACACTAGCAGCTCAGCACTGCTGCTACGATGAGAACATGCAACTGATCACCAGGGGTAAGGGTGGAGGGACCCCTAACCTCATTAGCACTGAGTTCTCAGCAGACCTACATTATAAAGTGGACATTCTGCCATGGATCATTTGCAAAGGGGATTGGAGCCGGTACAATGAGGTCAGACCCCCAAACAATGGTCTGAAATGTACAGATAACCCTTCTGATGATGTGTACGAGAGGCAGTTCCGAGAGGCCCGGGAGTATTAAAAGCCTGGCTGCGATTAATAGACTGAATGCTCACTTTCTGGAGGAAGTGGGTTTATTTCCGTGTGTGGCCAGGCATCCAGTGCCCTGGATATGCGCACCCAAAGCATTCAAAACACCACAGAACAGAGTTCAGTCACTTGGCACCTTGTTGATGCTTCGTTTTTGCCTGCTCTAAACGTTTGAAGACCGTTTTTTTTTCCTTTTCCTTTTAGCAGCAGCAGGCTTGTAGTTCAAAGGGAACACTGTGCCCATTTTGAAAACAGTTAAAGGGAAACAAATTTGTTTAATCTAATTCCATTGGAGGGATCGGGGAGAGGGTGTGTGTGTGAGTGAGAGAGAGATGAGACAACCCATAGTATTCAAAGCATTCTGTGGATTGGAGGCATTTTCAGTGAATTCGACCATAAGCAAAGGAAGTGGCACTTTTAAAGAGTTTTGTCTCTCTCCCTATGTCTTTCATGTGCTCTTGAGAGTTCTTAAGAGCCACTTTATAAACTATTAATTGTACTGAAATCAAAATGTTACAGAGAATCTCACTTTAAGTTGTGACATAGAGAACTTTCTCATTGAAACCTCTTTTAAAAAATGTTCTTAAGATTTTTTTAAAATCTGCTTTATCATTGTATAGTATTTATTGAGCTGCAGTTTAACAGGCACTCATGCTCACACACACTCACACTCACACACTGTCACACACATGCAAACACTCTGTCACTCGCTCTCTTGCACACAGTCTCTTTCACAAAAACACACTCTCTCAAACATACTTACACACATTCACTCATGCACTCACTCACACACACACATGCACTCTCACACACACTCTCTCTCTCAAACGCATACATACACACACCCATCCTGTCATGCACAGACTCTCTCTAACACATGCACACAGACACGGACTGTCTTTCACTCAGACACTCTCTCACACACACACACACACACACACATAGATTCTGTCTCTCTCTCTCTCTCACACACACACATAAACTCTCTCATGCACACACACTCTCTGACACACACACTCTCTCACACCCATACCGATACACACACACACACACACACACACACATAGATACACACACTCACTCTCCCTCTCTCTCACACCAAGATATACACACCCACACACAGATACAGACACACAGATGCACACAGACTCTCTCTCTCACACACACACAGGCTCTCTCACGCTCACACAGACTCTCTGACACACATGCAGTCTCTGTCTCTCACACACACACAGACTCATGTACACACACACACACACACACACACACACAGTCACACACACACACACACAGACTCTCTCACACACACACACACACACACACACAGCTTCATCTGGTTTGCTTATTTTAGATACCATCTGGACTTTGAGCCATGCTGAACACAGCAAAGACCAGTGAGAGAGAGAGAGAGCTTTCATATGCCTTTTCGAGAAGCAAATCTGAAAATAAATTGTAATTGAATTTTAAAAGTAACCTGGAGGTTTTCCTTCCTCCTTCAGCACCCTCAACCCCTCCCCATCTTTTATCTTGTGTGTATATGTGTGTGTGTGTGTGTGTGACATGTTTTAACCTGCACCCTTTTATCAGTCCATTGCTATCAGATGGGGGCCAGTTCGTACAAGCGTTTGATCACTGACCGCCTGGAGCAACCAGCTGCTGACCCTCATGAGCAAGAACAAACACACAGATGAGATTCAGATGGGTTTGGTTGCTGCAGCTAGCATTGCTTGGCATTCTTGTAGCTTCTAATCTGACTGTCACTGCTCTGACCAAGTCTATTTTTAATTTTTATCCCAAAATCGCCGTTGGACCTTCTCATCTCCCAGAGAGAGGGGTGCAAAGTACATTTCTGTTCTCTGCTCCCTGTTTTCTTTAAGGCTGCAGCAGCTCTGAGATAGTTCGGTGTTAAATGCCAGTCCCTTACATTAACTCCCGCTTAAGGTTACATTATCCAGAGGGATGAGAACAACTGATCTTTATCTCCTCTGTCCAGGAAGCCCTGGAGATCAAGGCAAGGTGCATTTATTTAGCACTATGTCAAGTTAAAAACAGTTCAGAGGCAGATGTACAATCTGTCCAAGCCTGAATCCTTTCTGAATGACATTACCTGCCTTGGTAACTAGAACTGTACCAACAGACCATTCTCAGCTGCACACTGTTAAAACTGACATCCTTCAACACATCACAGAAATCTCTCTCTGAAACTCACTGACACTTCCACTGGTGAGAATGTGTGTCTTCTTAAAAAGAAATTAACAATAATAACCACATGTTTAATAATTTGGGGGACTTAAAAAAAATACCTCTAAAGGGCTGGCACAAAAACAGGAAGAGCATTTTAATAGATGCAGTGATTAGAGCTTTTCAAAAAGTTGCTAAGTGCTTTGTGATCAAGGCTGCCCTATAATCCAGATAAACAGGCTCTCTCTGTGATTTCTCCCACATGCTGTTCCTGATCCCAAGGAATGGGGATCCTCACTGGCTAATTATCTCGATTGGAGGCAGACAGGGAAGTTGAATCAGGCCCCAATATCACCGGGCTGGGATGGAATAGGGAATTATTCCGGGTTAAGTCAGCACTGGTTTACAAGTTATTGTTGAGAGGATATCCCTTATAGACTCATGGTGTCACACAGCACGGAAACAATCCTTTCGTTCCAACCAGTCCAAGCCGAACATAATCCCAAACTAAACTAATCCCACCTGCCTGCTCCTGACCCATATCCCTCCAAACCTTTCCTATTCATGTACTTATCCAAATGTCTTTTAAACACTGTGGGATTGTACCCACATCCACCACTTCCTCTGGAAGTTCATTCCACACGCGAACCACCCTCTGTGTAAAATTTACCTCTCATGTCTTTTTTTATAAATCTCTCTCCTCTCACCTTAAAAATGTACCCGCTGGTCTTGAAATCCCCCATCCTAGGGAAAAGACAACTACCATTAACTCTATCTATACCTCTCATTATTTTATAAACTTCTATCAGGTCGCCTCTCAACCTCCTATGCTCGCTTGGATAATAACACTTATTCTCGCCCCTCCTCTGATGACTGGCAACAGACTAATCGAGTGACTATTGGTTCTGAAGAAGGGTCACTGGACTCAAAACGTTAGCTCTGTTTCTCTCCCCACAGATGCTGCCAGATTGGCTGAGCTTCTCCAGCACTTTTTGTTTCTGTCTCAAGGATAATTAGAATGTTTAAGTTCTTTGTAGGTATCTGGGTAATCTTCCACATAGGCCACTTGAAGCCAGTGACAAAGTTAGACTGGAATGGCCTGGCTATGGGAGCCGCTTGCCTCCAGACGCTGATCTTCAACACTATAATTTGGAGTCCACGCTCGTCTTTATCCTTCTAGGAATGTATACACTGCCACTTCTTCACATCACATGAAGCAAACAAGTGACTAGTAGCACGTACATCATCTCAAATCAGGGCCATGAGTGACCAGGGTTAATCCATTTCCTTTGATGTCAGTATTGGGAGTTGAGAGAACTCCTGATTGCTCCTCTATGCCTCGAGACCCGGGCCTGAACCAACAGGGCAGGCAGATCTTGGTGTAAAGTTTTTCCTTAGGAATCACAGCTCAGACAATCTAGCACAGGCTCAGGGTTACAAATAGAATATGAGCTAAAGTTTTGTTATGGCGTTTGAACCGACAACAGACCAACATTTGAGTGACACAGTGCCTCAGTGGTCAGTTCTGCTGCCTCACAGCGCCAGGTTCAATTCCACCCTTGGGCAACAGTCTGTGTGGAATTTGCACATTCTTCCCAATTCTGCGTGTGTTTCCTCTGGGCGCTCCGGTTTCCTCCCACAGTCCAAAGATGTGTAGGTTAGGGTGGATTGGCCATGTTGCCCCATAGTGTCCAGGGATGTGCAGGCTAGGTGGGTTAGCCATGGGAAATACAGGGTTACAGGGATAGGGTAGGGGGTCAGGTCTGGCTGAGATGCTCTTCAGCGGATTGGTGTGGACTCATTGGGCCGAATAGCCTGCTTCCACACTGTAGCAATTCGATGATTCTATGAATATCGATCTTTACCCACAAAATGTGGACCTTGTTACTATAAGGAGTAGTCAAGAGGAACATAAAATGTAGGACCAGAAGTAGGCCATTCAGCCCATTGAATTTGCTGTGCCATTCAATGAGATCATTGGCACATCCGATAATCCTCAAATCCACTTTCCTGCCTTTACCCCATAACCCTTGATTCCCTTCCTGATTATAAATTTGACTATCCTTGAATAAATTTAACTACCAAACCTCCACAGCTCTCAGCGGTAAAGAATTCCACAGATTCACTACCCTCTGAGAGAAGAAATTCCTCCTCATTTCCGTCTTAAATGGGTGACCCCTTACTCTGAGATGAGGCCCTCTGGTCCTAGACTCTCCCACAAGGGGAAACAAACTCTCAGCATCTACCCTGTCAAGGCCCCTAAGAATCTTGTATGTTCCAATCAGTTTGCCTTTCATTCTTCTAAACTCCAATGGGTACAGGCCCAGCCTGCTGAACCTCTCCTCGTAAGATTTTCTCCTTTGAGGAGGAGCTAGGTAAGCACGAGCTGAGAAAGGTCTCAGTTTTTATCTTGATAGCATTAGACATAAGAGAGAGGGAAGAGATTCTGTGGTGTACGAAGGCTGGCATAGCTTAGTTGGACCGAATGGTCTGCTTCTGGGCCATAGGTTTCATGTAAATTGAATGATGAGGATTCAAATTCATCAAAAAAATCATGGATGTTCTATGTATCTTTGATCACTGAGTGTAAGTAGATTACTTACTCATTGAACTATAGATGGTCTGAAGATCGGGGAAGCCTAGGAGAATGGGAAATACTCTGTGATTGGCTAATTTACCTTTTTTGGCAAGGCTCAGGTACTTGCTTTGGCATAGTGGAGGTTGAGAACTCTGCCATCTTACTGTAGGAATGCCACCATCACTACAGGTGGCGCGCGGTCCATTCAAGCATTTTTTTAAACAGCTGATGGACCTGGTCATCTTAAGGACACCAAGTGTGTCTGCGCTGTAGAGGCTGGTGTGAAAGGGAGACCACAAGGTCAGGGAGCACATGAAAGGACAGGCCAGTTGAACTCAGTTGGTCAAAGGCACCCAAAGCAAGAGGTTTCAGCTGTTGGTCACTCAAATACTTTAGAGCAGGAAGAAAAGGCTTCAAGCAGCAGAGGGACTGACATCAGTCTTCAAACAATGGAAGCTCAGGAAGATTCCCAAAGAGTTGGAAAGGCAACAGGGAATCACTGTCTCTGCATCATATCGAGAGGAGCAAACAACGAAGAAGTCCCCATACAGCTGAAGTGCTGTGTTTGGCTCTGAGGGCTCACTGAAGTCTCAGGCATTGTTCAGTAGTTGAGATCAAGGGTGACAGCAGCCCACAATCAATATTTGCTTGGTGCAGGTGAGAAACATTGGAGCTGGGAGAAACCTAAAGGCATTGCCAGCTTAGTGAAACTAGCTGTCTGTGCAAGAGCTGGAAACGTGGAGAGTAGGTGTTGGAATGCTTCAGAAAATGAGTGAAACACAGACTCTGGGAAGAGATTTAACTACTAGGATTGTAGGCAGTTATTGAGGCAGTCTGTGATGGAGCAGCTTTTGAGAGAATTTCAATGTTGTTTCTCTGATAGTGAAGAGCTGGAATCCATGTGAAGAAAGCAAAGTTTTAAGGAGATTTGTTCATGCTCATCCAGGTGGAATGCTAAGTAATCTATGGGATCTATCTTGACCACATCCATTTGATGTGATATGTGGAGCTTCCAACCACAGTCTGTTAATTCTTATTTACCTCATGTTAACATGGAAGTTAGAATATAAGCTGTATAGAAAGTACATTATTTTAATTATTTAAACTTGTATAGTAAAGTTTAGTTTTGTTTTCAAAAATCTTGTAGACTTATTGTCTAAGTCTCTGAGATATCAAATTTTGTGTACTTTAGACAAAAAAAAGGTTACTAGACCCCAATCAGATTGTCACATAATTTGGTGGTCTCATCTAGCACCATAAGATAATTTGCACGTTGTTCTGGATCTGAAATCTACACACAAATATGAGTTGTGGCATTTTCTGAGGTTAAAGCAGGAAGAAGAGACCTCAAGCAGCAAAGGGATTGAATCAGTCTCCAAGCAGTCAAAGCTCAGGAAAACTCCCGAAGAGTTGGAAAGCCAACTTTCCAGTTTATTACTTGTTGAAAATCAAAATAACTTTGTCAGTTGCTATGACTGATCCCTCAGTGATTGGTTAAATTTAACCAAGGCTAGGTTAATAACATTAGCAGGAAAGTTGGACTTAGAGCAATAATCAGGGGCTGGGAAAGCTTACATAATTGAAGAGGAAATACCAAGGCATTTTGAATTGGAAGAAGGAACAGTTAAACAATTCTGTGGAGTTGTGTTGCAAATGAAGTGGCTTGAGATGGAAAAAGAAACGAGGAAGTTGCAGAGATTAAAAGGCAGACAAAAGCAAAAGGTAGATCCAAAAATAGTAAATTAAAACTTGCACTCCTGAGAGAAAAATACAGTGTTGTTACTTTGTTTAAGAAGGGAAACAGAGATAATCCAGGTAATTACAAGCCGGTGAGCCTGATGTCATTGGTGGGGAAGCTGTTGGAGAAGAAACTGAGAGGAAAGATTTATTCACATTTGGAAGTGAAA
Organism: Rhincodon typus; assembly: GCF_021869965.1. NCBI lineage: Eukaryota > Metazoa > Chordata > Chondrichthyes > Orectolobiformes > Rhincodontidae > Rhincodon > Rhincodon typus. The sequence goes on along the minus strand of NC_063340.1, from coordinate 5,700,969 downwards.
GGACTTGTTGGTGATAGGCAGCATAGATTTGTGCAGGGACGTCATGTCTCACCAACTGGTAGTTTTTTGAGGGGGTGGTAAGAATGCTTGATTATGGATGGGCAGTTGGTGTTATCTTCACGGACTTTAGTGAGGAATTTGATAAGGTACCTCATAAGTCTCATGGGATCCAGGGTGAGCTGTCTAGATGGATACAAAACTGGCTTGCCCATAGAAGACAGAGTAGCAGTGGAAGAGTGCTTTTTAGAATGTAGATCAGTAACTAGTGGTGTTCTGTTGGGATCAGTGCTGGGTCCTTTGTTGTTTGTTATATAAATGATCTGGAGGAAGATGTAGGCAGTCTGATTAGTAAGCTTGTGGATGATGCCAAAATTAGCAGAGTTGCAGAAAGTGAGTAAGATTGTCAAAAGATATAGCGGGGTATAGATAGATTGCAGACTTGGGCAGAGAAATGGCACTTGGAGTTCAATCCGTACAAATGTGAAGTGATGCAAGATCAAATTCAGGTGCAAATTATGCAATAAATGGCAGAATCTTTAGCAACATTGACATACAGAGGGATCTGGGTGTACAGGTCGACAAATCCCTGAAAGTGGCAACACAGATGGATATGGTGGTCAAGGAGTCATACAGCACACTTGCTTTCATTGGCTGGGGCATTGAATATAAAAGTTGGCAAGTTATGTTACAGCTGAACAAAACTATAGTTAGGCCACATTTGGAATTTGCGTGCTTCCAGCAGGATGTGGATGCTTTGGAGAGGGTGCAGAGAAGGTTTACCAGAATGTTGCCTGGTCTGGAAGGTTTTTAGTTGTGAGGAGAGATTGGATAAACTCAGATTGTTTTCACTGGAAAGATGGAGGTTGATGGGCAACCTGATAGAGGTCTACAAAATGATGAGAGGCATAGATAGAGTGGACAGTTGGAGGCTTTTTCCCAGGTTGGAAAGGTCAACAACAAGAAGGCACAGGTTCAAGGTGAGAGGGGGCAAATTTAGGAGAGAAGCGCAGCGGAAATTTTTCACACAGAAGGTGGTGGGTGCCTGGAACACATGGCCAGTGTAGATGGTGGAAGCAAAAACACTAGCAACGTTTAAGTCATATCTTGATAGATGCACGAACATGAGACGAACAGAGGGGATGGATACCATGCATGAATAATTAGTAGCGGTCCTAAATTATGACTAGGAATCAGTGCAGGCTTGGTGGGCCAATGGACCTGTTCCTGTGCTGTATTGTATTGTTTATTGTATTAATAAGGGAGAAGAGAGATTATGAAAGAACAGTTCAAAGAGAGAAATAACTCAAAGCATGACCTGAGAAATGTAAAGCTTAGGTTACAGGAGTGAAAAGGAGTCTAGCAGTTCAGTTGAGGAAGGAAGACTCATTCAGTAGCTTGATTGAACCAAGAATCTTTGTTTAATTCCTACAATTATGGAAGAAGGGGTGGAGAGATATTGCAATTGAGAAAGTTCCCACAAAATTGGCCACCTGGCTTCTAGACTCTTATGCTAACAAAATGTTCTGAGGGGTAATGTCTGGGATATTTACTCATGTTTTTCATAAGAAGAGTCTTCAGATTATGAAACAGTCAGGCAGAGGCATGGTTTTGAGCCTCTTCCTGAGGTTTACTCATGAACATTTAGGCCAATGAAGAAGAAACCCCATCAGCCATTTGTGAATTCATTAGCAAAGAAGAAATGGTGGGGGATTGATATCTTTACTCATTGAAGTTGGAGAAAAGTTTTGCAGCATTAGGGAAATTATGACTATAAAGGAATTCAGGAATAGCATTCCGATGGAAATTAAGTTCTACTTGGAAGAATATCAGGTATTTAAAGTCAAACTGGTGGCATTGCTGGCAAACACACATAACTGGCAAACTTTCTGAGAATTATTATCATTTTAGAACAGACAGGGCAGCTGGAACAATATGTTAGAATCTGTCTTTAGGGAGAAGGCAGACACTGTTCTATCTGACTAAAGACATTGGTATAGAAAATAAAAATACCGTAAAGAAAGCAGAATGTTTTCTTTGCTTTCACATGCCCTCCCATGGCCATCTGCTGTCCTCACCTGACCTGGCCTACATGTGACTCCAGACCCAAAGCAATGTGTTTGACACCTAAATGTCCTCTGAAATGGCCCAGCAAGCCTCTTGATTGTATCAAACTGCTAAAAAGTCTAAGAAGAGGAATAAAACTGGATGGACCACACACCACCATCCTAAGCACTGTAAACAATAGTGGCAAAATCCTCCCTGCAAACATCAGGGAGCTTACACCAAAACTGGGAGAGCTCTACCACTGATTAAGTCAAGCAACAGACTGACATAGTCATACTCATGGAATTATATCTGACAGGCAATATGCCAGACCCTACCATCACTATCGCTGGGTATGTCCTATCCCATCAGCATCAAAGTGGTATAATATTGGAAGGGAGGTTGTTCTGGGAGGAATGAACATTGACCCCATGATGTGTCATGGCATCAGGTCAAACATGGGCAAAGAAACATTCTGCTGGCTAGCACTTACCATCCTGCCAGGCCCCTCAGCTGATGAATCATTACTTCTCCTTATCAAATGCTATTTGGAAGAGGTGCTGAGGGTGGCAAGGGCACAGAGAGTGGGGGCTTCATTGTTTATCAGCAGGACTGGTTCAGCAGTATCATTACTCTCAGAGCTAGATGGGTCCTGAGGGACATCGCTGCTACATTGGGTCCATGGCAAGTAGAGAGAGAACCAATGAGATGGAAAGACATACTTGACCTCATCCTCACCATTCTACCAATCATGTGTTTTTGACAGTATGGTGGGAGTGATCATTGCACAGTTCTTGTGGAGTTGAAATTCTGCCTTCACATAAGGATAACCCTCCACTGTGTTGTGTGCCATAACCACAGTCTAACAGGACAGATTTCAAACACAGCTAAGAGATCACAGAACCAACAGATCAGATTTAAACTCTGCAGTCCTGCTGCCTCCAGCTATGAATGACGACAAACAATTAAATAGCTAATTGGAGGAGGTGGTTCCACAAATATCCTCATGTTCAGTGATGGGGGGATCCCAGCACAACAATGCAAAACGCAAGGCTGAAGCATTTGCAATGATCTTCAGCCAAAATTGCTGAGTGAATGATTAATCATCTCAGCCTCCTCTTGAAGTCTCCAGCTTCTCTGGTGCCAGTCTTTCGGCAATTTGATTCACTCAACAAGAAACGGCTGATAGCACGAGATATTGGAGAGGTCCTGACAACAGTAAGTGTGAAGCCATGCTCCAGAATTACATGTGCGCCCAACCAAGCTGTTCAAGTCCGGATACAACACTGGCATCTACCAAACAGTGTGGAAAATTATTCAGGGTATACCAAGTGTACAATAGCAGGAAAATTGATCAGAAGCAGTTAAAGCAGAAGTTACTATCTTTGGCTGTTGTTCACTCAATGGGCAAAGAAACAGTGGGCAGGAAACAATCTGTTGTTGGCAGTCTCCAGGCAGACAGGGTTTGGCAAGTGCGGAGTGGCAAGGCACTAGAAAATCACTGGCTTTGTCAGAGGGAGAGGTGCAGTCAGATATAGAGTCTCAATTCAACTAAAGAGCTATGGTTGGTTCTGAATAGCTGTATTGAACTGCATTCCCAGGAGCTATTTGGTCATTCAGAGTGAAGGAAGCCTGCAACTGGCTTTTGCTTGGTGCAGATAAGAAATATTGCAGCTAGGAGGAACACAGGAACCATGCCAGCTTATTGAAGTTATCTGTCTGCAAAACAAAAAACTGGAATTGTCGGTGCCAGAGTGGAGCCTTGCAAATCCAGTGGAACAGTGTCTCAGGGAAAGAAATTGAACTGTGGACAGTCATTGAGGCAGTGTACATCAGATTATGTCTTCAAAAATGAGGAATTGAATACCACGTGATGGAAGTAAAAGTTTGAAGGAAATTTGGTGACCCCCCAGTGTCTCACATCTGATTGGGTTACTGAGAAATTCATGAGATCTACCTTGACAGCATCTGCTATTTGATGTACTCTGTGGGGAAATCAACCACAGTCTGTGTTAACTTTTATTTGCCTCATGTTAGTTCTGAGAGTTAAAATATGATTCTATACATATACATATCAAATATATATTGAAACAAGAGAGAAAGATTGTTTTACTTTGGTAACCTTGTGTCATTTAGTTTGCTTGTTCAAAACTCTGGAATCCTGTGGTTTTATTCTCTTCATAAGTACCTGGGATTCCAGCTTAGTCTACTTTTAAGCAAAAAAGAATGACTGGTCCCTAACCAGATCATAATTTAATTTAGCAATCTCCTGTAGAATCATAATACTGATAAAGAGGGATTTGTCCCTCACAATACAATCTTCTTGGGCTGAATAATTGGTGCTTATTAATTGAATGTAATTTATTTCAATGTGCAGTTATGTTTAGTAACAAATTCAGCAAGTCTTAACATTTCCGACACTAGTTTATCTCAACAACAAAGCCTCAAGTCAGTTCTTACGTGTGGGAGTGGAATTTCTTCCACAGTTAAACCGCATGTGTTCCCTCATTAAAGTCTTACTTCAATGTAATGTCATTGCTCCCAAAAGAGATTTGAACTTTGGTGATGTATTTGTGTGAGGGGCCCAAAGCTGATAGTAATTTATTAAGTTGGCTGCCCTCAACAGCTCAAGGGTAGTGGTGCATACTTCAGGAAATGGTTCGTCGTAATTCCAAAGATATTTAGTTAACTGTCAATGTTAATTAGGTGGCTCCAGAGAACCTGGTAAACATAAAGCACACAACCTTACTGGCAACTCCAGCGTCTTTGCTGGATTCCAACAATAAATGCATTATTTCCTTTTTTGCTGTGACATTGCTGGGAATTTTTTAGGTTTTTCTCAGCAGGGGTGACTAGTTCAGAAAGTTAGCGCAGTTCTTGCTCCACATCAGAGCTTGAGGCTGAAATTTCATAAGGTCATCCAAATGTTTCCTTTGCTTCGTAACATCATGAGGCTCAGATTTCCTGAGGCCCAAAGCTCTGCATGTCAAAGTTGTTTGGAGATCTAAAATCACTGCACAGGATCAACCAGAAAGATTTTGTACCTTGTAAACTTTCCTATTTGAGAATGATTTGTTTTTAAAAGGTAACCAACTTAAAATATATGGCAAAAATCATAATCACAAATTTTAGTTCAGGCATGTTTCTTTGATCTGAAAATGTAAATGTTTAAATTAAGTTTCAAGATATAAACTTGCTTCAGACCAACAGTTTTGGAATTAACAGCTTCTTGTGTTCATTTGTTCCTTTGTTCAGTTGTTCCTTCTCAAATGTTTGGGTGTATTCTAGAGAGAATAGATAATTTCCTGAGTGCAGTGATAGTGTTCCTACCTCTGGACCAGATGCACTAGTTCAAGTCCCACCTGTTCCGGGGGTGTGTCATAACATGTCTGAACAGGTTGATTAAAAATATCTCGACAGTTTCCTGCCACAAAGATTTAGACCTGTGAAGTTATTTGATATAAACCCCATGTTTACCATGTCCCTCTCAGTCCAGTACTTTTTTCATAATTCTCTGTAGAAGTGAAGATGCCAGTGTTGGACTGGGGTGGACAAAGTCAGAAGTCTCATGATACCAGGGTTATAGTCCAACAAGTTTATTTAAAATCACATGCATTTGGAGTGCTGCTCTGAGAGCTTGTGATTTTAAATAAACCTGTTGGACTCTAACCTGGTGTAATGAGACTTCTGACTTTGTAGATGAGCAGCTAGGATTCTCAAAAAAAAACTGAAGCTTAGTCAGGAAAAATCCAAACGTACTGTCTACCCGTTGGGATAAACATTATATGATTTCTGTTAGTTTTTTGTCAAAAACAAATGTGAAACAGGTCTGTGTGTGTGGGGTGGAGAATTTTACTTATACTTAATTTTTAAAACTGGTCAAATAATGAAATACGGGTATGCATTGTGAGATTTGGGATTGAATGTGGCCTTACATCTAAGTAAATATTGAGATGATTAATGCATACACATTTGTGCTTTATCCTTTGAGCAGCAATTGTGTCATATGTACATGAATTTGCCGGATTTCAACATATCCACACAAGACTGGAAGCCAGTTTGGAATTGTCTTGTTATAGTAGCTTTAAGGTTCTTTTCCCCCCCCAAACTGTTTCCATCCTGAATATTTTGTTTTCCGATGATGTGAAGGTGATTAGCATTGGGGAATAATCATGGGTTCGCTGGACAAGTCGAATATGACAATGTATAGTAAAAGGCTCACTAAGGTGCCACAGGGACATCAAAGGGAACTGTCTCGTGTCTCAATATTCCCTACAGAACTCAGAGCATCAGCCTTGGATCAGGCAGTAGCACACTAACCCCTGAGTCATGAGGGATCTGCAATCAAGTCCCATTCCATGCTTGAATGTAAAAATCTAGGCTGACACTCCAGTGCTGCTGTGTAGGAAGTATGTCACTAAACTGAGGCATCATCTGCCTACTTCAGTATATGTAAAAGGTGCCATGGCTCTATGTCAACCAAGAGCAAGGGGAGGTCTCCCTGGTGGCCCAGCCAATATTTATCATTTAATCAACATCACCAAAAGTGAATATCATGTCATTGATTGTAGGAACTTGCTTTGTGTAAATTTTTTTTTATTCATCCATGTGATGTAGGTGTCACTGGGCCAGCATTTATTGTTCTTCCCTGATTGCCCAGAGAGTAGGTAAGAGTCAACTACATTGCTTTGGATCTGGAGTCACATGTAGGATAGATCAGATAACAGTTTTCTTCCCGAGAGGACATGAATAAATCAGATGGGTTTAGCCAATAATCAGCAATGATGTCATGGTCATCATTAACTCTTAAATCCAGATTGATTTTTATTGAAATCACATTCCACCCTCTGCCATGGTGGGATTCAAACCTGGGTCACCAGAACATTACCTGGGTCTTTGGAATTAATAACAAAAACAGAAATTGCTGGAGAAACCCAGCAGGTCTAGCAGCAGCTGTAGAGCGAGAAACAGAGTTAACGTTTCAAATCCAGTAACCCTTCTTCAGAACTTGAGCAATTTCTGTTTTTATTTCAGGTTTCCAGCATCTGCAGTTCTTTATCTCTGGATTAATAGTCTAGCAATAATACCACTAGGAAATTCACCAAGAGGCTGTCCCATTCCAACTGTAACTACACTTCCAAAGTACTTCACTGGCCGTAGAGTGCTCTTGAGATGTCCTGAGGCTGTGAAAGGCTGTATAAATGTAAAACTTTCTGGCTTTGCTAACATTTTAACAATGTTTAAGGAACTCTCAAAAGGGGCTTGCAGTATCCCTTGTTAAAGTTAATAAAACATAACACCATTATTGGCTAGACAACAGACCTATCCCATTCCATAGGATATACAGGAACAGTACATTCCACCAAACCAGTCCATGCAGCTGTTTACACCACTCTTGTAAGTCCTTCCATCTTTTCTCATCCACTCTTACTATTGTAAACCCTCAATTTCCTTCTACCTCCTATGCATTTTATATTTTCTCCTTAAAAGCATCTGTACTATTTGCCTCAACTATTCCCTGTTTCACATGCTCACCAGTTTTTGGATGAACAGATTTCTTCCAAATTCTCTATTGAATTTCTTAAAGACTTCTTGAAGACACAGTGATCAGTGCTGCTGCCTCACAATGACAGGGACTGGGTTCGATGCCACCCTCAGGTGATCGTCTGTGTAGAGTTTGCACGTTCTCCCTGTGTCTGCATGGGTTTCCTCCCACAGTCCAAAGATATGCGGGATAGGTGGCCTGGCCATGCTAAATTGCCCATAGTGTCTAGGTGTCTAATTAGCTGTGGGAAATGCAGGGTTACACAGATAGGATAGAGGCGTGTGTATGGGTGGGATGCTTTTTGGAGGATCGATGAGCTGCATGGCCTGCTTTCACACTGTAGGGATTCTATGACTATTTCACATCGAATGGCTCTAGTTATATCATTTCTCACAAGTGGATATATTCCATCTGTATACAGTCAACCAAATCTTTCCAGAATTTTAAAGGCTTCTATTAGTTTACTCCTCAGCGTCAATTTTTAAAGAAAGAGACCCAGTCAGTCAATCATTCCTTCCCTGAAATGGCTGCACAATTGCATCAGTGTATGGATTTGTGATCCTACTGTTCAGTCCACAAGCACAGAAAGAAACAGGTTTGAAATCATAATGTTAGTCAACAATAACTTGCATTTACATTGTGCTTTTAATATTGAAAAACACTCCAAGTTGTTTCAGAGGTGCAATCAGTACTAAATGATGGGAAAACTTACTGTGAGAAATGAAAGAATGTTGGTTAAAGGCTGGATAGGCTGGGACTTGTTTCACTGGAGTGTTAAGAGGTTGAGAGGCGACATGATAGAAGTTTATGTAATAATGAAAGGTATATATAGAGTTAATGGTAGTTGTCTTTTCCCTAGGATGGGGGATTTCAAGAGTAGGGGCACATTTTTAAGATTAGGGAAGTTTAAAAAAAAAGAGGTAATTTTTTTACACAGAGAGGGTGGTTCGCATGTGGAATGAACTTCCTTAGGAAGAGGTGGATGCGGGTACAACACTTAAAAGACATTTGGATGGGTACATGAATAGGAAAGATCTGGAGGGAGTATAGGAGTTGGGAGGTCATGTTGCAGCTGTACAGGACAGTGGTTCGGCCACTTCTGGAGCATTGTGCGCAATTCTGGTCTCCCTCCCACAGGAAGAATGTTGTGAAAATAGAAAGGGTTCAGAAAAGATTTACAAGGATGTTGCCAGGCTTGGAGAGTTTGAAATATAGGGAGAGGCTGAATAGGCTGGGGCTATTTTGCCTGGAGTGTCGGAGGCGGAGGGGTGACCTTATAGAAGTTTATAAAATCATGAGGGGCATGAATAGGGTAAATAGGCAAGGTCCCCCCCACCCTACCCGTGGTGGAGGAGTACAAAACTAGAGGGCATAGGTTTAAGGTGAGAGAGGAAAGATGTAAAAGGGATCTCGGGGGCAGAGTTTTCACACAGAGGGTGATGCGTGTGTGGAATGAGCTGCCAGATGAAGTGGAGGAGGCTGGTACAATTACAACATTTAAAAGGCATCTGGGTGGGGCATATGAATAGGAAGGGTTAAAAGGGAGATGGATCAAATGCTGGCAAACGGGACTAGATTTATATAGGATATCTGATCGGCATGGACGAGTTGAACTGAAGGTTGTGATTCCATGCTGTACGGCTGTATGACATGGGCCAACAGCAGGCAGGTGGGACTAATTTGTTTGGCATGGACTGGTTAGACCGAAGGGTCTGTTTCTGTACTGTGTGACTCTATCAGAGGGGATAAGGGAGGATGGGAGCAAACTGATTTACACTGGATGGGAATTCCAAAATTTCAGGCTTAGCCAGCTGAGGATAGGACAATGGGTCAATGGGAGAGTGAGATGCACAACAAAGTTCAGAAGTAGGTGGGGGTGATGTAGGTTTGAAACTGTCATACAAAGAGGCAATGTCATGAAATGATTTGAAACAAAAATGTTCATTTTTAATTGGTGGCATCTGGGGGACAAGGTGCTTTCTTAGTTCAATTTTGCCAAAGGTTATGGAGAGATCAAGGGCAAGGAGGGAGAATGAACCACAGTCACAGAGGAGGTAATTTGGTACTGCTTTTGGCTATTTTGAGATAGCGGGAAACTACAAACTGACAGAGGATGGATATACAAGTCAAACACAGAAACTCCTATAATCTTAAATACAAACTACGCAAGTAGTGACTGAACAAGAACTACAATCAAAGGTTTGCAACATTAACAGAAGCAACAAAATGACAAAGGAGTAGCTGAATGTGGAGAATATATGCTTCCAAGAATAATATTTTATTTGGTCATAAAAGTAAAAATATTTAAATTACAGATGTAAAGTAGCTTTATACATCCCTAATTTTAAATCTCAGCCATTGATAATTTCAGCTACCTTAGCTCTAAACTTAAAATCCTTCCCCAAGCATTTCTACACCACTCCTCAAAATGCTTCAATCTCTTTGTTTTCATCTCTTGTGTGGCTCAGTATCAGATTTAGTTTGAAAAGACTAATGTGGAGCACCTCAGAATGTCTTGGTAAGTTAAAGCTGCAGTATAACTGCAAGTTGGTACTGTTAATAATGCTTAAGTGAAAAGAGCAGGAGACGAATTGGAAAAAAAAAAATTGATAGACAATACACAACAGACAATACAAATGGTCTGAACAATGAATCAGATTGACAAAACATTTTAAGATATTGGCTTGAATCCTCTCACTGGAGCTACGTTCCAACATGTGCCTGTGCTGTGGTGGTACAATGCCTAATGACAGTCCTGATGTGGAGGTGCCTGTGTTGGACTGGGGTTGACTAGGTCAGACGAAGGATCAGCACTCCGAAAGCTTATGATTTCAAATCAACCTGTTGGACTATAAACTGGTGTCGTTTAACTTCATACCTAATGACAGCCCTGTTGACATAGAGATCAGATACCCAGAGTAAATCTTACAGCAACCTTAGTTTAAAACTAAGCACAATTTCACTCTGTTGTCTTGGCTATGAAGATCCAAGAGGTATGGGCAGAAAAATTGTTCAAGGAAAGCTGGAGGTGCCAGATTAAATATTGTTCTGCACTTGACTTAACCATGCACATTGATTGGCAGTATCCAGCATCATCTTGCTGTACTTAGTACACATTTTCCACTTGTGACAGTGTGATGGTGACTCTGAACCCAGAATTCATTATTTGGAGGAATCTAATTACACAGTATCACTGGAGAAATAATCTCCTTAAATGCTGAATAAAAGTAGTGGAACTTTTATTTCTGATTGAGGAGGCAGATGCTCCAGCATATTGTATAAATAAAGGATATACTAAAATTGGAATGATAGAGAGAAGATTAGCATGGCCCCTGTGCAAGGATGACATGCACATTTGTGAAATGTTGCATATTTTGACCATTGCAGGTGTTTTTTTTCTGGGTGAAGATTTCTGGTAGAGGCAATTGTGGTAAAGGCCTTCGTAAATATGGTGCCAAAAAGGCGTAGTAAAGTCCTTTGAGATAATATTCAGGGTATTACCAAGCCAGCTGTTTGTTGCCTAATATGCCACAGCGATGTTAAGCACATCTCTGGCCTCATTTATGATGAGACCCATGGCAGCCTGAAGGTTTTTTTAAAAAATTAATTAGTACAAACAACATAGCCACATTCGGTTCTGACCCACTCCCCTGCTCCCTACATGTCCTGTTGCATGAAATGCTTGTACTCTTCTGACCAGAGGTGTTCACATATTATTGGAGGTATGGTTTAATTTGAACTACTTTTTTAAAATCTGTGCCTATTTTTAAACAGGCATTTGTTTGATGGATGTATGGACAAGATACATCCATAATTTAAATGCTGCAAAGCGGAGTTTGCTTTGTGATAACAGACAGAACTTTCAGAAAATCAAACCCTTGACTGTTTCCTCACTGAAACATTTGCATTGGGTATTATTCTCACCCTTTAGAAATAACATTTGTGTTTTTATTTCTCTGCCCAATTTTCCTGATCACAATACGTGACTACAAATGCCACAAAAAGGATTGCTGCACAAACTGCCATAGAAACATAGAAAATAGGAGGAGTAGGCCATTCAGCCTGCTCTATCATTCAATATGGTCTTGGCTGAGCATCCGATTGAGTAACTTGTTTCGACTTTTGCCCCATACCCTTTGATCCCTTTAGCCCCAAGAACTATATCTATCACCTTCTTGAAAACATTCAAAGTTTTGGCCTCAACTGTTTTCTTTGGCAGAAAATTCCATAGGCTCACCAGTCCCTGGGTAAAGAAAATTCTCATTTATGCATTGAGCCAATGTAACAATTCAATATATTGCATGCCCTGTAGTCTACACACTAATGGTAAAGGTAGATCACTGTATTTGGGTCATTTCTGTTCCAAAGAAGTTTCACTTTATTGGTCAAACTACTTGCATTTATGTGAAAAGGTTATGTTTGTGGCTGAATGGGGACAATACTCCAAGGGGTCACAAGGCCATCACACTGAAGGTCTGTATGTTTTGATGTGGTCAGGTATCCTGCTGATGTTTGAGCCAACTTGAAAGCTGCTCCTCGTGATTTATTGAAGAGCCACTTCAAACTCTTGGCTTTAGTTATTCGTCAGTTTGGTGCATTACCTTTGATCTTCACTCAATGTTAAAAAAAAGGTTTGATGTTTGCTTGGTGGCAAACAGGAAGCTTTGATGCCCAGTTTATGTGACAAATGTTAATCCAGGATGAACCTACTACAGAATTAAACAGAGGAGAATGCAAAACCATGTGCACTAACTACAGAGAGTAAAATTCTCTACAGTGGGAAATTGGTAGATTAGATACAAGAGTGCAGTCCTTGAAAACTTCAATATCTACTCAGAGGTTCTCTGGCACCAATTGTTTGTTATATTTAGCACTTACAAATATGGTAAATAAATGTATAATTATTACAGGATGCAGGTATACTGTGCCTGTCCTTCTAATCTTGAAATGGACATCTTTCAATGATTTTGCAGGTAACTGCTCAAACAACAAAAGGTTAAGTGTTGGATCAGCCAGCTTCCCCAGTAGTCTTCGATGTAATGCTGAATTTACACAGTGCTTGCTAGAGTCTATTATTAGAGACTCAAATAGATGTGTGCGTGGTGGTAGAGCTTGAATAATGCATTTTTCTGTTGTGTCTAGTTTATTTAACAAGATTTGCACTGTTAATCTTTAATTTTAATTTACTTGAAGACTTTCCAAATGCATTTCTTAACAAAAAATGTCTCAGGTCTGATCTCATATAACGACCTAGGGTATTAGTTCAGGACAGTCAAAATTCTCTGTAATCAAATTTCAAATGTGGCTGCCTTCTTTTCAATCCTTTTTAAAAAAGCATGAATTTTGTTCCAAACTCAGTACAAACAATCAATGACACTGATGTAGTCACTGCATGTCAAAAGTTTGATTTCTTGTTCGGCACCCTTGGCACAGCAGAACTCTCCCATTCCAAAACCAAATATAAAATTAAGCGGCAACAGGGAACTTGCTTTAAGTAAACATGGATACATTAGGCAGAATGCATTTTCCGTCAGCTCCCAGCTGAACTGAAGTTCAGTACAATTACTTTCAAAGTTTCTACTTTAACCAAACATAATTGTGACCAATATTAAGTTTAGTTCCAAGTCTAGTATTACCAAATAGGAATTCCAGTTGTGAAACCAACATATTTAAGTCTGATAAAGAATCATAGACTCAAACCATTAACTCTGGCTTCTCTCTACAGATGCTACCAGACTTGCTGTGTTTCTCCAGCACTCTGTCTTGGTTTCAGATGTCCAGCAGCCGCAGCTCTGTTTTAGTATTTAAGTCTATAATTGGCAGTCACTGGACCATATAGGGCACTAACAGGAGCACCTCTGGTATCATCCCCTGGAAAGAGTCTATAGTTTAAAGTCCTAAATTTACAGGCTTTCCTCTGCAATACCTGAATGCGAGATGAAGTGATGGTGCTAAAGGCAAGTTCCTCCCCAAGTGCTGTTCAAGGAGATAGGAGAATGTGGAGAGTTGAACTGAAAAGGGCCAGGATATTATTATACAGGATCATGAAGATATTGTTGGTCATGTGGGAATTATTTGCAAAGCTCAAAGAGCTTGCACAGAGAAGACAGGCCAAATGGCCTCCTCCTGTGCTGCAAGATTTATAAAACATTGAGTACTCAAGCAGTTTGAATAAGGGGAAATAATAAGACACGTTATTGAATGGATTGCAATGATTGGAATGTACTTGAACTATCTCAGCTGCCAGTGAAACAATTAAAAGGATTGTTTGGTAATCAACAGAAATTTCCACAACACAGCCAAGAACATGTCAGAAAGAAAGAAATGTTATTGGCAGTTGTCTTCTTTCCTCTCCTCAGGAAGAGGACCTGTCATTATCTCCCATGACACTGGCAAACACACCACTGAACAAATTGAATTTGTTGTTTTTTTGCAGGGGGAATAAATTTAAAGATGATTCAGTGGAAAAAGCTACATCCTTGACTTTTACTCCTCAGCATTCAGTGTGACTTTTCTTAGGAATGACTGAGGAAATACAGAAATCACACCTCAACAGGACCATAGAAAAAGTTGCTTCAAGTCAATTAAACTTTTTTTCCAATCCTTTGATGCAACACTTTTTAATTAACATAGGTAGAGGAAATCAAAATAGTCACCCTTCCACAAATCATTTAGATATTCCACTATGGCAGCTGGTTTACAAAAATCAATTACAAAAATGTACATTTTCCATGTAGCAATTAGATTATCCCAGAATTTTATATTTAGTCATCAATGTGCATTTAAGAAAACATGAAATGATTTTCTAATCTCTGTGAACAAGACATTTTCCTTTTCGTGTTAAATTTCAGAACATGAAAGCTTCCTGTTACTCTAACAATAAAAATTACCTTTTGTTATCTATCCTCTCAAAACTCTTCAGAATGCTGTGCTCCTCCAGAATGCTGCCTTGTCACAGTTGACACCAATTGTCCTAAATTGGACTTCACCATGCAGCAAGCTTGCACCTATATAATCCTTGCCTAGTGTCTCACCGGGTGCAAATGATCTATTCTCTTAGATGCAGTAACAGTATCTGAGCAGTTTGTGGACATATGAAAGCTAGTGACAGTATTGCATCTTCACCTCTCCTTGGTATTCCTCCAAAGCCTGGGCAAGTTGCACCTGTTAGGTATCTGTAAAATGCAGAAAGGATAGTTTATGGTGTTTACATCATTTGATTATTGCAAATCAGAAGTGCAGGGGAGGGCTTGTGGGGAAGGGGGGCTTAACGGGATGTGAGGAGGTTTAGGGTTGAGGTTGTCATCATTTGATTTGCTTCAATCCCATCATTTAATAGAAAACACCACTCCTTCCAATTAGCACCCACTTTGTGTTACCTTGTCTCGTGGCGATAATGTGGTGCAATGGGTTTGTACGATATGGTGTGATGGTTAAGTAGTTGATTTTTAAACTGAGACATGGCAATGAGGGTTGCAGCAATGGTTTGGGAGGCTTTAGGTCAGGGTCCTGATACCAGTAAGTGGACTTTGGGAGATTTGAGCACAGTCTGAGATCAGTGGTATAGTAGATGGAATTTGAAGATGCATTCATTGACCTCAATTGCTCTAGTGAAGTCACTGACCTTTACAGCTCTGGCTCCAGGTCCTTGGGGATTGATCCTTGGCATTGATTTCCATGGTTATCTGTTCTTATTGCACTTTGAGTGCATGAGAGTCCACTGAGGGCATAGGACATCTCTCCTCTTCCCCACTTCCTTCACCAAGGCTTTTTATGCAGAGTCTTAAACTTCTGGAGCCAGTCTCCTTCCATGTTTTGCTATTCTTCACTGTTTCTGCGAGTTCAGGGTCACTTCTTGCATGACTGGCAACACTTACTGGAGCCACAACACACCTCTTCTTAAAGAGGTGCACAGCTTTAAGTGGCACTTTGATGTTACATCTGTTCATCTAGCCAACAGGTGGTTAGTCCTAGCTACGTACAACACTAAATTGGTATGCTGCCTGTACCTCATTATATAGGCACCATTAATCTCACTATGACAATTAGACTCATTTTCAGCTGCTATCCAATTTACCTATGTATTTAAAGTCATGCCACTGTTACACTTAGTTAATCTCAGCACTCAGGGTGTATTTCACTTCACTGGAAAAAAAACTCATATTTCACTGCATCTGCAACCCGTCAGCTCCACACACCTTCGGACATCCTTCTCTCCACTGGTTTGCCAAGTCTGCTAACATTGATGCAGTAACCCCCAAGTACTATGGACGTTTACAACTTGTAATTCTGAATTTTTTTTTTCCAAAACAAGGGGGCTAATATTGTAAATTAAGTGGCTGTCTCAAGAGAAAAAAAGGCCATGAAATGTCATCCATAATTCTACCTTTAAATGTTTAAAACTAGTACAACAAGATTCACTCGCACCTGCCAGAATAGATTATGCGCAGAAATGAAGTTGTTAAATAAGAACAATTATTTTGCAGATTCACGGCCAGCCAATTTTTGTTCACAAGATGCATCCAAACTTCAAACACCGTAAGAAAGTTTAAAACAAAAACAAAAATCAAAAAAATTGCAAAGGGTTGTCAATTTAGTTTCTTCATGAAACTTTCTTGCTTTTTAAAATAAGCATTGGGTCAGATATCATTGAGCATATCAGCCACCATTGGAATGTCTCGACGAAAAAGATTCGTATAAAAAGCTTCTAGGTGCTCTGACTTGGCTGCATGTAGAGCATGGGGTCCTATAACAAATTTAATTCAGAACTAGTGAAAAGTCTGTGCATCTCAGTTAAATTAAAAAAGCAGCGATATTTGGAATCAATCATATTCGTCATTCTGTAGCACTATTTTGAGGTAAACAGAGAGGGCAGGCCATTGTGTCATTCACAAAATCTACTGGTTTTTCCTTCTGAGAATTCATCATATACTTTCATGGAAACCTTCCAAATCTCATTCCTTCAATACATCTCCACATGTTAATTTTCTGCTTCTCAGCACAACTTTTCTTGGAGACAAATTTATTGGATACCATAATGGCAAGATGGTGTCTAGAATTCATTTGTTGGGAAAAGTCATAAAATCACAATGGCAGATCTGAACAAGAATTACCAGCGCCTGTACTAGATGCTTGCTGAACCTGCAGAATTGTGGCATCAATACCCACTTATAAGAAGGTCCATGAGAGAAAAAACATGTAACAACTGCCATAAAAATGTAAAACACCGTGAAAAATATCTTGTTTAAGGATGCATTAATGACATATGATACCATATTTTCAGGTTTGCAGACTGTGTTCTATGTGTGGGTTGACAACTCATCTGCATGTGGGTCCACGAGGTGGTGGAGTGCAGTAATTTGTGGTCTACCAACTTCACCTTCTTTTAAGGGTCAGTGTCACACATTTCCTATTTTTTAGAGATAGTAGGAACTGCAGATGCTGGAGAATCCGAGACAACAAGGTGCAGGGCTGGATGAACACAGCAGGCCAAGCAGCATCATAGGAGCAGAGAGGCTGACGTTTCGGGCCTAGACCCTTCATCAGAAAAGGCCTATTTTTTAGTTTGTTTGCACTACTTCATGACCCGAAAATGGTTTAAAAAAAAAATACATGGTTTTACTAAATTTCAGTTTGCCGTGTGTGCTGTTGTTCTCAATTTTAGTTGGCTAAAGCCTAACTCTGGCTAGAACCCAACCTTGATTCCCAATATAAATCAAGTGCATAGTTTGCAAATTTGCTGCTTACAAAATTCTCCAGGAACATATTCCCACTAACAACAGGACTTTACTATAGTCAACCAAAATCATCTTTGCAAGCTCTACATTTAGCCCTGAGTTTACTTATAATATGTCGTGGAATTAGTACAATGTAACATCAATTCTCTTAAGCTCAAGCTAGAAATTACACGTCAAAATTACTTTCCATTTGTTGCAAACACAATTTAAAATATATGTAAATCCAACTGTAAAACATCCAAATTTACAGACTATACCTTTTGCCCATGTTCACTGAAAATCAAAGTCATTACTCCTGCCTATCACAATCAGCATTTTCATAGCTGTAAATCAACCTTCAGCACTTCTAAACATTCATTAACTAAAAGAAAAAGTTGGTACTCATCAGGCTTCTGATAGCTAAGAAGGTATTGAAGACCTTTAGCCCTTTATGGTTTTCTATCACAATTTAATATAGGCATGCTCTTCAAAACAGTCTTTAAATTGCCAATCTTTGTTATTAAAGTTTGATACCGTTTCAAATGCAGCTTTGAAACAAATTTTGTAACTTAGAAACCTGAAATTCAGGGAGTCATCAGATGCAATGACAAGGTTATGACATTTTTTAAAAATCTGTTTGAGAGAGAATGGAAAAAATAGAAAACAGTAATACTGCCATTTAATACATTTAAAATAATTTGAGAAATGTTTCACGCTATGATTAAATATTGTAATTTAATTTTCCAAAGATGTA
This sequence comes from Rhincodon typus, assembly GCF_021869965.1. NCBI lineage: Eukaryota > Metazoa > Chordata > Chondrichthyes > Orectolobiformes > Rhincodontidae > Rhincodon > Rhincodon typus. The sequence continues at coordinate 5,682,911 of NC_063340.1, read as the reverse complement.
TAATTTATTTAGCATTATACATTTTAACTTACTCGCCACCACGATTGTCCTGAATCCACAAATAACGACTACCTTAGGTTTAATACATCAGTACAGTCAAACCTCAACAGGCTAAACTCTTAAGAGACTGATTCATTAACAATGGTTCTCAGCTTTTCTACTGCTTACAGTAGGATCGTTCAGAATAACAGAAAAAAGGTTCTGAAAAGGAGACATAATTTATCGATCTGTTATAAAGAAGCTCAACTATAGAGCACAGCAACATCTCCTAAAGTAAACAGGATGGATTCTGAAAGATGAAGTGGCATTGTGCGCTACACAGATCCAGCACATCAGGTGGCCCTATTCAAAAGATGTCCATATGCAAAAGCAGCAGAAACAAGTGTCTGCACACACCAGCCTTTGAACGATGTAATTAAAGAAAATGTGGAAGACGTACTCTTTGACAGGATATCATGATGCAGTCAATTTGATTTCAGTGTATACCAATGACTGTTAATTGTAAGCAATTTAAAACAAAAATAAAGAACATTGAGGACCTACACCCATTGCACAGAGTCCTGTTAAATGCGTAGTTTTACTATTTAAATCTTTAGTATATAATTTTCCACCTACATTACATGCCACTATTTTTCAACCAAAACTGCTGATGAATTCAGGATCATGTCCTGCATGATAGTACCAGTAGTACACAGTCAACAGTTTACATTAAGCTTAGCATTTAAAGATTTGTGTTACAATCACATCTGTTATAATTCCCCTTGTAAATGCTTCCCTTGCAAATAAACCTCAGATTGACTAGCAGCCCCAAGGTAGGTACATGTGATTATTGACTAAATAAATAGTTACTTTACGAAGTGAAACCAATATTATCGAAGTTAGACACCACAATAACTACTAAATACAGTGTATAGATATACCGGAATCTTTCAGGTGGCAAATGTGGAATGCAATGCTTTAAATGAAATTCAAGTAAACTGCACAGAAGGGCTCTTTCACATTAGTATGTTAGCGACACTCTGTATCAGGCATTTCTTTTCAACAAATGGGACGAGTATTCTAGAAATCATCTTCAATTTAAGCAGAGATGATATGCTCAGAATAAAGCAGCACTTATCAGCACAATCAGGATACGTAAAGTACAAAGTGCAATTACTGTATCAAAAAAGATAAAACTCTCAAAATCATTTACATAATTAAAATATACAAAATACACTATAGCTGGATAGTCCATCTGAGACTGCGGTGTGGTGCCATTAAGTCATCAAGCGTGCTCAGGTCATAGGACTTCGAAGCCGGCAAACACCCCCTTCTATTGCTAATGATTGCCCAGCCACAGCTCCTGGTGGAAGCCTTGAAATGTGAGTCTGTAAATGAACATATTAGCCATTTTAGGATTTTAAATTAACAATGGGGTTGTTTGGCAACAAAGTGGAATCAAACATTGCCTCAATTACACTCTTAGGATAAAAAAAAGTAACTACAACGCTATTGATTTAAGTCTCTTCAATATCATTTGTACTTGCAATAAATTCTACAACTACATTTGGTATGCACTTCCTCAGAATTTCAGCATCCTTAATATTCTGGTTGGAGGAATGAAGTGAGAGATGCTGATGAAAAGTGAGTTATTAAAGACTACAATCACATAAACTGGTTAGGCAACTGCACATACTCTTGGCAGCAATACTGACAAACTATCAAATCTTTTCTCCTTTTCCTCTTCCACCAAAAAAAACTCCATTATTACCAGGGCTAAGGGAGAACTATTATTCTTCTTACTGTTCAACAAATCACTGCATAATGAAATTCAACATAAATTAAATCTACAAACCATCCAATTGGACCCTTTGATGTTACATAACAGGGATAGCTCACAGATTCTCAGTTTATATTATTCAAATGGATCTTCAGTTCAGAGGTTTGAGTGTTGTTTTTCCTCTAGTGTTAGGCTGTTCTTGTCGTATGGGCCAAAATAAAGACTTGTATTTACATAGCATCATTCAAGACTTTTGCAAAGTGCTTTTGTGATAGTGTCATTACTACATTCTCCTGCATCACAGCAAAGTCCCACAAGGAATAATGTCAGTGATGAGCAGAAAATTTTTTTTCTTTAATAATTTACCAGATGTGGACACTGTAGGCATTGTCTTGAGTAGGTGACCCCTTATTCTGAGATGATGCCCTGTGGCATTAGGCTCTCCCACAAGGTGAAACAGCCTTTCCGTATCTAACTTATCAAGGGCCCTAATAATCCTGAAAGAGCCTTGAAGTAACTAAGGACACTGATAACACAATTCTGAAGATGGATCCCCACCCAAAACATTAACTTTCCTACTCCTATGATGCTGCCTGGCTTGCTGTGCTCCTCCAGCTCCACACTGTGTTATCTCTGACCCAGCATCGCCAGTTCTTACTATCACTCAGGACACTAGCTATTGTTATTAGACAAGCACAACTATAAATTAGGTATGATTAAGCTTTTAAAATGAGAGTTAGATTCTATCCTGTTGGATAGGATACTTGAGATGGAATAATGAAAAGAGTTGCATATAAAAGTACCCAAGCAAAGGAATTTGATTAGATCCTTGGAAGTACAGCATTTACTTTTAGAATCATTGCCCCTTGGTATTGCTTACTAAAGCACATAGTACCGCAGAAGATGGCTGGGCAAGTTTTTTTGAGAGACCACATTTCCTGTTAATGTGCTTACGTCACAGGATAGCTGGGTATAGAATCTCAGTGCAGCATTAAAGATTTTCCTTTAGCTAGTTTCTGTTCTTTCTTTGTGCCTCTGCTAGAAAATTATGCAAGGCTTGGGTAAATGGAATCGGTGGCTAAACATGTGGATGGGTGTGCTTAAATGGACCAGACACTCTAATCTCACCCTTTTTGTATATGCATAACCTCTTCCCAGTGGAGACTTCTACAGGAGGGCATTGTAAAGGCTTCCTAGGATTCTGGGACACAAGTATGTCTGACAGCAATCTAGCACTGGATTTATTGCAGTCAGCTTGATCAATTTATTGCAATGAAAAGGTTTTAATCAGTTGACAGTAATACTGAAAGGACACACTTTGAAGATCAAAAAATTGTTAAACTGTTGTACATATCACAATAATATAGCAAAGGAAGTAACTTTGCAGTTCTGAAATAAACATATGGGACAAATAACAGCCTTATATTAAGCAGTGGAAAATGAACAGCATCTGTGTCCATGGATGGAAAGAATGGTTTGACCAGATTAGTACTTGATCTGACTCGAGGTAATGTCAAGAGCCAAAAAATTATACCCTTCTACACTTAGAGTTCATTCTTGCATTTGGTCAGCAGATTGCAAACAGAAGTGCATAAAATACTGATTTATGTTTAAAAGTACATGTGGATTGGCAGCACATTCAAAGGGAATCATTAAAAAAAAAACAAATGAATATTATGTAATGTACATTTAGGAACTTATACTGCCACCATGGTATGATTTAATTAATAAACTAACTGAAGGCAAAACTCACATCCTCATTGTACTAAATGGAATCCTGTAAAATGGCAAGTATTTCTCCCCATCAGTTTACTTAAAAAGGTTTTTGTGGTGGGAAACTGAACAAAAATAGTGACAAGCTGCGAACTGTAGACATTACAGCACAACCAAATGAGGATTGATGACATAACAGCTAGCAGATACCTGACTTATCACTTAAAAATGTTAACTTCTTGCAGACAGACCAAACAAAAACAGGGTTACTATTAGGTTAAGATCTAATAAATCTGACAATTGTTCAGAAAAACAAGGTGTCAACCGGAAGATCTTACAGATTTGCCATTTCGCTACAAAATGGGGAGGTAACAAAATACTCGGACATGCATTTATATATAAACTTTAGCTAGAAAATCTCCTTGGTGACTTATGGAGATAACACTGAAAATTAAGAGATAGCAAGAACTGTCGATGCTGGAGTCAGAGATAACACAGTGTGGAGCTGGAGGAACACAACAGGCCAGGCAACATCAGAGGAGCAGGAAAGTTGACATTTTGGGTCAGGACCCTCAGAGAAATGGGCTCAGAGAAGGTATTATTTTACAGGAGGGCCCCAACCTGAAAAGTCTACTTTTCTGCTGCTCTGATGCTGCCTGGCCAGCTGTGTACCTCCAGTTCCATTCTGTGTTATGTCTATAGGCTGCAGATTAAGCCAGGTGGAAGAGTTAACTTTTTAAAATTCATTCATGGGATGTGGGTGTCACCGGTTGGGACAACAATTATTCTCCATTCTTGGTTGCCCTTTAAAAAGTGAGCTGCCTTCTTGAACCACAACAGTCCATCTGCTGTACATAGACTCGCAGTGCTCTTTGGGAGGGAGTTTCAGGATCTTTGATCCACCAACGTTGAAGCAACATATTTCCAAGTCAGGGTGGTGAGTGGATTTTTGGGGGGGTGGGGGGAAACTACTTGTAGGTGTTAGTGTTCCCGTGTACCTGCCACCTATGTCATTCTACATGGTAGTGGCTATGGGTTTGGAAAATCGCTGAATTTATGTAGTACTTTTTATAGATGGTACATACTGCTGTGACTGAGTTTGGGTGGTAGATGGAGTGAACATTTGTGGTTGTCGTGCCAATTAAGCAGGCTGCTTTGTCCTCGATGGTGTCAAGTTTCATGAGTGCAGTTATCCAGGCAAATGAGAAGTATTTCATCACACTCTTGATCTTGTGCCTTGCAGACAGGCTTTGACAGACAGGAGATGACTTATTCGTTGCAGGATTACCAGTTACTGACCTTCTCTTCTAGCCACAGTATTCATATGGCTAGTCAGTTTCTGGTCAGTAGTAATCCCCACGATGCTGATGATGGGGAACTCAGTGATGGTAAGTCCATCAAATGTCATGGGACAATAGGTAGGCTCTCTTATTGGAAATGGTTATTGCCTGGCATATGTGGTACTAATGTTTCAGAGATAGTAGGAACTGCAGATGCTGGAGAATCTGAGATAACAAAGTGTAGAGCTGGATGAACACAGCAGGCCAAGCAGCATCAGAGGAGCAGGAAGGCTGACGTTTCGGGCCTAGACCCTTCTTCAGAAATTTCTACATCTTGTTATCTCTGTGGTACTAATGTTGCTTGATAATAGTCAGCTCAAACCTGGATATTCTTTAGGTCTTCGTGCATTTGGACACAGATTGCTTCAGTACCCAAGGAGTCACAAATAGTGCTGAACATTGTACAGTTATTTTAACAGAGGTCGGTATCCCGTCACTGATTCACCCCTTATTTATTTAAAAGTGCACAGTACACTGACTGTGGCCTGCCAGCTTGGAATCGGTCCTCAACTGAGGAGATGCTAATCTCCTGGTTATATTGGTCAACCAGGGCTTTCCTGATTGGCCCAGATTAACAAGCCCAATCAAAAACCTCAGTCAATGAGGTCCACCTGGTCCTAATCACTACAATTGTGCAATCAGCAGCAAACACTCCCACTTCTGACCTTGCAACAGAGGGGGTCATTGATGAATCAGCTAAAGATGGTAGGGATGAAGACATTGAAAACATGATCAGAGAAATGGACTTTTAGAAGGTATTATTTTACAGGACGATCAGGAAAATACTGTACATGAAAAGAACTAGGGGGCTTAAGAAATTTTAAAAATCAAATTTATGTGGAACCTGATGTTAACAGCCAAATCGGGGGATGCTCTTTGGTGCAATACACATAAATCTAGGTTCTTTTAAAGCACACCAATGGGACAAAAATATACAAATAGCATATATTCATTAAATCTCTCGTTTCCAGAGAATGTACTTTATCCAACTAATCAACATTACTGCAAAGTGCAGTTCTCTGCTCTAACATTCATTTAAAACATGATTTACAAATTGAATGATAATTTTAATATAAAAATTAGATAACTGCAGTGTTAGAAACGTACTGGGAAAATAAATAGTGGACTCAACACATTCCTCTTCGAAGAATTTTTATTCTACTATATTTTATTATTTAATTCCCACATTGCTCCCATTAGTAAAAGAACAGAAAGGAGAAAATTAGAAGACTCTATCAAGGGCAGAATCTGCACCTGTAGAAATCAGGTCATTTTTGCTTTGTTCTTACATCAGGTTAAATGCTATTATTTTCCAATATTGGCAATAATATCACCAGCCATTTCCACATGGCACAAAAAGCTGCTTTCATCATCACTGATCAAGACAACAGATGTTGGCAAGAAGGAACTTCCAAAAACCAACATTAAAGGCAAATCAGCATACACACATGAAAGCTCATTAAAAATCATTTGTTAGACCATTACTTAGTGAGAAACACAACAGAGATCTTGAGCAGCTGACTGGAAAATAATATACAGTAAACGTAAAATAATTTTAAAATGAGAGGAGAGGCAAAATTCTGCTTTTGTACAGATCCAATACTTCAGTAGCCAGTTTTACAAACAACAAAAGTTAGACACTGGGTAAATTGGTTTCATATATATTTAGTGCTATTAGTTTCAATTTGATCTTTCACAAACATTTAATTTTGGGAATAAACACAACCTATTTCTCCTGAGCTTTTCCCATGGGGGAAAGAAAAACAACCAATGCGACTTCACTTGATATCATGTTTGGTAATAATCATGCCTATCTCTTACAGAATGAGAGGGAGCCGATAAATGTCTTGCTCCTTTCCTTTACTGCCCGTAATCACAGTTTTTGAAAAGTAAGATGCAAGTGTTCCTTAACCCCCGAATACATGGTTAATATTGGATAACCAGCTTGTTTTTGAGTGGGTTTAAATAAAGATGATTATGCACTCCCATAAACACTTCAAAAATCTAAATGCTGCATTTCATACACATACACCTGAGGGAATCACAGTTCAAAAAGGAAGTACACATTGACAAGTTACAGGGATGGTTCACAAGTCATGTGATTAGCTCAACTTCTCTGCAGATGTGGTGACGAATGGCTTATTTTCCACTCGATGTATTGCTAGGTGAATTCAATAATCAAAGTCATATATCAAAGTTATTGCAAGATTCCCTTGAAGAGCTGGATTTGCAGCAGGTCACAAAGTTGGTTGCTTGTGCTTTTATTACTAAGAGATGTTTTGCTGTACTGCTAGATTGCTGAACTCTAAAAGGAAGAGTCTTGGTTACTGTACTGTAGACTACAGCCTCCAGTTTTAAGGCACAGATGTTGCTGTCTTTGTTTTTTTACTGTGTTGTTTGAAGTCAGACTGTTTCTCCCTGGTGCTTGGGACAAAACTGGTTAATCAGAGGACAGTTTCCATCACATGGTCACATGATTATTACTTCTATACCTACCCAGAATGATTTGTAGTTTGAAGCCAATGCTACACATTAGGGGATATGTACAGTGGCCTTCCACACTTACTCATGATTTAACTGATTCTGCTGCAGCTCTTAGTTGAGCTTCAAGCTTGGAGAAAGAGCTTAGGGTTTCAAAGGTTGAGTTTTAAGCAAGTCCACAAAACAACATGTGGTGAGAATGCTGCAAATGGTTTTGTCTTGTATATCCATTCAATTCAAGGGAAGCATTCCACAAACGGACAATCAATACTTTGGTGCCTGCATAAAGATTTCAGAAGTCACCTGACTCTTGATATAGATTTTAATCTTATTGAATAATGCAGCAGGCTTGAGAAGCTAAATGATCTACTTCTGCTTCTGTTTCATACATTTGTATGTCTACATTAAAAAGAAAACACAGTCCCAGTGAATTGTACACTTAAGTGAAGTGTACATTTAAAGTTATAAATATTACATGCCTTTACTGGGCACAACACTGCTACAAGGAAGTTGGTTGCGATTGCTGCAGGCCAAACATCACAGTCCAAGGACACTGTTAGTGGTGTTCCTCAGAGTTGTGTTCTGGGCCCAAGCATCTTCAGCTACTCCAACGATCTTCCTTCCATCATAAGGTCAGAAATGGAGTTATTTGTTGATGACTGAACAATGTTCAGCATTGTTCATGACTCCTCAGATAAGGAAGCAGCTCAATTCATACATAGCAAGACCTGGACAACATCGAGACTTGTACTGTTAAGTGGCAAATAACATCTGTGGCATACATGCCTGAATATTTCTATCTTCATCAATAGAGAATCCAACTATTGATCCTTGACATTCAATGGTCTTAGCATTGCTGAATCCCTCACTGTTAACATCCTGGAGTTAGCACTGGATGAGCCATGTAAACAATAGAGCTCCAAGAATAAGTCAAAAATTTGAGAATTAAGGTGTAACTGATTTCTTTACTGTTTCTTTTGTTAAGTTTCAAGCTTGTAGTAAGTCTGAGGTTTCATACAAAAGTGCATAATGAATAGGAGATGTGAATACTAGAAAACTAGAGTTAAAAATACCACTAAAGGGACCTTCTCACCAAGTCATCCTGACTCAGTGAAAATACAGGCCAGTAACACTACCACACAACATTACTTAAAACATCAGTAAGCAAGATGGTTCAACCAGAATGCAAGTCCAAATAAAACGCTGATATGTTAGCAAAATAAATCAAACAGGACAGTACAAGAAGAAGAAGAAACAACCCATCACGTTTAAAATGTACTTGGTTTGCCACCTTATAGTTTCTGGGTATGTCCAACAGCTGGAAAGTGGGTTGAATTTGGTTGGTTAGCTCTTTTCTGGTCAGCTTGGACATGTATAGGAATATGCATTCAAGACTAATATGTATTGATAGTATAGAGATAGGATCCAAAGTAGGCAAAAAAATACGAGAAACAGTAGCAAGGCTGAGGACTGGGTGCATTTTAGGGTTCAGACTAGATTGGATCAAGTACAATATAGTACAAATAAAATTGCAGGGAACATAGAAAATGACCTTATTAAAAACTTCTACAAGTATGTGAAGAGAAAAAGATTGGTGTGTCCTTTACCATCAAAAGCTGGGCAAATCAGAATGGAGAAACAAAGAAATAGAAGAAGAATTGAACACATACTTTGGCTCTGTCATCACAAAAGAGGAAATAACTTCTCAGAAATATTAGGGAGCCAACAGTCCAGTGAGAAGGCAGAATTGAAGGAGCATCAGTATTTGGAAGAAAACTGTGCTAGAGAAATTAATGGGGTTTAAGACTGACAAATCACAAGAGCCTGACTACAAGTCTGCATAACCTACATCTCAGAGTAAATTAGTATCTTCGATGTATTGGTGGTTATCTTTCAAAATTCTGTAGACTCTGACACAGTTCCTACAGATTGGAGGGTAGCAAATGTAACCTTACTATTTGAAAAGAGAGAGAAAACACAGAACAGTTAGCCAAACAGGAGTGTGAAACATCTGTTATAAAAGATCGAATAACAGAATTTGGAAAGCGTTAATGAAATTGGACAGATCCACCATGGGATTATGATCGGCAAAATTATGCTTAACAAATCTACTGGAGTTTTGAGATGTATGTATTAGAGTAGCTTAGGGGGACACAGTCTCAGGATATCGGCAGATTATAAAAGTGAATGTGTGGAACTCTCTACCATAATGGAGAACAAGTCACTCAATATCTTCAAAGAAAAGAAATAGATAATTGTTTAGATTTTAGAGGCAACAAGGGGTATGGTGAGAGAGCAGGAATTTAGCATTGAGATAGAAGATTAGCCCTGATCATATTGAATGGTGGTGCAGACTCAAAGGGCTAAACAGCCTACTACTTCTCCCAGTTTCTACAATAGACTCAATGTAATGGTCACCTTCTGTTCTGTGAATTTCTGTAATTCTATGAAACCTGTGAACTGGTATACTTCAAAGGAAAAACGGACACAAACATCATTCCAAGATACGGGCTATTAGAGAGAAAAAACATCACCATCTTGTAATACAAGCAATTCTGTGGCATCACAAGTCAGACTTGATTAATGGTCTCAGACAGAATGAGCATAGATTTAGAGGAAAAAAAATCTTGACTACAGTAATTAAATCATCACGAGAGATTACACAAACTAGAGTTGTATTGCCTGGATTTTAGGAGGCTAAGTGGTGTTGCACCGGAATTTAAGATATAAAGGGGATAAGATAAATAGAGAAATGGTTTTATGCTGATTAGAAATACAACTAGGAGACAGAGTCTAAATATTTGAGCCAGACCTTCGGGAGTGAAATTATGAAAGCATTTATGGAGTGGCAGAGTCCGAGATGGACAGCACAGAAACAGACTTTTCGGTCCAACTCGTCCACGCCGACCAGGTATCCTAAACTAATCTAGTCCCATTTGCCAGCATTTGGCTCATATCCCTCTAAACCCTTCCTATTCATATACCCATCCAGATGCCTTTTAAATCTTGTAATTGTACCAACCTCAACCACTTCCTCTGGCAGCTCATTCCATACGCACACCACCCTCTGCATGAAAAAGTTGCCCCTTAGATCCCTTTTACATTTTTCCCCTCTCACCTTAAACCTACACCCTTTAGTTTTGGACACCCCACTCTGGGGAAACGACCTTGGCTATTCATCCTATCCATGCCCCTCATGACTTTATAAACCTCTAATGTTTATAAGGTCATCCCTCCACCTCTGACACTCCAGGGAAAATAGCCCCAGTCTATTCAGACTCTCCCTATCGTTCAAACTCTCCAACCCTGGCAACATCCTTATAAATCTTCTCTGAACACTATCTAGCTTCACAACATAGCAGAGAGACCAGAATGGCACACAGTATTCCAAAAGCGGCCTAACCAACGTCCTGTACAGCCGCAACATGACCTCCTAACTCCTATACTCAATGCACTGACCAGTAAAGGCAGGCATACCAAACACCTTCTTCACTAGCCTGTATTCCTGGGTCTCCACTTTCAAGGAACTATGAACCTGTACTCTGAGGTTTCTTTGTTCAGCATTACTCCCCGGGACCTTACCATTAAGTTTAAGGCTGTCCTGAATTGCCTTTCCAAAATGCAGCACCTCACATTTATCTAAATTAAACTCCATCTGCCACTCCTCAGCCTATTGGCCCATCTTATCAAGGTCCCACTGTACTCTGAGGTAACTTTCTTTGCTGTTCACTACACCTCTAATTTTGGTGTCATCTGCCAATTTACTAACATACCTCCTTATGTTCACAACTCCTTTCTGCAACCACCAATTGACACTGGATTGACTGTTTCTCTTGGGGGAGATTGATAAATGCTTTGGTTAACAAAAATATACCTGATGTGGGGCAAAGGGAGATAAGTTAAGTTAGGTTATTGATCAGCCATATTCTCACTGAATGGAAGAACAGACTCCTGTTCCTGCAAGTCAAGCAACATGAACACCTCCACTCTATCACATACAGGGCTCTTTAAGACCTCACTAAGCAATTTGTTTCGACCGAAATGGAAATCCGAAAAATGTTCTGATAACCGATCAAAACAAAATCACTCAGGGCAGTACAGAATACTGGAGAACAACATAACATAATACCATGGATTATGTTTATCCCATGATCCCCAGCGGTACAAAATGTTTTTCCACCTAACCACTTCTGGGAAGAATGAAGTTGCAGCCAGATGCAAATCAACACTAATTTCCGAGATCCATACTTGAAAAATAGCAACTTGGGTAACATACTAGCATTCCCAGAACTGTGTAATATTTTTAAGAATGGAAAAAAGTCTTGCAATGATCAAATCTGTAAGAAAGTGCAAGGTCCTGTTATTTGAAAATCAGCTTTGGCTTGCCTGTGAGGATTCATACAAATGTCTGTTCCTGGGCCTGGCAAGAAAATTCAAGTGCCTCTAATTTCTTAAAACTATTAAAACAGTATCATGATTGCAGCAGCTGAGTAGCTAATGCCTTCCTTATGTCAAACCCTGGTGGCGCAATCTGAAATCATCTGAATTGGCTCCCCATGAACCAAGAAAATACCTACCAATTATAGGGTTGGGCACTTCCACTTATCTATGTTGACAGAAGTTTCACCTGCTCTTGGTAAAATCTTGCAGTCCATGAACAAAAAGGCAGCCCATGCTGAAACTACTTCCCCACTGGTCTTCCTCTAGGCTACATGCACAACAACTTCTTTACCAGGGCAAAAACGTTGGAATAAAGTGAACATCCAACATACTGCCTTTTCCATGTAATGATGTATTTCCTTCATTAGGACAGCAGCAACAGAGGATGTTCATAAAAACTAAACATTGAGGTGCCCATTTTATAGTACTGAAAATTTGAACTCTGTTTAGTCTAGAACATAAGAACATAAGAATTAGGAGCAGGAGTAGGCCGTCTGGCCCTTCCAGCCTGCTCCGCCATTCAATAAGATCATGGCTGATCTTTTCGTGGACTCAGATCCACTTACCTGTGTTCTCACCGTATCCCTTAACTCCTTTATTGTTCAAAAAAAATCTACCTTTTTTTTAGAAATGTTTACTGAAGTAGCGTCAACTACTTCACTGGGCAAGGAATTCCATAGATTAACAACCCTCTGGGTGAAGAAATTCCTTCTCAATTCAGTCCTAAATCTGCTCCCTCTAATCTTGAGGCTATGCCCTCTTGTCCTAGCTTCACCTGCCAGTGAAAACATCCTCTCTACTTCTATCTTATCTATTCCCTTCATAATTTTATATGTTTCTATAAGATCCCCCCTCAATCTTCTGATTGTCTGGTAGTTGATAATCCTGCCCTTGCAGATGCCTCAAAATTCAAGGTCAACAGCATTTTAACATTGATCAGGTTAAGAATGACTCAATTCATATAGGGCCACTGCAGTGTTATAACTATTTATTTGAAACCTGAAATCATGAATACATAATCTACCATGAACCATAAAAACTAATTCAATGAAAAAAGATGTTTCAAACCTTTACAAAGATTTGGCAGTGCTTCAAGTTGCACGTTCAACTGCCATTTGCACACATCTATGCTCACAGGGCAATTTCTAAGTAGCGTTCATAAACAGGTATCTGGTCCCCTTCATATGTTTGTTTTTCAGGGCTTGTACACTATGTACAATCATATGGTTTATCCAAAATTTTCAAGAGAAAATGAACTGTGAAAACTACCTTTCTGAAGAACTTATCTATTTTATGTGAAACGCATGATTTAAAACAAACAGAACATTTTAAGTGAGATGCTTAACTTTATCTTTCTTCTTTTGGGTAAGGGTTTACATAAGATATTTGTGTTACCATTGCAAATTACATCCATTAATTGTTTTTACATCAAGCAAACTATGAATGGAAGCTTTGTTTTTGAAAGAAATGAGTTGTTCAAAAAGTAACAAAAATTAAGTATTTCTTAGTCCAGTAATATTTGATTGACAAATGTAACTAAAAAGTCTTTTTGTTTGTACTGAAAGACAAGCAGCAGTGTATCTGTTGTATCAATACTTTGGGTTTCAAATTCTAGTTGAAGCAATGATAATCAAAATTAAAATCTCAAATCATCTCAAAAGGCAGTGTAAAACACTCACTGTTACAGCCCCATAAAAAAGACCCAAGAATCAACAGTGTCAGACTACTTTCATCATTAAATAATTTCTCAGTCATTAAAGAGGTTGGAATAAAAACATTCCAGCTTTTATATACCGAATGCTTTACCTTTGGGTCAACTGGACAAAGCTGATATCCTAGAAATAATTGCGAGAGTTAATAAAGGGGTGAAAATAAAAACAGAAACAATCTTCTCAAAACATTAACACATTATATTGTAGTTTATGATAGTTTACCCCAATAAGGCAATATTTGTTAAACCCAATTTAAAATGGCAAATACTAATATGCCAGCTTTGCTGACATTATTTTTTGATCAAGCTTGTCAACTATTCCTCCCCCTTCTCCTTCTCCGTCCTGAGTATTTGTGCCGAAAAACATTTGTGGCCATGGATTCAAAGTGGGGGTGGTGAAAAAGGATTAGTCTCGTAAAGGAAGGTCAAAAGCGTAATTTAAAATTGAAGTGAGAAGAGCAGCTGCGTCTGTCAGGCCTTCAACAATACCAGCTGCAGAATTTGTGGGCAATATGGAAACAATGTACACCAGATGTCAAAGAATGGATGAGAAGTTGCTCAGCAAGCAGCCAACTTACCATGCCTTTAATGTCCCAGTGTCACCTCTGTTACTGAACAACAGTTTTATTCTGTGTGAACTGTGATGTTCTAATATAAATAAGACTCTTACTTTTTGAGATATACTCTGTATGCTTTGAGGTTCAAACACAAAAGTCTTCACTTTGTTGCTTTGAAGTGTGTGAAAGAATGAAATGTCGAGGTTAGAAATCTTCTTTGAAAACCTCAAACAAGTACTGTTGTCAAAAGGAACTTTGGGGATCAGAACAATTTATGATTTAGCAATAGAAAATAATCTTCAGGGTATGCTCTACACTTCAAAGCTACCACAAGATATACATTTCTGCAAAACCCACATGCATTGTTTAAGTTAGCCAGCACATTATCTCTAAGTTAATTGGAAAAAATATTCTCCTCACAGCTGTGTGATCTCTCAAGAATATATATCTAGGATTAGCATTTGTAAAATGCATAATTACTCAAAACAGGGACAGCTCTGTAAAATTTTAAAAAAGATAACATTTACTAAAAAGCATTACAGCTTGGAATTACGAAGGTTGGACTTGGACTTGGACTTACCTTTGCTTTGCCATCTTGAGTTGACATATACCCAACACACATACTCTCAGTGGTATGACTCCATAAAAACTCAACTGTGGAAAGAATTTTAAAAATAATGTTCATCAAAATTAAATGCAGTAAAAGAAATGAGCCACTCAGTGACAAAAGGATGGCTGGTAATGGTGACAAACCTGAAGAGAGGCTATTTTAGAACAGTGGTCATAATTTCACAAAGACAACGTGATTGTAAAAGAAATCTGTTTGAAGTTTTTTCCAATCCAAATTTCAATGTTTTATGAGAGTGAGACTAATTACAAAAATCACATCTCATGAAAAAGAAGAATTTCCATTCAGTTAAAACTATTTGTCATTTTTTCCCAATTTCTAATTTGGTTTAACGCTTTATTTTGTATTCACTATTTGAAAAAAAAAGACGATGCACAAATTTTCTGAAAATAATTTTTCACTTAAGGTTGTGGTATTAAGAATATTGACCAATTCTGGCCTCTTGTACATGTTCAGTTTTAATGGCTCCACCAGTGACAACCATACCTTCACCTGAGCCCAAACTTCTAAGTTTTGTCTCCAAAGCTTACAACTTTCTCTTTTATGATGCTCCTCGAAACTTATTTGTTTTTGATTATGTTTTTATTTAACTGTCTTAATATCTCCTTTAATGCCTGAGGGTCAAATTTTGTTTGATACCATTCTTGTGAAATGACTTGGGATGTTTTACTATATTTGAGGTGCTTTACAAATACAAGTTCTGTCAATATATTTATTTTTACATGGTGCATACTTTTGCATCCCAAAGCACAGCATTAGTTTACTCACGTAAACAGATGACACCCAGCTCTACCTCACCACCACCTCTTGACTCCTCCACTGTTGCTAAATGATCAGGTTGCTTATCCGACATCCAGTACTAGGTGATTGTAAATTTCCACCAATGAAACATTGTCTTATGATTGAAGTCACAGTTTTCAATCGCTGCTGCAAACTCTGTTCCCTTGGTCCTGACTCCATTCTTCTCCCTGCCAACTGTCCGAGCGTAAACCAGACTGTTCACAAGCTTGGCATTTTTGATCCAGAGATGAACTTTTGGACTTGTGTTCACTTCATCATAATGACTGCCTATTTCCACCTCCAACACATCAGCAACTTTATCCATCACATCCCAGCTACTGATAAATGCCGGTGTTAGACTTAAATTTGACTATTCCAATACGGGTCCTATATTCTACCTTCTGTAAACTTAAGATCATTCAAAACACAGTGGCACGTATCTTGGATGGCACCAAGTTCCATTTCCCTATCACACCTATACGTGGGACCTACACTGGCTCCTGGTCAAGAAACATCTTTATTTTAAAACCCTCATGCATTTTCAAATCCTGCGAAGACTTTACTTACTATTTCTGAGATCTTGTCCAATCCCACAACCTCTAATTCTGGCCATTTGTGCATTCCCAATTTTAATTGCTTCACTAATGGTACCTTCACTGGCCCAAGCCCCAGTCTCCAGAATCTCTCTAGTCTCCACTTTGCTTTACCCCTTTAAGGTCCTTCTTAAAACTGTTCACTTGAACTAAAGTCTTGATCATCTGACAGGTATCCCCCTTATGTGGCTTTGTGTCATTTTGTTTCATCATGCTTCTATGAAGTACCTGAAGATGTTTTATTATATTTAGATTGTACCTTTGCTGCGAGCTTCTGCTAGCTTTTGGTGTCACATTTAAAAAGCTTAAAAAAATTAAGTTCAAAAATATTGGGAAAAAATTAAAATCATAGAGCCACTAATTAAGTGCAAGTGATTCAGAAGACAAATTTGAGAAAAAAAAATTACTACAATTTTATTTTAATCTTTTGGACAGAATCATCTGAAATAAGACATCAAGACAGAAAATTATATTTCATTAAACTTTACAGGAACATCCAATTTTCAGAAGGTCCTTGTGGTGCCAATACACAAAATATCCAACAGGAGAAATCCTAACAATAAACGACCCTCACTGGGGCATCAGCAAGCTCATTTCTTGACAATACTCTCAATTTTCTTTCTCAAGTGTCCGAATATAGCTGCCAGAGACTGGTATGGGACTAAGCAGGAAAAGTTCCAGAAAACGGCATCAAGTTGGGATCCTGGTTTGATCTAGCCCGCTTTGGACTTTCCTCAGGACTGGACTGAAGGGCAGCTGGCACCCTCGTTGAATCTGTTGAGTGAGTAATTTAGTAGATGTTGAGTTCATTAAGAAGCCAAGATCACCGAGGTGAGTGCATATCAGGAAGAGTTTCTTCGGGGAAACTGATGGGCTGGGAAGGATTTTACCAGTTATACTGAAGGGATCCAGCCATTGCCATCAAGAGCTGGCTGATCAAAGTATTTCTTCTGAAAGTTCTTCCACTACTTGACAGGTGATTGTTTTAAAATGGATTGCACAGATGGCAGTCTTCAGTGCACCTGGAGCAACTTATTCAGCTCTGTCTTCCACCCAATGCTGAGGGTCATGAACAGAAGCCAGACAACACTAGAGGGAGCAGTAGTGCAGTGGCAATGTCATAACAATCTGGAATTAAAAGTAAGTTTAAATGATGAACATTACTGGAACTATCAAATGCTATAAAAACCCAACTGCTTTACTAATGTCCCTTATAGAAGTAAATCTGCAACTCTCATGTTGACTGGCCAACTTGTAACTTCAGGCTTACAGAATACAATTGGATCTTAACTGCTTTTAAGATAATTAGGGATGGGCAAAAAAAAATGATGAGTTTACCAGTGACATGCACATTCCAAATCAATCCAGTTGAGCAGGGACAACTCCAGCAGCATCAGCTGCCTTTTCCTTAGTCATATGCCCCGTCATGGGGCAGATGGAATGGACAGTGATATCCAGCTAAAAAGGAGGAAGGCAGGTCAAAACAGGGTCTATAGGTCGAGGCTCAATTCTCACAACAGCCCCAGGGTTACAGGATGTTCATTCCCTTAGGCAGGTGACTTCTGCCATCCACAGCTTCCAGGAACAAGACCTCCTTCCATATGGAGGATGTGGACATTAAATGACAATGGCTAGCATGACCGGTCACTGGAGAGAATACCCCATCCCCACCCTCAAGTCTCTGCCTCTTATTAAGTTAGGCGTGCTGTTTTCCTGCAAGGACAGAATACCTTCACAATGGCTAGAATGCAGAGGTCATCATTTTTGGAGAATGACTGTGAGGCCTTAGGGAGCACCTGAGAGTAATACCTGGGGATGTGAGGTTTGATTTCTTTTCATTTGATTTATTGTTGTCAAATTTACCTAAGTTCAGTGACAGGTTTTTTTTCGCACTAAAGGCAGATCATAACATACAAGGACATACAGGTCATAGGGTGTTTAGACAGAGTGAAGCATACAAGGTTACAGCTGCACACAAAAGCAAGATCAACATTAGGTTTGAAATTAGAGAGGTCCATTCAGCAGTCTAAAAACAGCAGGGAAGAAGCTGCTCTTGAACCTGTTGGTACATGTGTTTAATCTATTGCCTGATGCAAGAGGTTGGAAGAGAGTATAACCAGGATGGAAAGGGTCTTTGATGACATTGGCTGCCTTTCTGTGGGCAACAAGAAACGTACATGGAGTCCGTGGATAAGAGGTACCTGCATGCAGAAGAATGAGTGACATTGCAACATGTGTTGTCCTTAGGAGAGCACTAAACAAGGCAGCGTGGTCATGTAAGGTGCTATACCTCCAATTTGCCACGTCCTTCCAAAGTCAAGAATCCTCTTGATGTACTGACTCCAGGTTGGATAAGTCACATGCTCATTGCTGATTTCTTTGACCACTCTGATCCATACAACAGTGAGATGCTGTCCTCACAGGTCTTTTCTCCATTCCCATGGTTTCTGCAGCCTGAAAAACCCACGTGCTGTGATCTTCTCTGATCCGTGTAATTACAAAAATCGACACTTCATTTGACAGATTGTTGCATCATTCTGACCTCTAAGTTGTCAGGGAGCCCAGAGAAGGGATGCCATTTGGTTTGCTCTGATAAAGAACAGACGTACGTGCATAGTGTCTGGTTCGTAAAGAAAAATGGTCCTGCCATTGCAGTAGAGACTAAGGTGGTGAGATTCCAGTTGTTTTGCTTACCTAGGAGAGGTTGAGTGTTTATTGATGATTCAGATTCTAATGAGCATTTGCAGCAGCGAAGAACAATTACTCCTCCTAAGACAGAGTCTTCATGGGCGAGGAATGGTGAACCTACAAATGAACCAAGAAAACACCTTAATTAACAGAAACCTGCAGATGATTCAAACTTGAAATTTCATTCATCTTCCAATTTCAAAACAACATTAATTGCTTAACATTCAAGATAGTTTACACTCAGCTATTTTGCACAATGAAGGCTAATATGCTGTACACAGCCCAGGTTAGGCTTGAAGGAAAGCGGAATTAAACTACAGCATGTTAGCTTAAGCATTACCTTTTTGGTGTATAGTTGGATACAGTTTCCCATTGAAATAAAGATCCAGGGAAAGAACAATGTTAAAGTATGCAATCTTAGCTGTATCTATAGTGCCGCTGCATAACTTGAGCAACAAAAAAGAAAAAATCAAAGGAACAGTGTTCCAGGGTTGCTTCCACACACTGCCTTCCAGGGTTGCATTGATGAGGTAGATGGTAAGAGTGATGGGCAAGACTTATGTGCAATTACTTAGCAACTTTCAATGGACTTTTTTAACAAAACTATTACTTCATCAAAAAAGGACTAGCAGGATACAAGACAAAAACCAATGGATTTCTGGAGGACAATGATGTCATGGGATAGAGAGGTAGTGCAGGCAAGTGGCATTGAAGTCAATGATCTGCCATGACCTAAAGAATGATACAGTAGGCTCTAGCAGCTGAATGGCATACTCCTGTTCCTTTAGTACAGCACAGTACAAATATTCAACATCTCACTTTTCAACAGCAATAAAAGTCTGAATAGTACACTTAAGTGCTATAACAAATTCACCAACACTGCTGAACAATGCTGGGTATTTATCTAATTCCAAAAAGAAAAATTAAAAACATCATATATCAACATATGAAAATCAAAACTGCTACTTTTTGAGATAGTATTTTGAAAAGAAAAAATGGTTAATGATCATTCTTTGCTTTTATTAAGTAAGTTGATGTGTAAAAACATTTATGCTTTAAATAGAATGGGTGATCACAAGTAATTGGCTGAAAAGGGATTACAGAGATTGACATTGGGAATGAGCTGAATTAATAACAGTTATTAACCTAGGGTGTTTCAGTACACTTGTTGTTTCAACTTTGCATTACTAGAAGAACTGAATCATCAGAATAGTTAGTTTTCCTAGCCAGTTCCCTTTACCTCATCAATACTGGCCAATTAAATGTTGTCCACCTCCAAAAATATCACAGTCACTGAGTTTAAAACTAAAATCATATACAACTTGATGAAAGGGGTACTCCGCCACTGATGAAACTATATCTTTCCTACTTTTATTTCATTCATATTTGATTTTCTTTTATTCAACTTTCTCATTTTCTTATCAAGTTACATTACCACAGCCACTTTATAGACATCTGAAGCCATGGTTGGGCTGCTGATCACAGAATTTCTTAAATAGCTTTAAAATTACATGGTAACTTACTGAAGATACTCAATTCGTACCACAGTGGTTATAGGTTCAAATCCAAGTACTAGGTAAAGTTTACTCCACCACCCACAATGTGCAACAATTTCAGGGTTTCTCATCCAGGAAGTTGGGTGGGAAACTTTGTGGCCATGGTGTGTCCTGTGTTCAAGTGGATCACCCTTTGAAAACCTAGAGTCCTCTCCAATGAGAAAATCGCATTGGAGCTCAAAGAGAAATCAAGAAGCTATTCTGCTGATTAAAAAGATGGCTGGAAATAAGTGTCATATAATCATAAAACACTACAGGAGGCCATTTAAGCCATCAGGCTATGCAAGCCCTTTGCTAGAACTATCCAATCAATCTCACTCCTTATTCTTTGTTTGGAGCTCTGGAAATATTTTATTCCTTCAATGTATTTGTTAAAAATAAAAGCTAAAAATTAAATCCAAGTTAAAGTATAGATTAAAAGTAAATTGCATTCTGAAATATGATTTTACAGCAGATGAAGTAGACAAAACAAATTCACACAGAAATCCAAATGATAGCCATAGAGTCCAACTAGTCCGTGCTGAACATAATCCCAAATTAAACTAGTCCCACCTGCCTGCTCCTGGCCCGTATCCCTCCAAACCTTTCCTATTCATGTACCCATCCAAATGTCTTTCAAACATTGTAATTGTGCCCACATCCACCACTTTCTCTGGAAGTTCATTTCACACGCAAACCATCCTCTGTGTAAAAAATTTGCCCCTCATGTCTTTTTTTAAAATATCTCTCCTGTCATCTTAAAAATGTGTTCCCAGTCTTAAAAACCCCCATCCTAATGAAAAGACACATTTTCTCCATCTAAACCCCTCAGTTTTTTTTTATAACTTCTATAAGGTCACCTCTCAACCTCCTGAACTCCAGTAAATTAGAACCAGCCTATCCAGCCTTTCTTTATAACTGAAACGCTCCATATCCAGCAACGTCCTGGTAAATCTCTTCTGAACCCTCTCCAGCTTAATAATATCCTCCATATAACTGTGACCAAAATTGGACACAGTATTCCAGAACAGGCCTCACCAATGTCCTGTACAATCTCAATATGACGTCCCAACTCCTATACTCAAAAGGAGTGAGCAATGACAGCAAGCGTGCCATATGCCTTTTTAAGCACTCTGTCTCTATGTGATGCAAACGTCAAAGAATTATGTACCTGAATGCCTAGGTCCCTCTGTTCTACAACAGTACCCAAGGCCCTACCATTAATTGTATAAGGTCTACCCTTGTTCGTTGTACCAAAATGCAATACCTCGCATTTATCCAGATTGAATTCCATCTGCCATTTTTTCAGTCCATTGACCCATTTGATCAAGATCCCTTCATAATCTTAGAAAACCTCATTCACTGTCTATTATGCTACCAATTTTGGTGTCGTCCACAAACTTACTAACCATGCGCTCTATATTCTCATCCAAATCATTGATATAAATGACAAGAGAGGACCCAAAACTGATCCCTATGGAACACTGCTGGTGACAGATCTCCAGTCCAAAAAGCCTCCAGCACCATTCTGTCTCCTGTTGTTAAACCAATTATGTATCCAATTGGCAAGCTCACCCTGAATCCCATGTGACCTAACTTTACTAATTAGTCTACCAAGTGGAACCCCAAAGGCTTTACTAAAGTCCAAGTAAACGTCGTTTACTGCTCTGCCCTCATCAATCTTTTAGATAACTTCCTCAAAAAATCCCAAATATTAGCAATTGCTGATGTAAATTTGCAAAAATTTGACACAGCTGCACGAAAAAATAGAAAAACATGTTGTAGGATTGGAGGTTTTGAGGAGTACCTTGGAAGACACAGAAAATAGGGTTGCCAATTGTGATCAAATACATTCCTGGAAAGTCTCATCACATGCCTTGCCTCCCATATTTCTGCCAATACATCCAACCTTGTGACACATTAATGTCCTATGCAATTTGGAAAGCAAAGTGACTCATTGTCCGATTCGATGATGCTTTATTATCGGCCGAACACAGCCTTTTTCAACCACCTTCAATATTTTTAGATCCAGTAAAGAGAAAATGAAAAATAAAATGGTCCTGAAGGTTTTTGTCTGGAGCTGCACACAGTACTGTCCTGGAGATTGGGTCTTCAGGAATTGAAGATCAATGTCAGTCCTCAAGGGTCGGCACCCTAGTAGAGAAGTTAAGAGTGCAAAGCTGCCTAAGGGTGGTACAGTGGCCCAGGGAAAGTTGCTCTGCCATCCCAAACCACACCTCTCCCTCACCCATGCTCTCTAGCTTTTCCTGTCATCCTGCGAATGAAGATCTTCAATCTCCTTTACGTTAATGATGCCTCACCATCTTCAAATGCAACAGGAAATGAAACAAACAATTATGAACCTAGCAGATGTTATTAGTGGACAACTCAGATCCCAGCCTCAAATTAGGCTTGGTAGATCATATCCTTGGTTTTTATTTAATGAGGTGGTCTTTCAAGGCAACATAAAGCATCCAATGCTGTAGGTTTGGTTTCAAAAATAAGAAAAAAATTACTGCACAGAAGATAAAATAGAATAAACTAAGTTATTGACATACAACAATTTGAAAAAATTCAAAAATGCAGTAAAAATACAATCCCATCTATTCCAACACCATCACTTTACAATCTTCAAACACCAGAGACAGGGTTCACTTCATTATTACACCTATAGGTTTAATTTAACTGTTTCTTTCAATTCCTAGTCTTGAGAGTTTGGTAACTCTTCCTTAAGCATTCATACAACTGAGATTAGTCTTTCTCAACTTTAAATAACCCTTTTTCCCCTAAGAAAAACAAAAAAATCCTGATTTTCTAAATTTAAAGCAAGTTAATGCTCTCCAACACTCTGTCCAGTTGCAGAACTGTCAATGCAAATAAATTCCCATCATCAACACAGGGGCTCTCTTTTGTAATGGTTTAAACTAATATCTCAAAATACCAACAAGTTAATCACTAAATGCCCTCATACATACTGACTGAAACCTAGAGGGTGGCAGAAATATAGAATGTGCTGCCTGAGAAAGTGGTGGAGACAGGTACTCATCTAACAATTAAGGAGCATCTGGCCGAGCACTTAAAACGCATAGTAGGCAATAAACCAAGTGCAGGAAAATTGAATTAGTATAGTTTGGTGTTTTCTGGCCGGCATAGACATGGTGGGCCAAAGGACCCGCTTCTATGCCATATGACTCTATGACTATGTCACTCGTTCAAAATCCAAACTCTGGCATAAAATGGTACCAATGCATGTATCTATATCGACACACGTCTTACATTACAAAAGGTCACAGATGCCACTCATCAATTCAAAAGTCACTCCATTCTGACTTCTGGTTCCTAAAGGTCCCATAATAGGCCCCCCACCTCCAAAATGGGGGTGTGGGTGGTTATCCTGCTTTGCCCTACTTGAAGGACTGTTCTGAGAAACAGAATTCAAGAGCTTAGAGTGTTAACAGCTGAAGGCATGGTCACCAATCATGGAATCATTAATTATCTGCGTATTTCAAGAAGTGAAAGCAGGCAAAGCCCAGATATCTCAACAGCTGTAGAAGATTAAAGATTTAGGGAAGGGCAAGGCCATACAGAGATGTGAAAACAAGAATGAGAGTTTTACATTTAGGCCTTACTTAACTGGGAACCAATATTGGTAAGAGGAAGATGATTGGTGAGTGGAACATGGTGTGAGTATGGACTGCTGAGTTAAGTGAACTATTTTGGGAGCCATGTTTAAAAAGGGTAAAAAAAAAATGTGGAAGGCTGGCAGGTGTGCATGAGAATAGTCTAGTGTTTGTAAAAACAAGAACGAGGTTTACAGGAGATGAGATGAGGCAGGGTAAAACCAAGTAGGAGGTGGGAGGTAAAATTAGATGACCTGGTGGCATAGACACATAGCTGCAAGATCAACTTGGGGTCAAATATGATTTCACAGTTGTGAAAAGTATGCATCATTCTCAACCAGTTGCTGGGGAGAGGAATGGAGTTAACAGTTAGAAATGAAGTATTAAGCAAGAGAACCAAACAATGGCTTTAGTCTTTCCAAATGTTAACTGAAAGAAATATCGACTCATCTTATGTCAGATGTTGAGCAAGCAATATGACAAAACAAAAACCAAAAGAACTGCGGATACTGGAAATCAGAAACGAAAACAGAAATTGCTGGAAAAGCTCAGCAGGTCTGGAAGCATTTGTGGAGAGAAATCAGTTAACGTTTCGGGTCCAGTAAGCCTTCCTCAGAACCAATAGTAGCTAGGAAAAATATGCCAATTTAGAAATGTGAAGTTAAAAGATGCAATGATGAGATACATCAAGTGTTTTCAGCATACATGTGGAACTTAAATGTTTTCAGATGTGGTTGTCAAGGGGCAGCATGCAGATGAGAAATAAGAAGGGTCAATGAACCTTGGAGACACTAAAGGCAACAGCACAGGAATAGGAAGCAGCAAGAAGCCATTTCAAATTATTTTCTGGCTATGTCCAGATGGATAAGAATGCAATCAGAGGAAAGCAGTCCCATCTAACAGGATGACAGTGGAATGGTATTTGAGGAGAATGGCATGGTCATAGAATCATACAGCACAGAAACAGACACTTTGGTCCAACCAGACCACGCTAAACATAATCCCAAATTAAACTAGTCCCCCCTGTCTGCTCCTGGTCCATAACCCTCCAAACCTTTCCTATTCATTTACTTATTTAAGTGTCTTTTAAACATTGTAACTGTGCCCACATCCACCATTTCCTCAGAAAGTTCATTCTACATGCAAACAACCATCTGTGTAAAAAATTTGCCCCCCATGTCTTTTTTTGAAAATCTCCCTCCTCTCAGCTTAAAAATGTCCCCCCAGTCTTGAAATCGCCCATACTATTAACTCTATCATGATTTTATAAAACTTCTATAAAGTCACCTCTCAACCTCCTACACCCCAGT
Organism: Rhincodon typus; assembly: GCF_021869965.1. Lineage (NCBI taxonomy): Eukaryota > Metazoa > Chordata > Chondrichthyes > Orectolobiformes > Rhincodontidae > Rhincodon > Rhincodon typus. The sequence continues at coordinate 5,657,756 of NC_063340.1, read as the reverse complement.
GAAAAAAGTCCCATCCTTATCTTGCCTTTCTTTATAACTCAAACCTTCCATATCCAGCAACATCTTGGTAAATCTCTGCTGAACCCTCTCCAGCTTGATAATATCCTTCCTACAAGAGGGTGACCAGAACTGGACACAGTACTCCAGAAGGGGCCTCACCTTTGTCCTGTACAACCTCAAATGACTTCCCAACTCCTATACTCAAAGGATGGAGTGATGAAGACAAGCATGCTAAATGCCTTTTTAAACCAACTGGTCTATATATCAAAGGTTGCAGACAAGTTAAGAAAGAAAAAAAGTTTACTTTTGTCACAGTAAGAATGGACTTCATTTTAAACTTTGGTAATAGCCTTTGAGGCATTGTAGGGGGACAGAAATCAGATTAAAGGCAGACAACAACAGAAATTTAGATGAGATAGGCATAGATTTGAGTGTAAAGCTCAAATTAAAGCGAAAGCATACTCAAAAGAACTATGGACAGGAACTGGAGGCTGGAGAAGGCCATTGGCTTGCAGGACTGGAGTGATCAAGGGTCGAATTTTTAGGCAGGGGTGTTAATTGCAGACTTGAAGGATAAGGCACCAGAACTGTTGAGCAACTGTGGAGTTAAGATGACAGGCAGGTAGGAAAGAATTGTGGTCAGTGACTTAGCAGAAGTAGGTTTCATGGACAAAATGAACTCAGAAACCATGAGGGGTGACAGGAAACAAATTAAAGGATGCAAGTTAAGGACATGGTAATGTACACAAATTCACTTGCCACTGCCTTACTTGGCTAACACCCAGGAAGACAAACCTCCAGGAAAAGTACACATGCAAAGATAATTATTTTCCACTTAATTACTTTCCGACATCCTTCGAGTGAGTGGAAAAATGCTCATGTCGGCTCTCCATAATTCAAATTTACTGTTGCAAAACTAATACACCAAGAGCAGCTGTTGTATCAATAACTGGAGAATTGGATATTGATAAACTCTTAAATGCTGTCCTTTTAAAAGCAGAATCTAGGACACTTCAAGTTACAATTTGCACGTTGTTGCCTCCCTTTTCTTACCTTTTAGTAATCATGTTACAAATTAAGGCATGGTTTTTCCTAATATTTTCTATAAAATGGGAGGACTGGATGGTCAGCCACCCACATGGTTTTGTTGGCCTTGAGAACTCAGACCTCCTTCAGGCTTTTCAGTAACAGAGGTCCAATCTGTTTGTAATGGCCAAATTATGCAGCATCCAGAAAACTGTTACAACTCAGGAATTGCATGCTGGATAATAGTGCAGAGCTCTCCTCTATCTGCCCAGAGCCCAGAAATAAGACCCAGGAGTTCAGATGGTCTGTTGTACAATGATTCAGATAGTGCCCAAAGTCTCATCGAACTGACTTTCAGCCTTCCTCGTATTCTGAAAATGGCAGCAAATCTGTCACATTCTGGTGGATGAACAGTGTAGTTAGCCTGGAAGGAACGTATCAAAGCTACTCTCCAGGGGCATGTAAAATGGTTAGCCCTTCATGGTCTCTAAATTTTGGCAATTAAATCCCTACCTGTTCCTGACTAACTAAGCATTAAGATGGAAACTTTATAGTTATACAGGTGATATCAATAGTATCCTGCACTTCCAGGAATCCTACTGTTCAGACAAAGTTGATGGTGACTTTTCAGGATTCACGTGAAACTGAAGGAAACTAATGAATGTCTGAACAGAACAACCATGTGTGCCTGAATACAATAAACAGATGACTGATGTAACTAACATCATCTGGAAGCACCCATATGCATTAAAGTTAAGGGAAGTTGCCACCTCCAGAAACAAAGTGGAGAAGGCTATACATTAAGCTCAACAGTTTGCATACTTGACAAATTGCATACAATGACAAGCAGCAATGCAACCTTCTTATAAAACTGTAGCTGAACAAAGAAAGAAGTTGTTTGCTTGTCTTTACTGATTGCTTAGCATATCTTCATAATTCACACCAAATTTGCCTTTAAGCTCATCGTTCAAGACTGTCCCAATTACAGACACAACAAAGCCTACAACATTTGCAGAAATGTACACAAAGGTAAAGCTTGAAAAGTTGTACCAATGGGACAAGGAGCTGCTGACGAGGGAAAAACCTTAATTTCACACTGGATGTGTTTTTCTTTGTCTAAGCCAGTGGAAGAGGGAACAGTGGTGGATACCAGTTTGGTTAACCTGTAAAGCGTTGTCATACTTTTCCTGCCATCTACTAGGGGGAAGAGATTTTGTTCTGCAGAAATGAGTTTTGCTTCAGTCACAACAGAAGTCTTCATTCTTGCTTTTAAATTTGTTCTCGAGCCCGATGAAGTATGAAAATCAACGCCAACCCTTTTCTTGATAATAGGTTTAATTTACAGAATGCATCATTAAATTTGTTCATTTCCAACCTACCCCAGGGTATCTCAGTAGTCTCTATTTATACTATTTTAATGAAACCAATTAAACTAAATTAAACTAAACAAACAGGAGCCAGCCCTTTAAGAGGGACACTGCAATGAAATTAATTTTAAAAAAACTCAAATTAAATTAAATTCGACTCTGTCTTGGGGAGTGATTATGTATCCAGCCTATAGTGCTCAATAGTCACAGAAGGCCTAAAGTACACCTGTGGACAGTGTGTATTCCAGGGACGCCTGAGCACAAGACAACTATGGACGAGGGACTGAAGCAGCCTCCAAATGCTCTAGGTACTGAATTAAACAATGCCCCTCATTTTTGCATCTTGTGATACAGTAAACTTAGCATCTATACCCACAACATGATAACTCTTCCGTCTCCCCTACCCTGAATCACTGAAAACCATGCAACACTCCAGTTTTTCCAATGCACTTAGAATGGTTTCAAAAAAATCTACTCTTTCCCTACCCACATGTGCGCCACTCTCCCTTCAAGTATTCATAATGTCCTTAATTTTGCTTCAGGATTCTGAGTTGCCTAAACACAAGTCTGATTTTACACAGCATTGATAACTAGCCCCAAGCAAATTCACAATGGCATTCATCCATCTTAGCTGTAAAACACAGCTGTCCACAGTCAAGCGCACAAACTAAATAGAACAACATAGCAGACACAAATCTGTGATTAATTTTTGATCATTCCAGACCACCAGTAAAAATAAAACTGATCTCTAAAAATGTGCATTCTACAAATCAGTTATCATTTTGTTCCAAACTTGTGCTCTTTGATTTTGATCCCGAAATGTTCTTACATTCAATACAAGACAAATGGTATATGTTGCAAAAAGTTTCTAGGTTTCGGATGGTAATTGCTGGCCATTTGGCAGAGAAGGTATGAAAAAGGCATGGTAAAAGGCTAAGGTAGAAACGTAAACGGCAAGTTTAGGAATTCACCTAAGGAAAATTGCACCTTAAATAAGAAGTATCCAATTATCTACTTTAGTTACCTTTATTCTAACTACATTCAAGATCAAATTATTTAATTTATTGTTTCAAAAAATAAAAGCATCAAATTCTCTTAAACATCATGCTTACGCAATATAAACGGTTAGTGTGCCTCTACAGCAGCAGTTTACTTTTAGGAGGTTCACATCATATTTAATAAATTTAGTAAATTTATTTACAATATTTAGTAAATTTAGGAAATATTTAAAGAAGAGTGCTTTGAAAACAAAGCCCATATATAACGAAGTACGCAACAAAACAGGATTCGGAAAGTATGTTTTGTTTTTTACCCAATTTCCAAAATATTTTCCCCAACAACAAAAGCTTAAATTTACCGAAGAAAAATATTTACTCCCCACACCCTCCCTCACCCGAATTTAGCAAGCACGCTGTTGCATGCTGCTTTTAAACTATACAAGTGATAAACATCTGCCATCAGTTTGTCTGTCACCTGCTGCTTAAAGAGCTCAGAATGTCTATGCCAGGCATTCCCAATTTGGCCAGAGGCCCACAGCTCCCGCAAGGATTCAGATCTAAATTGTAAACAGGATGCTGGCTGCCGAAGGCGAGAGCTACAATCAGTTGCTCGCAGGGCAAATGCAACCAAGCTGCTTTCTTGCCTGCTGGCTACATCCATTGTCCTGCCAAGCTATTCTTTCGGGTTTGCTAACAGCCTGTTCATTTGTTGGATGGCATCCCTTTGCTGGAAGACAGTAAAGAAGTGACTGTGCAGCTTTGATCTCAACAGCACTTATGAACAGCAACAACTAAAAATGCATCCGCATTTTATGAAATATTTTGCTGGCATATAAGCCTTCAGATCTTGACCATGAAACAAAGTCTGTGCACAGAAAGGCAGTTATAAAATGTAGGACATTTGAACTATTTCTGAGAGGCAAATTTTATTGGGTTTGGTATTTCAAAATAGGCAGCTGCAATAAGTACTGATGCTTTGCCATTATATCAAAACATATTCCTGTAAACATAATTTAAACTTTACTGCTCAGTACTGTATCCCACAGTAAAATCAGTCAGGACAGAACAGGTAGACTACATTGAGAGAGCTAGAGTTCTAAGCAATTTTTCAGCACCTAAAAAGGTTTTATCTTGAAGGATGCCAATTATAAATAAATTTTCTTTAAGCTAAAGTAACTCAAACATGCCAATAAGTTACAATTTTACTTTATTCCCCCACAAGCAATTTTTAATATTAATTAACAAACCTCCGATTCTGGTTGGACAGTTGGGTAAATGATTTGGATGCTCTGGATACCACTGCACAAAATTTAATTAAAACCATGTAATGTGGAAAAAAAAGATCCATAGCTAATGGTCAACCAAAATGGAAACAAAAACAAACGGACAATAGTAAGTGTTATCTAAGCTTAATTTTAAAAATGTAGGATCTTGAGAAAACATAGTAATTTGATACAACACCATGGAGGAAATAGGAAAAGGCAACAGGAACAGGTGATGGGGCTGACGGTGCCTACAAAAAGGAAGTTGGTGCTGAATGGGCTGACTTTTTAAAAGCCTGTCCCTGCAGTGATTAAATGGGTGGAGGCAGGCTAAACAGTCAGTGGAGAGGAAGACCCACCCTTAAGGGTTCTCAGCCAATCTGATTGATCAACAACTCTCATGGTCCCAGTAATAAGTATTGGGCACTGCAATGAGGTCCTGGGAAGGTGGTTGAGTCCAAGGATTTAGGATGGTAAGGCATCAGATCACCTAGGCAGGGGGGAGGCAGGGATTTGGACTGCAAGTGGTGGAAGAACAAAGGCTGGGGACTGCAACATCTTGGGTGGGACTATCCCTAATTGATAAACTTCATTCACCACTCCCTACCTGCCATTTCAAAAGATGTTAAGAAAACAGTCTTTGTATTCTGGCCCACTTGATGTTGTTCATCATTACAAGGCAATGGGGAGGCGATGGTCAAATGGTATTATCGCTGGACTGTAATCCAGAGACCCTGGGTTTGAATCCTGTCATGGCATATGGTGGAATTTGAATTCAATAAACCTCTGGAATTAAGAGTCTATTAATGATTATGAATCCATGGTCAATTGTTGGAAAAACCCATCTAGTTCACTAATATCCTTTAAGGAAGGAAATTTGGTCTGGGCTACATGTGACTCCAGATCCACAGCAATGTGGTTGACTTTTAACTGCCCTCTGGGCAATTAGGGATGGACGATGCTCTGTTCCCATGAATATATGAAGGACAAGAAAGTATGGATTGAGACCCTTAATTGCCACTTAATTATTTGGTTGGATGTTAATCGTGAGCAAGAATTCTTGCTGTTGTTCCTCCCTTGTCAATATGAAGGACAAATTATAGATTCCTCATCTGCTACTAAGCTTTCATGTTAACTCAAGATAAAGTACAAAACTGCCAAGAAATTTGAGCTCCAGGTTGCAGAACTGGAGAGATGGCTGGAATAACTGTGACACATCCATGAGGCTTACAGTTATATGGATAGCAGTCTAAGAAATAGGCAGGTCATGCAGGAATCCCTGGGGTCTAGCTCATAACTTGGCTTTCCATTTTGTAAGCTGATCAGAGCACTGGTTCCTCAAATGAATGCAGAGACAGCTATGTTTTTAATACTGTAAACAGCTCGGCTATACAGAAGGTGGAAGAATGGAGAAGCAATAATGATAGGGGATCAATCAGTTGGAGGAACAGACAGGCATTCTGTGGTGGTAAATGTGGATCCAGGATGGTAGGTTACCTCTCTGGTGCCACAGTAAAGGATATCACAGTACAACTGCAGGATATTCTTCTGGGAGAGGGTAACTCACCAGAAGTCATGATCCACATTAGTAGCAATGACTTGGGTAGAAAGGGAGATGGTCATGCAATCAGAATTTAAGAAGCTATTTGGAACATTAGTGAGCAGGACCTCAAATAGTAGTAATCTCCAGATTACTGCTGGGACGTGCAAATCCATACAAAAAGGCAGATGAATTCATAACTGAAAAGTTGATGCAGGAGGAAGAGTTTCAGATTCCTGGGACCCTGGGGCTGGCTCTGAGGAAGATGGCATGTGTATAAGCTGAGCACGTTACACCACAACAGAATTGTGACTGGGTTCCTTGTGGAGTGGTTTGTTAGCAGTGTTGGGAGGACTTCAAACTAACTCAACAGGGATGTGGAAAACAAGAGAGAATATTAGGGAGAAACACCAAAATACTTGGAGAGATAGCTAGCACTAGCATAGAGAATAGAAAGCGAATAGATGAAGTCAGAGTTAGGTAGAAAGTAATGAAGTCTACATCAGGGTTACTGTAAGTGTATGTGGACGCATGAAATAAGACAGGGAAGTTACAGGCACAGATTGCCATGTAGAAATATGTTGTTGTTGTGATAACAGACTTGGCTCAAGAAAGGGCAGGAGTGGATGGTAAACATTCTTGGATACTGGGTGTTCAGAAAAGATAGGAAAGGAAAAAGGCAGTGGTGACAGTATTGATCAAGGACAGCACGGAAATCCAAGGAAGTACAATGACAGAATCAATCTGGCTAAAGCAAAGGAACAAAAAAAAAAGAGTGCAATTAAAAAATCTGGTATAGTCTACAGACCACCAACCAGTGGGAAAGATGTAAAGGAAAAGTCTACAGGAAATTAGAGAGATGTCAACATTAAAGAGTGGCTATAATTGGGGAACTTCCACTGCACAAATGTAGATCGGGATAGTGGTAGCATTAAGGGCAGGGAGGACAAATCATCTTAGATTGTATTAAAAAAAAAGCTACAGCAGAATGATTCCAGTCCAAATAGAAAAGGTACACTATTGGAGCTGGTTCTTGCAAATGAAGTGGGCCAAGTAGATAAATGTTATTGCAGGACCATTCAGAATACAATGATCATTTAATTATAAGGTTTAGGATGATGATAGAAAAGGACAATGAGCAATCCAGAGCAAGAGTAGTGAATTGGGTAAGAGCCAACTTCAATGGGGCAAAAATGAAGCTGGGCCAGGCGGACTGGAACAAAAGGTTGATGGAAAAAGCTGTACTGAAAGATGGGCTGCTCTCAAATAGGAGATGGAATGGGTACAGTTAAAGGTATAATTCCTTGAAAGGGAAAGGGACAGCAAACAAATCCAGAGCTTCCTGGATGAAAATGGAGATAGAATAAGTTTTTTAAAAAAGTGTTATGATCAATGTCACATGGCAAACACAATTGAGAACCAAGAGGAATACTGAATTTTCAGAGGGGAGGTGAAAATGATTATTAGAGAAGCAAAGAGGGATTACAAGTAAAGGCTGGTGACAAAACAAATGGGAATCTTCAAGTTTTCCATATGCACATCAATGGCAAAACGGTGAAAGGGTTAGGGCCAATTAGGGACCCAAAAAAAGGGGGTTTACACATGGAGGCAAGAGGCATGGCTGAGTACTTAAATGAATATTTTGCATCTGTCTTTACCAAGGGGGTAGATGCTACCCAGGCCATGGAGACAGAGGAAGAAGCGCTGTCAAAATAAAGGACACAAAACTGATGATCAACTTTTCTACCAGTTTTCGATATTTAAAGTCGACAAGGCATAGGACTATGGAGAATGCATCCAAGGATACTGAAGGAAGAAATGTGAAAATTGAAAGGGCATTGGCCATAATCTTTTAGTCTTCCCAAGACTCAGGGAGGTACCAGAGAACTGGAGACTTGCAGACGGTTTGCTTTTGTTCAAAAAAGATTGAGACAATAAGTCCAGTAATGATAGATCAGTCAGTTTAACTTCGGTAGTGAGGAAGCTTCTCAAAACAATTGATTGAGATACAATTGGAGGTCTCACGAAAAGAGGTGGATTGTTTAGGAAGTATCACCATGACTTTCTAAAGGGGAAATTGTGTTCGACTAACTAGGTGGAGATTTTTGAAGCATAGCTAATTCCCTCAAAACCAGGCAACATCTTGGTAAACTGCTTCTATACCTTCTCCAAAGCCTCTACATCCTTCTGGCTGTGTGGAGACCAGAACTGTATACTATATTCCAAGCGTGGCCCAACTAAAGTTCTATACAGCTGCAACATCACTTGTCAATTTTTATACTCTTTGCCCCAACCGATGAAGGAAAGCATGCTATATGCCTTCTTGACCACCTTATCCACTTGTGTTGCTGTTTTCAGAGAACTGTGGTCCTGTACACCTAGATCCCTGTGTACGTTGATGCAAGCAAGGGTTCGGCAATTTACTGTATACTTGCCTCCTGCAGTTGACCTTCCAAAATATATCATCTCACATTGTCTGGATTAAACTCCACCTACTATTTCTCCACCCAAATCTCCAGCCTATGCATATCCTGCTGCTTCCTCTGGCAATTGTCCTCACTATTTGCAGCTCCCCAGTCTTTGTGTCATCTGCAAACTTACTAATCAGACTGCCTACATTCACCTTTATGTATATTTCAAACCATTGATCCCGTGGAACACCACTGGTCACAGATCTCCAGTCAGCAAAATACTCTCTGTCTACGACCAAGCTGGTTCTGTGTGCATCTTACCAGCTCACTGCAGAGCCCATGTGACTTCACCTTTTGTATCAGCCTACCGTGAGGTACCTTGTCAAAGGCTTTACTAAAGATCATGTAGACAACACCTACCACCCTGCCCTCATCAATCATCTTTGTCACTTCCTCAAAAACCTCAATCAAATTTGAGACATGACCCTTCCCAACACAGTCATGCTGCCAATTGTTAATAAGTCCAAATTTTGAGTGAAGCCTATGAGTAAGTGTGACTAAATCCTATGGCTCTGAATCTTCTCCAATAATTTCCCTACCAGTGACGTAAGGCTCACCGACCTGTAATATCCCTGTTGCCCTTCTTAAACAAAGGAACAACATTGGCTATTCTCCAGTCCTCTGGGACCTCTCCTGTGACTAAAGAGGAACAAATATATCATATAAGGCCCTAGCAATTTCCTCATTTGCCTCACCCAGCATTCTGGGATAGACCCCATAGATTCCGGGGATTCATCTATATTCATGCTTCGTTTAAAAAAAAACAAACACCACCTTCTTTTTTATATTGACACATCTTAGAATATCAATATACCATTCCAGAGACTCACCAAATACCATGTCCTTCTCCTTCATGAATACCAACACAAAGCATTTGTTAAGAATCTCATCCTTTTCCTCCAGCTCCACGCATAAATGCCCTCCTTTTTCCTCGAGTGGATCTACCCTTTCCCTTGCTAGCTTCATTCTCCTAATATGTGTAAAACATCTGGTGATTTTCCTTAATCCTGTTTGCCAGAGACATTTCATGGCCCCTTTAGGTCTTCCAATTCCTTGAGTTCTTTCCTGCTATCTTTGTATTCTTTGACAGATCTATCTGTCTTTGGTTTCCTAAACATTATATACACCTCCCTTCTCTTTTTGACTAAGGTCTCAATTTCTCTTATCAACTGAAGTTTCTGAATCTTACCATCCTTATCCTTTATTTTCACAGGAACATGCTGGCCTTTAACTCTAATCAAATGGCCTTTAAAAGATTCCCATATGTCAGATGTGCCCCCACCCCCCACCAACCCCCACTGTCTATATTCCACAGTCCCTGTCTAATATTGTGGTAGTTTACCTTCCCCAACTTAGTGCTTTCAACTGACAACTACTCACCTTAATTCAAAGTAACTCAAAATTTACAGAATTGTAGTCACTGTTCCCAAAATGCTTCCCCACTAAACTCTGAATACCTGCTGGCTCATTCCCTAATATAGGCTCTAGTATGGCCTCTTTCCTAGTCGTGCTATTCACATATTATTTCAAAAAACCATCCTGGACACACAGAATAAAATCTCCCCCATCCAAGCCTCTTGCACTACACAATTCCTAGTCAATACAGGGGAAGTTAAGATCATCCACCACAACAACCCCGTTGTTTTCACAATCCTGGCAAGGATTAAGAGCTAATTAACAGACAGAAAACAGGAGGAATAAATAGGCAATTCCTGGCAGGGTGCCACAAGGGCCAGTACCTGAGCCACAGCTGTTGACAATCTAAATGTGATTTGGACGTGGAGACAAACTAAGACTTCCAAATTTGCTGATGACGCAAAGCCAGGTGGGAATGCTCAGAGGCTGCAAGAAAGCTTCAAAGAGACTTGGACAGGCTACGCAAGTAGACAAGAACATAGCCAATGGAATATAATGCAAAAGAAGTGTGAAGTTGTCTTTTTTTTCCAAAAAGCAGACGGATAGAGTATTTTTTAAACATAGAGATGTTGAGAAGTGACAATGTCTAAATGAACATTGGTACCTTTGTTCATGAGACACACAAGCATGCAGGTGCAGCAAACACTTAGGAAGGTAAATGACACAATGACCTTCTGTGCAAGGGGATTTAAGTAAAAGATTAAAAATGTCTTGCTGCAATTGCATACATCCTTTGTAAGAATGCACCTAGAACACTGCATACAGTTTTGGCCTCCTTACCTAAAGAAGGACGTATTTACCTTGAAGGAAGTGCAACAGAGGTTTACTGGGTTAATACCTAGCATGGCGGGATTTTCTTAAGAGAAGAAATTGAGGAGACTCAACCTATAATCTCTGGAGTTTTGGAGAATGAGAGGTGATCTCATTGGAATCTCTTAGAGGATGTATGAAGATAGGACATTTCAGCAGTGAATCTTAAACCAGGGGGCTTAGTGTCAGAATAAGGAGTACCCACTTAAGACTGAGATGAAAAGGAATTTCGTCATTCAAAGGGTGATGAATCTTTGGAATTCTTTACCCCAAAGGTTTTGGAAGCTAAATAAAGAAGCACGTTCAAGACATGGATATGGGGATAGTGCAAGAAATGTGGTGAGGTAGGTAATCAGCCATGATCTAACTGAATGGCTTGTGGGTTGAATGACTTACTCCCAACTCTAATGTTCCCAAGTATGATCTTCCCTGTAGAATTTACGTAGTTAAACATTACCAGAAATTTACTATTAAATCCCTCAAAATCATTTCAAGTATTTTCTTTGCTATCATAGTTAAACTTAATTGGTCTATGAAACTTGCTTGAAAATCAATGACACCTTCCCAAGAACAACTAGCAACAGGCAATAAATGCTACTCCAGCCAGCAATGCTCACATCCCACGAGTGATTAAAAAACCCTTATTAAAGTCAGAGATAGTTAGCTCTTTACCAATCTAAAGAAATTTCTGCCAAATTTAAAATTAAAACCTCTTCACTAACGTTCAATTTAAAACCAACTAATCTTTGTCATCAGTACATTATTTGTATGCATCCAATCTTTTTGCCATTCTTGAAAACAGATCGATCTGAGCTGGGAAATATTCACGGTGAAAGATTCTGTTACTATTTTGTTCTCAATTTCCAGCTTCCTGTATTTATTAAATGGGCCAATAGCTTCATAGTTTTCCAATTACTGTTCCAAAGAATTAATTTCTCATCCCTTTGAAGTTACTGTTATAAATTATTTCTGTTCCAGGTGGTTGTCCCTTACTCTGTTGAATATTCCTTCAATTTTATTTCTTGGCTTGGAGACGTGAACAGTCAAATCCAAGTAACCACAAGACAACTGAAATATGAATAACAGTAGCTATGAACCATGCCAGGTCAGAAATAAGAAGGAACTCTAGAAGGGAACCGGCAAACAAAACATTTTTTTTTGCAATAAGTAGCAATCAGTATCTATGAGTACATAATCACAAGTTCTCTATTATTTTATCCAGTGTGTGCCAACACATTTGTGCAAAACAGTTTAAAGGGGCCACGTAAACCTTAAGGCCATCATGGACAGATATAGCACTGAAATGTGCACCATCCTGAGTGCTTCAACCCAAGACAGAAATACTTAACAAAAGCATGCATAATGCTTTCAATCAATAGCTTACAGAAATTGTTGCACATTTTCCCTAGAGCAGAGTTAGCTCCGACTTTCCAGGCAGGTTTTACTGTGAAATGCAAGGCCAATTTGCCCTTTGCTATGCTTTTCCATCACTCTCTTATTCAGCCAAGTCAAACTATTAACTTCAATAAATCAACTGCTTTGTTTAGTTCTTCTCTCAAAATAGAATTGACAATAGGTTTTGGTCCACTCTATGAAAAAAGAAAATGTTATTTTGCAGATTAGCTAAGCGATACTTCTTTCAAAGGCTTACAGAGAAGCTTTGTCAAATCTTCCTTAAAGATGATCAATTACATGAGAACTGCAAGGCTGATGAAGAGAAACATTAATGGTTTCTCTCCACAGGTGCTGTCTAACCTGCCGAGTCTTTCCATCATTTTCTACTTTTATTTCAACGGCACTGAAGCTCCTGTTTGCAGTGTAAATCAATCCCTTTACTCTGAAATCTAAATCATTGGTGCACGAAATTTAAAATGAATAGAATTTAAAAGAACATTCTAAGGGAATATTGGTAGGATACTGAATCAGGTAAAAATATGGCAGATCGAATTCCAGGTCAGTAAACATGATGCGGTATGTTTCATATTACAGTTCAAATAACGGAAGGCCAGGAGATGCAGAACAGAAGGACTTGAGATAAGGGTTCCCAATTCTTTAAAAGCACTGCCTTAAGATCACAAAAACAAAAATTAACTGAAAGCGGTGTTTTACAGCCAGGTGTATAGCATATAAAAGTGAAACTTTAATGAGGCATCTACATAAAAACACAAGAAAGACTACAATCAGAATACACTTTGCAATAGTGGGTGATTGGTTTGGGGAGGTGGACAGAAGGCAGGAATAGAGCAATACTGGAAAATGGAAGTTGGGGGGAGGGAAAGAGAGATCTCTATTGAGTTGGAAGGGAAAAAAAAAAAGAGTGGAAACTTACGAATAAACTTTTTTTGCATAGTTTCCAGCAATGCCTGGTGGGCATCTTCTGCTTGTAGGGCCACTGAACATTCCCGAGCCAACATAGTTCGCACAAGGTGCTCTCCACAACCTAGGAGGTGGAAATGTTTAAAATTGCAATTTTGAGAAAAGGTCACAAGTGGAGGAGAAACAGATAAGCAATGACATTAGCTCTTCAATACTATCTAATATGAAGCAAAGAGATGCAAAGCAAACAGTTCTTCTGGGGGAGAGAAGTTTATGTGAACCAAAGGATTTTTTTCTTTACAAGAATGCCACTCTAGTGTTTACTGGTTTAGCCTTCTGTCAGAACTCTATTCAGACCACAACAGAATTAGTCTTCAAAAATCTAAAAATCAATCTTGTACCAGAACCACAACAGAAGATAAATACACTGCTTAAGCATGACAGCACATATTCATTGGTCTGAAAACAATGAGAAGATTTTGGGGTGAAAAATTTGGAAAAAACCACCGAACGCAAGCTTAAACATTCATTGTGTGTCACACGAAAACTGTTTTTTCGTACATAGATCTTTCAATGGGTATGTTTTTCATGTTAGTAAATTGGAAACAGGTGCATGTAAACGAACACATACATATCTTGCATTAAGACTACACACGTTTTCAATTTTGAAACGTGAAAGAACCTCCTGTTATAGAGTAAAGAATAAAACTCAGTTCTATTCTGTCTGCCATATGATGAAGACTTTAAAGTTACGACATTTGTCTTTTTTAAAAAAGGCAAGTGCCTTGGTTATCTTTTACAGCAATTTGACGCAAGATATTTTTAAATGGAAACCACTCTGTTCAACACATAATATAGCAAATACCTGTGTTTGTACACTAAGTACCATCTTAAAAATAAAAGGAGTAAAACAGCATATGCTAGATTTCTAAAGTCATTCGAGAATGTTGAAATATGCATTAATAGCAGTACGGTGGAAGAGCATGTGATCTAACTATGTGCTCTTATACTTCGTATCACAGCAATCGGCAAAAGAACCAAAGGCAAGATGAGACAGGTCAAGGAAGCGGGATGAGGCTAGTAGGTAGGAGATGGGGGCGGGGCTTGAGGTGGAAGGACCGCATCCCGCCTCCTTGACCTGTCAGTCCTCCCTGGACCGACCTATCCCTGCCCTAACTCCCCACCTACACTCACCTTTACTGGCTCCAACCCCGCCTCCTTGACCTGTCTGTCTCCTCTCCACCTATCTTCTCCTTTATCCATCTTCAATCCGCATCCCCCTTTCTCCATATTTATTTCAGAATCCCCTTCCCCTCCCCCATTTCTGAAGAACGGTCTAGACCCGAAACATCAGCTTTCCTGCTCCTCGGCCTGCTGTGTTCATCCAGCTCTACACCTTGTTATCTCAGATTCTCCAGCATCTGCAGTTCCTACTATTTCTGTAACAAAGGCAAGATGAGATTTTTTCTTAACTTATAAAAAGTAGCAAATTCTTCCTTGGAATGCATTGCCTGAAAGGGTGGTGGAAGCTTATTCAGCGTCAAAAGGAATATGGAAATCGGGTTTTCCCCACATGTAGATTTTTAGTTTAAATGTCTAATGACGCTGGAGCTTGAGAGGCCGGAAGGAAATTCTTCTGCTACTCATAGCCCACCAGGTGCTGTGACAACACTTGCTTACTCCCTAAGGCTTGTATATTTTCCCAAGGTCCAGGAAAACGGACCAGTCACAGTTAAATCAACAAATCACATTAAATCAAAGGCTTTCACCCTCGTCATCACATTTAAAATGCCAACTTGCTTCTGGGACCAGATTGGCTGTCCACCCATTTATTCACTTCAGTAAAACCCAGAAACTGGCAGTCTGGAGTCAGACTCTCAATCAACTTGGAACTTCTTTTTTCATTGAAGCCTTTAACTGTGCCCAATTCAACTGCTCACCCATGCTAAAATTCTTCTTCCCATGTCTTTCATGTTGGCACCTGTTCAAACATTTAAGTGACATTTTGACCCCAAGGTGAGCTTTAGATTGGTTACCCAATGCAATCACGCAAACCGCTTATTTCCACCTCGACAACATCACCCATCTACGACTCCGTCTAAGGTTATCTGCTGCCGAATCCCTGAAATTTACCAAACCCAATGCAATTATCATTCTTAATGTTGTCAATCTCCTAATGATGATTCGCAAAGGTTTTGCTCTCATTTTAAAATTCATTTGGAACTTCTTCTGTGCTAATCCTCAAAGTCACTGTTTGATTTTCAAATTTCTAAGGTATGCCTTTTCCTACTTATTCCATTATTTGTAAAGCTTTCAGCGAACTTATAATTACAGAATAACATGCTCCTACTCTCTCCACTTTGGAAATTCTGTTTAAAACCTAGCTTGCACCGCTTCTTTAGTTACCTTTTCCAACAACTCCTGCACAAGTTTAACTCCCAACTTTGGGAGTATTTTCACGATCAGCACTGATGTAGATAATGGGTAAAAACAGTTTAAAAAAAACACTTGTGTTCTTTCACTTTCTTAACTTTCTTTGAGGTGCATACATGAATAAATACAGTTAAAAAGGGAAATGTCCCCATATGTAGCAAATACCTGATGTACTCACAGCTGTAGAATACACATTAGGACCACTTGTATTCTCTGCCCAGCACCCACAGCCATACACAGCTGCCTGTAAGCAAATTCAAGTGAGAGAGAGGGAAGAGAGAGAGATGACAACTTCTCATTGAATTTCAACAGAAAAAGAAACCGTGAAAAATAATCATTTTCTTTATTATATTACAGTGTATTCAAAACTACCTTGTAAATTCTTATTTTCAGAATGCAGAATAAAGCTTTAGCAATGAGAAACTACTCATACAATGATCTCATGTTCCACTGTATTCTTATATTTTATTACTTTTGCTCTATAGTATATTGCCTACAGGCTTTTTATTCCTTTCAAATGGAGCAGGCTCTTGCAATTCATTTTACACATGCAACACTTATGGTCTGGAATTTTTTCACCCAATATAGCAAGAAAACAGTTTTCGTGAGGAAGACAAGCCTCCCATGAACCAAACCCAGTATTCTTAGCATCATGCTTCATTCACGGCATTGCTATGTGGGCAATGACATACCGGAAAAAACCAGACCAGAGATTCTGTGAATACCCACTCTTTGTCTAGTCAACTCAAATTGCTCAAATCAGCAAGAGCCCACAACTCATTTTTCTAGAGATAGTAGGAACTGCCGATGCTGGAGAATCTGAGATAACAAGGTGTAGAGCTGGATGAACACAGCAGGCCAAGCAGCATCAGAGAAGCAGTTTAAATGGGTATCTTTAGTTGCAACATTATAGATAGTACCTTGCTCTGCTTTATAGCTTCTCAATATAACTTGACTTGCACAATTACACAAGCAGTTTCATAGCATGAAAAGGTTTTGAATGTTTAGAAATTCTATCAGCAGCTATTGACTAAAGTCAGTTATGTATCTGTCATCATTTTAAAAGGTATCCATGATCATTAACAAGGCAACGATGTTAATCATTTTTAATATTTACATAGCTAAGAGGTGACTTGCAGTCCCTGTCACTACCTGGCAGCAGCTAAAATCATGTTGGCCTGTTTGGCATAAGCCCTGGGCAGAAAACTGGCACCTCAAGTGTGCGCTTATTGGTTTTCAGAAAAGGCATTAACTGAAGGTTAGACATACATAACCATTGTTGCTTAAAAGTGCAAAAATTTGATTAGATTGAAATAAGGCTTTCAAGAGTGGATTAGAGACAACTTGTCTGCATGGTGGAATTCAAACTCATGTCCTCAAAACATTAGCCTGAGGTTCTAGATTACTAGTCTAGTGACATTGCCAAACACCACCATCTCAAATCAAAAACATCATACTGAAATCTCATCATTATTTGGTAATATTTCTTCTGCACTAGCTGATTAAATAAACAAACATGAGTTAATAAGTACCCAGGTAAGGATTAATATCCTAAAATAACAATTTCAAAACTAAGCTTTTCAACACAAAATATTTCAACAATATGATTTATATCCATGATCCCCACTTGTTTTGCTACTGAATACTAATAGTGAAAATGCTTTGTTAGGTTTTATTTCCTGACTGAAACCAGGGGAACAAGATATTTAGCACTTTAACATAAATATCTTATTCAGAAAAATATATTTACTTGACCAACTCTCCCAGGATGCTTCATTGCCAACCCACCACTGGAAACAGCAGCAGCAACATTTCCTTCATGATCCACAACTACTGCCCCAACAGTATCTAGTGAAGCTGTGTCATTAGTCTAAAAACAGAAACAAAGACCCGAATAAGTAGACATCCAGAATCTGGAGAAGACACGACATATCATAAATTCCAAAAAAAGAACTTCATACATTTAAGTCTTTCAGAAACATCCTTAAGCATCCTAAAGATTTGCAGGAGTTACTTCTGAACTTTGCCAATGTAGTGCTATAGGCCAGTGTGGAAGTCATACAACAAAAAGTAAATGTGGTAAATCACCATATAAATTATTTTAGCACTGTTAAGTGAAGGTCAGATGTCAGCCAGGAAACCAAAATAGTAATTTTATTTTGACAAGTACTAAACAATACATTTTAGATATTCATTCACGGGATTTGGGCATCGCCAGCAAAGCTAGCATTTATTGTCCATCTCCAACTGCCCAATATAGTTCCAAGTCAGGATGATATATGGCCTAGACGGGAACTCGCAGGTGGTATCCTCATGCATCTGTTGGCCCTTTCCATCTAGATAGCGGCAGTTACAGTTTGAAAGGTTGCTGTCAGAGGAGCCTTGTTGAATTGCTGTAGTGCATCTTGAAGATGGGGTACACTGCTGCCATTGTGCATTGACACACTATCCACCAATTAAGTGTATTGCTTTGCCTTGAATGGTGTCAAGCATCTTGTATTGTCGGAGCTGCACTCACCCAAATAAGCAGAGAGTATTCCATCACAGTCTTGACATCTGCCTTGTTGAAGGTGAACAGGCTTTGGGGAGACAGGAGGCAAGATACTGGGTGAAGGATTGCGAGCTGTTGACCTGCTCTTGTAGCCACAGCATTGTTACAGCTGGTCCAGTTCAGCTTCTGGTCAATGGTAATCCCAGTATGTTGACAGTGGAGGGATTCAGCAATGGCAATGTGATTGAATTTCAAGGAGTGATAGGCAGATTCTCGTGTGTGGCAAAAATGTTCCTTACCACTTATTAACATAGGTTGAATGTTGTCTAGTTCTTGCTCCATATGGACAAGGACTGCTTCAGTATCTAAAGTGTTGCCAATGGTGCTGAACATTGTTGAATCATCAGCAAATATCCTCACTTTTGATTTTATGATACATTAAGGCCAGTGACGAAATAGCTGAAGATACTATCCTGAGGAACTCCTGCAGTAATGTCCTTTAGCTCAGATGAATGGCCTCTAACAACCCTAATTATCTTGCTTTGTGCTAGGTACATTGTTGGCCAGTGGAGAATTTCTCTCCTCCTTACCCCACCATCACCAAAACTCTGTGACTTCAGTTTTACTACAGCTTGTCAATGCCATACTCAGCCAAAAAATTGACAACAAAGGTAATTTCTCTCAGCTCACCTCTGGCATTCAGCTCTTTTGTCCATGCTTGGATCAAGGCCTTAAGGAGGATAGGAGCAACGCTCCTGCTATGTCCTCCCAATGTTTTGTGCACAGCAAACAGTGTCAGCACACTGTGCGCGGACCTGACATCAAGTTCCGGAAGTGATGCCACACAAGGGCCTCAGAGGCCTGTGCTGCTGGGAAGAAAATGCCAGTCAGAGTCCAGGTGTTGATGATCCCAGTTGATGGTAATACCAGATAAATCACTTTGCAGAGTGAAACCTGGCTTGATAGATCATCAGTTTAGTTTTTGCAGATTACCATGATGATTAGTCACTGGATATTTACACACTAGATTGCAAATATTCCGTAACAAAAGAGCACCAGTTGATTACACTTGCAAAATAAAAAAAAGTCTATAAAATCAGACAGATTAGATCATAATATCAACAACAAAATAAGGTTTCAATCTGTTTTCCTGTACTACTGGTTTACAGATACTCAAGCTCTAGAAAACTATCAATGCTACCTCAAAACGTTCAAATTCTTAGTTAGGTTGACTCATGTTAGCCTTCTCCTTGGACTGCTGAGATAAGTTGATGACTTCTTTGAGAATCTATTGGTAAGAACCTTTTTCTCCCAAATTCTAGTGGCCTAAAGCCCTCTTCAGTAATGATGACCTTTGTACACATTCTTACAATTTGGAAGTCTCACAAACTAGGATCGCTGGTTCCCTGATCTGAAAACATTTCTCTTGCCATGAGGAAACCGTTCTCCTTTCTGAATTGAAGGGGAAACTAAACCTAGTGGCCTCTGATTTGCTTTTCCCTGTCTGTCAAACTCAGCAGTATAAATAGTCCATCCACTAATATCACAGGTGCCCTGCTAGGGAATTGCTTGAATCATGCGCCTTCCTAGAAATGGTCTCTCTCTTTCACTGTTTCAAATGACCTTGTAACTTCTTTACAAAGTTGCTTTCATAGAACCAAACAATACATCTACTGCTATTTTAGACATTCAAATTATAAATGATATGCACAGAGTTTTGGCACACAATCCCTTCAATAACTGCTTGAGATCACAAGGCACAAATCAAATTGACTGAAGATGTGTCATGCTGGGGCCTCAGGAGAAAGAGGATATGCATCATCCACTTGAATTGGATGAAGAAGTTGCACTTTGGCATCAAAAGATGGTGCCTTCTCTTAACTGCAGCAGAACTAAGGGAGTGCTGCATTAAGCACCAATGTAAATTCATTGGAGTGGAGCAGGAGCACAATTTATTTTTCTGTAAAGGCATGTGACAATCAAGCCGAGCGTCTCCAGACCTAAAGGAATTTACGGAATTCAGCTGACAACAAATCTGTTATTTGAGTGAGGCGAATAAATTTCTATGGTTCAAAAAAAGGGATAGAACTGTTCAGAAAGAGACATTTTCACTGGGGTTTGTGGAATATTTCTCTTGATTTCATGCTCCACTAAAACTTTTGTGTTTTAAACACAAATCTGTTGCTATCCAGGAGTATATTCAATTTTCTGTTCACTAATATTTTGATGTCAAAGTTAGCGCTTTTTATTAAACAACCTACTTTAAAACTCCCAAAAAGCATGGATGTATCTTCAATTCTCTGATGTCGTGCAATTCCTAACTTTTGTAATACTTATCTTTCCTCATTCATTTTAAGTCAATAAAATATTTGATTTCAAATATTATAGTAGAAGTGGTTGATTCAGCAATACTAGAATTTAGAAACATGCACTGCGTTGTGCCCTAGGTGCACAGAGCAGTGAAAATAGTACAACAGAATTTCTCGGCAAAAGCAGTCGAGTGTTTAGAGCTAAAGTCATAAAATTAAATGGGCAGCAATAAATTAAGTTAGACCAAGAACTCCTCTTACTGCCTTTTATTCAAGGGAACTTGAAAACAAATAGGGAAATTATTCTATAGTTATACAGAGAACTAGTTTCCATTTATAAGAGTGTATAGTTCTGTGGTCCACACCTCAAAGGATATACTGGTTGCTGGGGAGATGCAGTACAGATTCACTGGAGTGTTAGTGAAGCTAATGTGTAGACCAGGCTATTATTCCCAATTAAAGAAAATATTGGGGTGTGAGGCAGGGTGGTAGATCTAATGCAAACTTTTCAGAGGAATAGAAAGGACTTGATAGGGTACATAGAGAAATTATTTCCTGTCGGGAGTCCTGAACAAATGGGTGTAAACATAAAGTTTTATCTCAGCCATTAAGGAATGACATCAGGTAAAAATTCTCCACAAAGAGGAGGAGAAATCTGGAACTCACTTCAAAAGCTTTTGAGGTTAGGCCCATTGAAAAATTTGAAGAAAAAGATCAAGACTATTACAAAGATTGTTGTTCCTCACCACCTCAGATATTCAGGCTGACAAGTAGCAACTAACAATTGCACCACTCATGTGCCAGGCAATGACCACCTCCAACAAGAGGAAAGCTCACCATCACCCTGGGCATTCAGTGGCATTGCCATCACTGAATCCCCTACTCCCAAAACCCTGAAGATTGCTGTTGATCTGATATGCAACTGGACTAGCTACAGAAATGCTATGGCTACAAGAGCAAGTCACAGGCTAGGAATCCTGCTACAAATAACTCACCTCCTGACTCCCCAAAGCCTGTCCAGCATCTACAAAGTGCAAGTCAGGAGTGTAATGAAATACTCCCCACTTGCCTTTGATAACTGCAGCTACAACAATGCTCAAGAAGCTTAACACCATCCAGGACAAAGCAGCCTGCTTGACTGGCATCCCATCCACAAACATCAGACCCTCCACCAGTGACACACAGTAGCTACACTGTGCATCATCTACAAGATATACTGCAGAAATTCACCAAGGCTCTTTAAACAGCACCTTCCAAATCCATGATCACAATCACTTAGAAAGACAAGAACAGCAGATACACGGGAACAAGTTCCCCTCCAAGCCATTCACCATCCTGGCTTTGAAAGACATCACCATTCCTTCAGTGTCACTAGGTCAAAAATCCTGAAACTTCCTCCCTAACAACACTGTGGGTCTACTCACACCAAATGGATTGCAGCAGTTCATCACCACCTTCTCAAGGGCAACTAAGAACAGGCAATAAATGGTGGTCGATCCAATGACACCCAAAACCTATGAAGGTATTTTAAAAAACTGAATGGTGTAATAGGCCTGCGGAGTTGAACGACTGGTTTCTCTTATGTTCCCACAATAATGGTATGAGACAATTTATTTATTCCACATTTAATCGTGGGTTTACAAATTAAATATTTTGATGACCATACTGTTACATATTTCTAAGTGAACTGCAAACCATTAACCATTTTCCTTTGAGTCTCCATTTGGTTAACAAGTGGCAATGAAATTTCATTTTTGAACAGTACACTCAATAATATTTCTTCTACCAGTGCGGAATGAATCTTGACCAACATTTAATTGAATAACATTTTTGTTAGAATAGCCTTTCCACAAATTTGAAGGGAAAATTCTAGTTGCCTTGGACCTATTTACCTATTAAAGCCTAGCACAAAGCAAGTGCTTCCTGTACAAATTGATGCTGATTAATGAACAAATGTACAATATTCCAAATACTAAGCTGTTAAGTTGACAAGATTAAATGACTAATAACAAAGAAGAGCCCAATAAACTAGAAGAAAACCTTAACATAAAATACTGTGGCACAGCAATTTGGTGAACTATTTTACTGCAACACACACATAGTGTTTCAAAAAAAAACTTCCTTTCTCCCTCACTCAGAGCCAAGCCATAATTATTTTTTTTTGCCCAACTGTGTAAAATTAGCACAAAAGATATTTGAGGAAATTGCTGGAAGAGTAATATTTCAGATGACTGTATTAACTGTGCCACTCAAATATCCCCACCTACTGGCTAGTAAAAGAATAACAATGGCAGTGCCCAATCCTGACTATTGGGTAATCGTAAACAGCACTACATTCAAAGGGTGGACCAGTTACTTTATCTCACCATTTAACGAACATATCAAGAGGATGGCAAATAGAATATGTGCATCATCTTTATACTTTGCCAGCAATAAGCTGCTACAACAGCAGGCAGCTGTAAACCTGCAAAACCACCGAGCATCTCAAATAATAAATGTGGGAAACACATATTTGTTAACTGCTACTAAAGCACTGAATAATGCCAGCATCATGGTTATTATGATGTGCAGTGCCTTAGTTTTAAATTACATACGTTAAATTCTTGCAGAAATTGTCTCCCACTTTATAAAGGATCCAATCAATTCATGGGAATGATGGGAAAAAACTTCCACTGACTGGAGTTATTCCTACCACAAAGGAAATTGGTTCTGGTTGTTGGAAGTCACTCATCTCAGCTTCAGGACATCTCTGCATGGGTTCCTCAGGGTGGTGTCCTCAGTCCATCCATCTTCAGCTGCTTCAATGACCTTCCCTTCAATAACGTCAGAAGTGTTCACTGAGCACTTGAACTTTGCACAATGTTCTGCACTGTTCACAAGTTCTTAGAAATTGAAGCAGATCAAGTCCAAAAGCAACAAGACCTGGGCATTTACCACTTGTCAGCCTAAACCTGGATAGTAACATTTGTGCTGTACAAATGCCAGGCAATGACCATCTCCAATAAGAGAGAATGCATCACCTCTTAGTACTAGATGCCATTACCTTTGTATCCCACATTATCAAACCTTAGTAGTTACCACTGACCAGAAACAGTACTGAAATAGCCATAGAAACAAGCAAATAGACTTTGGCAATTCAAGAAAGCAGCTCGCCACCATCTTCTCAAGGCAACTAGGGCCAGCATTTATTGCCCATCCCATGCCCCATTAATGAATTTTTAAAAAATAATTTTGGCGAAGTGAACAGAACTTTTCTCCCTATAAAGAAAATTAACAAATAAAAGTTCAGAAGGAAAATTCACTACATTCAGCAGAGATTCAACTTAAATACAGTTACAGGATAATTAAAAATGTACACATTCTTATGTTTAAGCTGCTTCCACGTGTAAAGAGAGAACAAATAAGTATTCAGGATTCCAAACAGAGAGCAGAGATCCATGTTGCTTTGGCAATTAGATTCAGCAACTCAATAAAAGTCACTCATTCCCTGCCATTTCCCCAAACTCCTACTTTATTGAGCTGTAGTAGGGTATATAGCATTTAAGAAAAGAAAAGCAGCAGGGCACGTGCCAAATAATACCAGATCATCTATGCACACACCAGAAAATATTCTCTACCTTCAATTTCTATTAGGAAGCGAGGCAAAGCAACTAGATAGGATTTTGAATTAAATGCAATAATCAAATGGTACTATAAAGATTCGTGGAAAATGTCTCTTTAAAAATCCCAAATATCTTTACCCAAAGAGTGCATTATGGTCCTCTATTTCAAGTGAGCTTCATTATCAGAAGTCCAAAATGAAGAACCAGTGACCAAGGATACATTATCATAACCTTGTTCACAAAAGTACTTGGGTCACTTGATGAAGCTTGCTATATTAGACAATGGTCAGCAATAAAGTCCAGTTATGTAAAAAAAGTCACCCAATTTTCTCCTCTTCCCATTCTATTAAGCCCATGCAAGAACCTCAAACCAAATACACATCTTAGAGATTCTTCAAGAAACACAAATTCTGCCAATGCATGCCCGGGGAGTCAAGTCAAAGCAAGTAAACAACAATGCCACAGTAAACAAATCCAAAATACCAAGACTGACAGTTCACAAGTTTATCTTCATAAAAGTCAATCAAGGCAGATTCAATTACCAACTGTGTATCTTTACTAGGCCCAACATAGAATGTACTGCCATTTTAGAAGTTATACAACCTTAACCAGTTACAGTGCCCTTCTTTTTCTTTAACATTTTTGATCAGAATATTAAAAATTGTAAAGCTCTGGCTCATCATAAGCCTTGCACTTTTTATTAACTGCTACCATTGCATGTTAAATTCACTGTTAAAGACTTGAGCTCAAAAAAATGCTGGCACTCTACTGCATACTAAGTAAGCGCCACACTGTTGAGAGGTATTATCTTTTCAATAAGATGCTAAGCAGAGGCCCATCTGCTTGCTCAGGTAAAAGATTATTTTGAAGAGAAGGGGAAGTATCCCTGTCCCTGGCTAATATTTAATCTCTCAAATCAAACTTACTAAAACAGAGTTTGCTGTACACAATTTAGCTGCCCCACTTCCAACATGACAACAGCAACTACACTTCCAAAGTACTTAATTAGCCATAAACAGCGGCGTCATACAATGGTTATGAAAAATCCAACAGAATTTATATTAGGTAAAATATGATTACATTACTCAGTTTCTTATTTTTTCTAGAACAGTCTACCTGGTTAGGACCCCAGGCATATCTGAAATATCTACTCCCTCCAACATGGCTGCTGTATGTTTTGCCTTTAATACCTTATTTAGGGAAGGAATAAAACATGCTGGAAGCAGTTCAAAAAAGGATTACTAGACTAATACCTGAAACGGGCAGTTCTTCAGTTCCTTTTGAGGAAAAGACGGACAGGCTAGGCTTGAATTCGGTGGGGTTTAGAAGAGCAGGTGATGACTTGGTTAAAACATAACACTCTGAGGGGTCTTAACAGGTTACATGTGTAAAGGCCATTCCTCTCATGGGTGATCTAAAACTAGGGGGTCACTGTTTAAAATAAGGGGCTGTCTACTTAAAACAAAGATGAGACTAACTTTTTTCACAGAGGTCAATGGTCTTTGGACCTCTCTTCCTGAAATGGTAGAAGCAGGAGTCTTTTTAAGGCAGAGGTAGATAGGTTCATGGTATGAAAGTGGGTAGTGATAGATTATTGGGAGTAGGCGAAAATATGAATTTATAAGCCATGACCTTATAAAATGGCAGATTTGGCTCAAGGGGCCAAT
The DNA here is from genome assembly GCF_021869965.1 of Rhincodon typus. Lineage (NCBI taxonomy): Eukaryota > Metazoa > Chordata > Chondrichthyes > Orectolobiformes > Rhincodontidae > Rhincodon > Rhincodon typus. Next base: position 5,632,048 of record NC_063340.1, on the reverse strand, counting down.
GGCCCACTCCTGCCCCATGTTTACATTTTTCAGAGTACCGCAGTATCTTACTTGTCCTAACAACAGCCTTCGCTACCCAAAACAACAAGTATAATGAATATATGCAAACACTAGTAGCACAAGTCCCTTTCCCTAAACCAGCTACCAATCTGACTTGGACATGTAATGACATTCTTTTGTTGGGATGGAACCCACTATCTAACAGCATTGTGGGAGTTGTGAAGACTGCGTATCAGGTTTTTTTCAGAATAACCGGGAAAAATGGTATTTTGGACAATGCTATGTTGCAGAGAATGCTCCACGATCTTCTTTGCAACTCAAAAGGTTAAAAGTGGAACTTTATGGTCTTATTTATTAGTTACACTGGGGCATGCAACTTTTGGACAAGCTGGATATGATACTGTAATCGAGACAAGTTGGCATCAGAGCCTATGGTTGAAAAGCTGCCTAGCAACTATCTTTTGGATTTTTACATTGTAGTTTGTCATAGACTTGGGAAGACGTTTGAACAGAGACCTTCAGAAAGCCTGCAAGCAAAGACAGATGTCTCACTTTGTCACCAAGTGAAAAAAAGACTATGAAAAGAAGAACTTCTAACTCAAGCAAAGGCTGACCAACTATCAAATTGAGGATCTTCTAACGTCTTGCAGTCAATGTGATAGCACCACCAAAATCAAAAAGGTTTATAAAAAAGTCACCTCATTCCACCATTGTGGTTTGGACACTTGATCCACAAAATATAATCTTTGGCTTAAGTTTTCTACCCATTACATATTGACAAAACTGTCTGTCTTGTTTGTGAATGAATATCTGCACATTTGGGTTTACAGGGGACATAGTTTAAGTTCATATAGTAGTAGTTAATAATTCATTTTACCTCTTGTTAAAGGATAACTTTGTTTGTAATGAATAAGTCTGACTTTCTGGTTTGTTGATAAAACCCAGATGACAGTTTCAGTTTTCCTAGCTAACAGTCAAAGTTAGGCAAATTAATCATCTTGGGTGATTCAACTGATCATTTATGTATTTATAACAGCTTATGGAATAGTGGGGCTCAATTTCCAGTGGACTGTCTGCATCAGGCCAGTAACAGACAATCTTCACCACATGCACTACAAAGTTTCAATGCAGCAGCCCCACACTGCCACTTTCTCAAGAAAGAATTAGAGATGAGGAATAAAGGTTTGAGGAATAAATGACAGCCTTCTCAGTGACATTGTGAGAATGATGTATAAAACAACTTCAAATATTAACATAATAGTTAATAACCAGAAGGCTAACAGATCTTAGAGGAAAATACATAGTTTAAGATTGGAAATCTCTTGTAAAAGGACAGCCATCTATTGCTGGTGTTCAATATTCAGGTTGTTACAAATTCATAATTCAACATATTCTCTATCCAGAATAAATCAGCAATGTATTCAGAACAGGGAAAAAAAATATGAGCGGGGGTGGGTGGGCGGCGAAATCTACCAATTGTGTCTGTTCCTTCTTTAGATCTTTCTGTGTGGATTACAGTCAGATATCAGAACCTTTGCAGCCATTGGTTCCAGGGGACTTAAGAATTGCTGACTCAAAACAGTTAGCCTGGAACAATGTTTTTAGGAAGTAAGGCTGTGCTATTTTATGGATCTGTAGATTATTGAGGTGCAAAAATGGCCTTTAGTAAGATGTCAAATGTGGGAGGGTAGGGAGAGTTTCCATGTTACTGATGATTATGTCTGCATGAAGCGTGTTTGGTTGCAAATCCTATCAGAACGCATGGATCATTTGGAGCTGCAGTTAGAGGCAATGAGGAATTTACAGGAGCTAGGGGGTGTGATGGATGGCAATTGCAGGAAGGGATAGAAACCGAAGATACAGTCAAGTATACAGGTTACCTCCAGGAAAGGTAGGAAAGGGAGGCAGGTTGTGCAGGAGTCTCCTGTGGCTATCCCCATCTCAAACAGGTATGCTGTTTTGGACAATATAGGAGGTGACGGACTCCCAAGGGAATGACAGGCACTGACAGCCAGGTTTCTAGTACCGAGACTGGCTCTATGTACGAGGAGTACATCAGGTTCCAAGTGATTGATTCTGATAGGAGACTGACCAGTTAGAGGCACAGACAGGTGTTTCCGTGGCCAACAGAAAGACGTCAGAATGGTGTATTGCCTTCCTGGTGCCAGGATCAAGAATATCTTGGAAAGGGTGCAGAATTTTCTCAAAGTGCAGAGGGACCAGCAGGAGGTCACTGTACACACTGGAACTAATGACACAGGAAGAGACAAGGATGAGACTCTGAGGAGAGAATGTAGGAAGTTAGGCAGGAATTTAAAAAGGAGGTCCTTGAGGGTGGTAATATCTAGATTACTCCTGGTGCCACGAGTGAGACAGAGTAGGAATAGGAGGATAGAGCAGATGAATTTGTGGCTGAGGAGCTATTGCAGGGGAGAAGGATTCACATTTTTGGATCATTGGAATCTCTTCTGGGTTAGAAGTGATCTATATAAGGACGGACTGCACCTGAATTGGAAGGGGTTGGCGGGGGGAATGCAGGGAGACAGTGAGGAAAAAGATCAGTCTGAGACTGGTGCGGTTGGGAAAAGGAGCAAGTCAAACAGTCAGGGCAGGCAGGAACAAAGCAGAGAACAAAGGTAGGACTGGTAAATTAAACTGCATTTCTTTCAATACAAGAGGACTAACAGGTGAGGCAGATGAACTCGGCATGGTTGGGAACATGGGACTGGGATAACCTAGTAATTACAGAGACGTCGCTCAGGAATGGGATAGAAAGTTGGACAGGAGAGGAGGGGGAGTAGCATTTTTCATTAGGGATAATGTTACAGCTGCACTTAGAGAGGATATTCCTGGGAAAATGTCCAGGCAAGTTATTTGGGTGGAACTGAGAAATAAGAAAGGGATGATCACCTTATTGGGATTGTACTATACACCCAATAGTCAGCAGGAAATTGAGAAACAAATTTGTAAGGAGATTTCAGTTATCTCTAAGAATAATAAGGTGGTTATGGTAGGGGATTTTAGCTTTCCAAACACAGACTGGGACTGCCATAGTGTTAAGGGCTTGGATTGAGTGTAATTCGTTAAGTGTGTACTTTAAAATTTTCTGATTCGGTATGCAGATGTACCTACTAGAGAAGATGCAAAACTTGACCTATTTTTAGGAAATAAGACAGGGTAGGTGACTGAGGTGTCAGTAGGGGAGCACTTTGGGGCCAGTGACCATCATTCTATTAGTTTCAAAATAGTGATGGAAAAGGACAGACCGGATCTAAAAGTTAAAGTTCTAAATTGGAGGAAAGCCAATTTTGACAGTATTAGGCAAGAACTTTCAAAAGTTGATTGGGGGCAGATATTTGTAGGTAAAGGGATGGCTGGATAATGGGAAGCCTTCAAAAATGAGATAATCAGAGTACAGTGACAATGTGTTCCTGTTAGGGTGAAGGGCAAAGTTGGTAGGCTTAGGAAATGCTGGATGACTAGAGAAATTGAGGTATTGGTCAAGAAAAACAAGGAAGCATATGTCAAGTACAGACAGCAGGGACTGAGTGAATCCTTAGAAGAGTATAAAAGCAGTAGGAGTACACTTAAGAGGAAATCAGGAAGGTGAAAAGGGGACATGAGACAGCTTTGGCAAAAAGGGTCAAAGAGAATTCAAAGTTTTCTACAAATACATTTAAGGACAAAAGGGTAACTAGGGAGATAATAGGACCCCCGAAAAATCTATGTGTGGAACAGCAGGAGATGGGGGAAGTTACTAAACGAGTATTTTGCATCAGTGTTTACTGTGGAGAAGAATATGGAAGATGGAGAACGTGGGAAATAAATAGCAACATCTTGAAAAATGTCCATATTACAGAGGAGGTGGTGCTGGATGGCTTAAAAAGCATAAAGGTGGATAAACCCCCGGGATCTCATCAGGTGTATCCTAGAACTCTGTGGGAAGCAAGGGAAGCGATTGCTGAACCCCTTGTTGAGATAGTCGTATCATCGATAGCCACAGGTGAGGTGCCGGAAGACTGGGGGTTGGCTAACGTGGTGCCACTATTTAAGAAAGGTGGTAAGGAAAAGCCAGGGAGCTATAGACCTGTGTGCCTGACATCACTGGTGGGTCAGTTGTTGAAAGCAACCCTGAGGGACAGGGTTTACATGCGCTTGATTAGGGATAGTCAACATGGCTTTGTGCATGGGAAATCATGTCTCGCTAACTTGATTGAGTTTTTTGAAGAAGTAACGAAGATGACTGATGAGGGCAGAGCGGTGGACATGATCTATATGGACTCCTGTAAGGTGTTCAACAAGGTTCATCGTGGTAAACTGGTTAGCAAGGTTAGATCACACGGAATTAGCTATTTGGATAGAGAACTGGCTTGAAGGTAGAAGGCAGAGATGGTGGTGGAGAGTTGCTTTTCAGACTGGAGGCCTGTGACCAGCAGGGTGCCACAAGGATCAGTGCTGGGTCCACCGCTTTGTCATTTACATAAAGAATTTGGATGTGAACATAGGAGATATGCTTAGCAAGTTTGCAGATGACACCAAAATTGTAAGTGTAGTGGACAGAAAAGAAGGTTACCTCACAGTACAACAGGATCTTGATCAGATGGACCAATGAGCCGAGGAGTGACAGATGGAGTTTAATTTATGTAAATGTGGGGTGCTGCATTTTGGAACAGCAAATCAGGACAGGACTTATACACTTAGTGGTAAGGTCCTGGGAAGTGCTGCTGAGCAGAGAGACCTTGAAGTGCAGGTTCATAGTTCCTTGAAAGTGGAGTTGCAGATGGATAGGATAGTGAAGGAGGCATTTGGTATGCTTGCCTTTATTGGTCAGGAGGTGGAGGTGCCAGTTTTGGACTGGGGTGGATAAGGTCAGAAGTCACATGACACCAGGTTATAGTCCAACAGGTTTATTTGAAAACACAAGCTTTCAGAGCCTCACTCTTTCTTCAGGTGTTAGAGAGAGGGGTAGTATCAGACACAAAATTTATCAGGAAAAGATCAAACGGTCGCACCACTGATGAGGATGTACTAAACAAACCTAAGATGCTGTCAAATCTTTAATCAGTTAGAAGGTTTTAATCTATTAATACATATATTTAAATCCCCAAATTCCTTTCAAACACACACACACACTTTCTCCCTCTCCCATCCCCTGTCCAAACACACACCCGTGAATCAATGCAGTGAAATTGTATTTGTAGATACATTCTATTTTGTTCAAAACGCACACAATTTATAGACAATGTGGTGTTTTACAAATTCCTACTTTAGAAATAAAACCAGTCTCACTCCAAACCAAAACACAAACAGATTCTAAACAAGGCCTCACACCTAACATGCACTGTCAGACCTGAAATGTCACCTCTTCTTTAGACTGAAAACCTTTAGTTCTCTCAGGACAATGACTTTAAAGGAATTTTGGCATTTACACATATATATTAATCAATTAAAACCTTCTAATTGATTAAAAGATTTAACGGAATCTTAGGTTTGTTTAATACATCCTCATCAGTTGTGTGATCCTTTGATCATCTTCTTATAAATTCTGTGTCTGATACTACCTCTCTCACTAACACCTGGAGGAGGAATGAGGTTCCGAAGGCTTGTGTTTTCAAATAAATTTAATTGAGAGTGCATTGAGTATAGGAGTTAGGAGGTCATGTTGCAGCTGTACAGGACATTGGTGAGGCAGCTTTTGGAACACTGCGTGCAATTCTTGTCTCCCTGCTACAGGAAGGATGTTGTGAAACTTCAAAGGGTCCAGAAAAGATTTATAAGAATGTTGCTGGGGTTGGAGGGTTTGAGCTACAGTGAGAGGCTGAATAGGGTGGGGCTATTTTCCCTGGAGCATCGGAGGCTGAGGGATGGCCTTCTAGAGATTTACAAAATCACGAGGGTCATGATAGGGTAATTAGACAAGGTCTTTTCCGGGGCGGGGGGTCCAAAACGAGACAGCGTAGATTTAAGGTGAGAGGGGAAAACTTTAAAAGGGACCTAAGGGGCAATTTTTCCATGCAGAAGACAGTGCACATATGGAATAAGCTGCCAGAGGTGGAGGAGGAGGCAGGTACAATTATGAAATTTAAAAGGCATCTGGATAAGTATATAAATTGGATGACTTAGAATGATATGGCCCAAATGCTGCGAATGGGACTAGATTTATTTAGGATATCTGGTTGGCACAGACAGGTTGGACTGAACGGTGTTTCAGTGTTGTACATCCCTAAGTTAGGACAGCAGACAAAACTAAAAGCTTTTCCACACAAAACAGTTGTTTTACTTATTCCATGAAGCCACGGTCGGTGTTCTAGCTTGCATTTTTCTATAAATTAACAGATGCTCAGCACCTATCTAGACACCAGCAAATTCAGAGTTTATAGTCTGGTTCCTGGATCAGGAGGATTCAGCAAAGAAAATTAAGTTTGACTGTGGACAACAGAAGTCAGCTTTCAGGAAAAACAAAATAAACTACAAGTATCAACTATAGTATGGCAAACAGTTGCTGTTAACATTGCCAACCAGTAGTCTTTCCCAGAACCCTCAAAGTGCAGTTCAGAGTGGCAACTCTGCAGCATATGATGACAGCAGTTCATTCCTCAGCAGCCATGACATAACACTAGAGAAAGGAAAACAGCACTTCAGAACATCTCAAGCATGTCACAACAGTTTCTTAAAATGGAGCTTCTGTTGTGCAACTATTTCAACTGTGATTTTTAGCCAAAAATTTATGGAGGAAGGACTTTTGAACTGCCCTTTCAAAGAGATGGTACAATCAGATAGGCTGAAGGGCGTCCTTCTGTACTGTCTAATTCTATGAAGCTTCTAAAATTAACTTGAGACTTTAATTACTAGAATAAGGAAGTGAATTACTTGGACAGGCTTTAAAATGATTCAAATTCAAATTTCAACAATTGTGTCTAGAAATTTTGATGTTTCATTTGCAGCTGATCTCATATCAGCAAAACATCAAACCACAAATGCAACTGTGAGAATATATCCATTTAGGAAATAAAACCAGGTTATTCTTAAAATCATAAAATTAGATAAGCAGCAATGGTAAGCTATTTAAAAAGCCAACCAACATCACAGCATTTTTTTAAAAATGGGGTCTGCTCACTACCTTACTGTTGGCAGAAACTGATGGCATACTATTTGGAGTAAGGTTGATGATACTGGATGTTGACAGGTACAAAAAGGTAATTAACCTTAATTATAATAGCACTATATTTCAGCCTAAGTGAGTGGGTAAAACAGTTGGAATACCATGTGGTGGTGAAAGCAGAAATATGGTGTACTTCTGAAAGGAGGGGCTGGGATATGTTAAATATCAAAGGGATTTGGTTGTCCTTATTCATGAGCCTCTGAAAGATAACTTGCAGGTACGACCACAAACGGCATATTGCCCTTTATTACAAGAGGACTGAAATATAGGAGTAAAGATGTCTTTCTGCAGTTAAATAGAGTCTCATTAGGGCCACATCTTGAATACTGAGAGGAGTTTTGGTCTCCTTATTCAAAGAAAGATATGCTTGCCATAAAGGGCGACAAAGGTTCAAACTAATTCTTGGAATGGAGGGATTATCCTTTGACCAAAAGATTAAATACAGGATCTATATTTTCTGGAGTTTAGAAGAGTGAGAGGCGATAAGAGTCTCTTACAAGCAGACTTACAATCCACGCAGCGCCCAAATACAGAGAAACTGCTTCACTCAGAGGACAGTGAATGTGTGAAACAGGGCTGTGAAGACTCAACTGTTAAATATATTCAAGATGGAGATCGATATTTTTGCAAATTAAAAACATCAAGGGATATGGGGATAGTGCAATAAACATTATTAAAGCAGATCAGCTTTTATCTCACTGAATGGCCGACTCCAGCTTTTATTTAGGTTTCGTTTTAAGTATAAGGATTGTGTTCTATTATAACAATAATGATCGTTTTGGAAAGCAGCTTCAAAGACATGCAAGCTTGTGCACCCATCAATATTAGCACAAAAGACTCAAGCCTGCGTAATAAAACGACTGCATGCACTTTTCTCAGCATCATCTGGGTTTTATAAAACCCTAAATAAAATTTTTAATCACAACTTCCTAATATAGTCTGAAGGTAAATGCCATCCCTCTTCATCAGAAAATCATATGATAGACAGTCACACCTAGAATTGATTTATTAAATGTAAAATGTCTCAAGTTAGGCCATCTTCCAGAAAAAATATGGTTATGCCACGTACTATGCCCCATAATTACAGATACCAAATGTAATAAAGAACAGAGGAGAAAGCTAGTGTGGTGAAACAAAATTTATAATTTTAAAACTTAAATTTAGAAATCACATTAGTTTCTGGATTCCAAGGCTGAAACAGAAACTTTCTAAAAGAATTATAACTCATGAGGAAGTTTCCGAAGAAAAGTTTGGAAATTAAATGGTGATTTACGTAGTGATTTTGGTAACAAAAGGTACCAACAAAAGATCCAAATTAGTTCAAGATTTTTGCAATTTTTATCTATTTTCCATCAATACCATAAAAACGTATGCCGAAAATACAGACAAGAAAATGTGTGGAGATTTATTCACATGCATAGGATGTGAAAGAACTAACTTATCTACCGAATTGCTGTGGTATGCATGACTTTAGTTATTTCCACAAAAAAAAAAATGCCTAATTCACTGTCTGGAAGGTCTCATGGATTAAGTTAGAGACATCTACCTCTTCCTCAATCTCCATCCGTGCAAACAGTAACATGCAGCAGTGATTCGCCTACCATGGGAGATCAGCACGGCTTTTATGCATTAACAGACATTTTGAAAATTTCAAAAAGATCGTAATCATGAGTTCCATACACAACAACTTCTCACAGGAGTTGAGAGCAAGTGAAGTATGAATTCTTAGGCAGTCCCGACTGCTTCAACTCCTGATTCTGAAAGCAGTGAGGGATGTTGGTCATGTCACTGCATGGGTGAAGTTGTATACCCAAGTGCCATTTGTTACAGAGCAGCTGAAATAACACAACCAAGCCTGAGCCAGCAACTGTACACATATGTCTGCCAGCAGAGGCCACCGGACATCAATTATAAGCAGCAGCCCCAGCTGATCCATCCACTCCCTGTTTTGAGGATGCTGGAATTTATTTCAGTACATTTTTACTACTGTTGTTCTCACAGAATAAGAAGTGTTCTGAGTGCTATAGCTCAGAGGCAAACAGGAATGAAATTACCTACTAGCCATCAAAAAATGCAAGTACTGTTATAAAAAGACAAAGTATGTTCAAAAAGCAGTGAAATGTTCAAATCTTGGATTCCTAAATGATGGAATAAATTCTTCAGATACAGATGCTGGAGGTTTATTGAGCAGGTGGCACATGTCAGAATTATTTTCAAAATGCAATTCTTTGTATCAGCCACAAATGATCCTTATTTGGCCACAAAGGCAGCAGATACCCCAAAAGAATGGTTATATTTGTCATCTACCAGAACTGTGACAGTGTATGAACTAAACAGAATTGTAAACTCGGGAAAGGCAGATACAATTAAGTCTCATGCTGGTATGATTCTGAAATTTGAAAATGTAAACCAAATTAAGCAACAAACAAGGTTTATGCATTTCAGAAATAACTAGGGCAAGGATGGAGTCCGTTTCCTTATTAAACTTCAAAATGGATGCCGAAGCCTAGCTGTCTGCAAGTTCCAAGCAGGTGCTTTGATCTGTAGCTAGCCAGGGTAAAGAGCTTGGTTGTAGCTCCTAATCAAATTATGGGCCCTTTGAAGGGTGGTGGGTAAATTCCAAACTATGACAATCAGACTGGAATAGCTTCAATTTCTAGCAAATATCAAAGCACAAGTTTGCAGATGCATGCAATATACTCCTAAATGGCCAGATTATCAATAGTGCTCTGTTCTGAGAGGTTCAAAACGTACATGGTTTACATAATCAGCAAATTCTGGTTGACTACTGACATGCTCATTAAAAAACAATCCAAACATCCATCAATGTGTCTTTGAACTGATAGACCAACAGGTCTCGACTTCTTTTCGTCCGGAACATATAGTGCAGACTTCTTCCAACATTTTATATTTCCTTCCATTTCTGGAACTGACATTCAAACTTGACTCATGTTGCCATGTACATAGTAGCAGTGTGATGGAGTTTTGCCCAAGACTTTAATCCTAAAGCTTGACCATTTTATTATCTTGAAAACTGTATTTACTATTGCTATTTCCATCATTTTTGCTATTCTGGTTACAACGTGGCATAGCATGGTCAATGATAAATATCAGCTCTTTGCTACATGATGTTTCCTTATACACTTTTAAAATGTAGGTTCCAGTGCATAGGAAGGGCAGTCAATCCATAAACTATTAAAAACTGAATCTCTCCCACGAGCATTAAGCAAAAGCACTGGGACAAAACCCATATGATAATCTACAAGAGCTTCTTTACTTAAAAGATTAGACTTAAGTGCAGCACATATGCTTCAGAGGTTTCCTATGTAAAAACCAGAATTCATAGCTAAGTTTCTTTATACTTTTGAGAGCTTTCTACAAATTGAGGTTATAAATATTAGCCCAGATCTTCCAGTCTCCAGAGTCAGAGACCAGAGGTACCCCACAAAGATACCCATCAGATCCCCTCCAAATCTTGACACAAGATTACACAGGAATTTCTCAGGAAATTTAAACTTCTTATGGGCAATAAAACTGTGTCTGGAATGCTCTGAAAAAGGGTTTAGACTTACTTATCTGGACAATATTAGAACAAGTTTTAATCTGTTTTAACTCCTCAACAATACAACTGAACCCACTGAAAGCCCTCTAGAACCACACCTTCCATACTTCCTGACTCTCTGACCTTACACCGCAGACCCAACCTCACCAACTTATCCACCTACCTAGCTGCCACCATACCCTTTGCCCACTTATCTCAAACCCAGTCATTCACGCTCTTACTAACACATTGCGGTTTGGAACACGTGAACTGTGTCTTACTGTAACACAGTAGCTAATGTCGTAAACAGGTACATGGATTCTGCACAGATTCTCTTGGCTGGTCTCCAATCATCACCAAACCTCCCCCATCCCCGAAGGAATCATGTGATAAACTGACTGGTAAGAAAATACAATGCAGGAAAGCAAATGGTCAAATTTCTTTTGATCAGGCCAGCATTAGAAACCAGGTTCTGTCATTGACCAGAACATTTGGGCCATTATGTTTCAAAAAGAGTGTTCCAAAAGCTATGGGGCCATCACACAAATTTGAAGCAAATTTTTTTTTTCCAGTCGTCACCTTAGTTGTTTTGTGTCATTTGCCAGTTCATGATGGCAGACTTTGGAAAATAACTGAACAATCACTATTTTGTTTTGTGCTGGTTACTTGTTGTTGATAATGATTGGCTGAATAATCCAACTAATCAAATCTATCACCACGGACAAATTTATGGATGATATGAATTTGAACCATCACGACAAATTTTTTGAAATCAGTACAGAATAGCAGGACAAAGTGTAATAGTGTAGACTCTTAGATGTAGTACTGAGTTGCACGCACAAAAAAAAGGTGCATTTTCGAAGATATGTATCATTATCCATAGTTACTAAATGAGTTAAAATTACTGATCAATATGCATTCCAAGATTAATGGTATCCCAGATTACATCTTTCAAAATAATTATTTCAAACAATAGATGAAGGTGAATCTGGAAACAGTTTCCAATATTATTTACTAATTGTTTGAACATACTTCTTTGCACTTTACCTTTGGCTTCCAAAAGCACTGCACCCATTGTGAGTGGACAATTTATTGATGGATAGTGAGTTTGTGCCCACTGCCACTCACCAACATGTTCCAATGCTTCTACTCCATTATAGCACTATGGGAAATATTATTCAGAGTCCAAGTTCTGCATACATAAATAAAAGAACGAACTGCAGATGCTAGACATCTGAAACAAAAACAGAAATCTTTTCCACCACTCTGTTTTTGTACAAGCTATGCATGCCTTGTGAGGAAAAGAGGGAAAACCATCTAAGCCAATTGTGTGTCCCTCAAACAGCTGGCTCAAACCAGACCAAATTTTGCCATCCGTTGCTGGCAGTTTGCAGACCTGCCAGCTTCTGACCTGTCTCAAATTTTATGTGAGGTGGATGAAACTTAGGGCAGCCAACCTGCTCACACACCAGTTGAGGCCCTTAAATAACTTAAGGGTGGGAAACCCTGCATCCAGAAAATCCTGGTAACATTACACGAACTTGGAATGGAACCCTGTTCTTGCCATCTAATGCGGTCACTTTTGAACTAATATACTAATAAAAGGGATAAAAAGAGAAGAGCCACTCCAATTATACATGATGTGATTGAGGACTACTTAAAGACTTTTCTGTTCTTAATCTAATGGTTAAAAAAGAAGCACTAACGTTTTCAGACACTTCTCTTCTCTTCTTTGTCTGAATCATTTCTGTTTCCACCTTCTCTGCAAGCTCCAGCTTTCGTCTGTTTTTCCTAAATGCAGATAAGCTGAACTCTAAATAGGATTAAAAATAAAACACTATTTATATTAAACTTTTGTGCTCTAGATGTAATATGTGAATAACTATTACTCACAAAAGCCAATAATATCCATTAAATGGAAGTAGTGTTTTGTACTTGGTTCAGATTTTAGTAATAATGAACTTAGACAAAGAAAAGCATCAACAATTCTAAATGGGTCTGCCAGGAGGTCACAAAGATTTAGCAGCATTTCTCACACATGGCTTGGTTAGTAAACTCAGCTTCTGATGCAAAACTGAGTGACACAAAGCAGAAAACACTCAATTGATCCCTAGTGCCTGCTTGGTTGCAAGCTATCCAAAAGAAAGGCAAAAAGGAAAAATGGGATTTCACTTCATACTGAAGGCAGGATTCTTGATCTTGATACCTATCCGGCTAAGATGGAAAGCTTTTTTTTGCAGGGGGGACGGTGGAGAGGGGTGATGGTAGAGAGAAGAGAGGGAGGATGTGCATGTTGTTTTTCCAAGTGTCATTACATCATTTCTAAAATTTTTAAAAATTAGGAACCTGCTTTACACTCAGACTGATATTCTTTTACAAATAAATCTAATGGGGTGTGAAAGAAACTGCAAATTCGTTATGAGCCATTTTAAGCTACCTGTACACAAATTCATGCCCTTTGATTTTTGGTCCACATTTTCATTGTCCCGTTAGAGGACATATTAATATTCTACTCAAAACCCCGCGCAACTAAACAAATCTTGAAATGCAAGGTCATTAAGCTAAACTTGTTTTTGAAAATTTAGAAATAGACCCCAAACAAGCTTGTGAAAAGTAGGATCAATGATATCAGAGGCTAACAGGGTCGGGAACAGAATCAATGTAAAAAGCGCTATCGGAGGATTGGTACAAGCACAATGCTTTAAGTCACCTCCATCTTGTGCTGCAAATTTTACAATATCGTTCTAGTTCATTGTCTCCAAACAAAAACATGGAATACATGCACAGGTTGTGTGCAAATTTTACAAGCATCTCTTTCCCAGGTGGCTATAGTGCATACACAAAAGCATAATGGTTCTTTAATTGTAATCAAATAGACTTTTTCTTTGGTCCTTAACTACATCAACATTCACCTGTGCTATCACACCTTTTCAAACAATATTGCTAATCTACTGTCAAATTTTAAAAACAAAATCTACCCACCTTTCCTCAATAATTTGCAACCATGAAAATTAAGTTCACAACCTTCTATTTTGTTAAATCAGGTCTCCATCATTGCAACTTGCTCAAAGTCCTTTGTGCTGACAGCTCACTAACCTATTTACCATTTCTGCAAATTTATGTGCAAACATTTCAAATCCATCTTAGATTGCTATTTCCAAGCTATTTACTCTAGTACCAACTGCCTTTCCCAGTCTGCCATGTATTATGTTTCTCCTCTCTTAACATTCCCATTCCCCTGACAAATTTGCCTCAAGCCTCCCTCCAGTACCAGTCACAAAAATTTGAGTCCAGCTTTATTCAGATGCAATACAACAGATCCCTTCAGCTTCAGAACTGAGCCCAATATCCAAGAAATCTGAAGCCCTTCCTCCTGCGCTATGCATTAAACCTGTTTTATCCTACTTCTCGAGTACTCAGTCTTGTGCAGAAACAGGAACAATCTTGTAGGTAACAAGGTGTAGAGCTGGATCAGAGGAGCAGGAAGGCTGATGTTTCGGGCCTAGACCCTTCTTCAGAAAAGGTCTAGGCCCGAAACGTCAGCCTTCCTGCTCCTCTGATGTTGCTTGGCCTGCTGTGTTCATTCAACTCTACACCTTGTTATCTCAGATTCTCCAGCATCTGCTATCTCTGAAACAATCTTGTAGGTGCTACTTTTAAGCTTTTGCCCTCACTCCTGAAATTCTGACTGCAGGTCCTCAATCTTTTTCGTTCCAATGTCACCAGTTCTCACATTGAGTGCAACTTCTGGCTATTACAATCCCTTCTCAGAATGTTCTGCATTCTCCCAAGTGAGGTCCTTTAGACCAACATCAGAAAGGCAACAAACTGAATTCCTGTGTTGGTCTTCTACCCTCCAATTAAATCCTTATGATTATTTCTGCATTCTGTTGTGCCCTTTTGATAGTCATTTGCCCCCTGCACTGCATTGTCCAGGTCAGGTATCATTTTGCTACCTTTTATTGTAAGAATTAAACAATTAAACTAAATATCACACTCTTCCAGATGTTGTGAATGACTCAACGATACATCAGCAATAAAAAGTAATGGATTAAATGTCGAAAGTTCTCATCGCAAAACTCTTTTGCTTTACAATCCCACAAAATCAGAGATTAGGAACCAGACTACCTTTCAAGACCCTCGAAGTAAAACACTTTTCTTTCCAAACAATTAGCTTTTTGAAAAACTTGCCATGAACGTCAACATCCAAAAATTAGACAAGATTGTATAGTAAATTTAAATGCATTTTCTATTTGAATGAAAATTTTTATTCTTTCTCCCCCTCAAACAATTCTAGCTGTTTTAAAAAGAATTCGAAAGCAAACTGAAAAATCCTTACTTGTTGCCATCATGTCAGGAGGATACGGCACAATTCCATGATCCACTGCCCATTTGTAAGCCCCTTCTCCAACTAAAAAACTAAAGCAAAGGGAGAACATCGTTAGCTCCAACAAAATAATACATATATACTAAATTTGTAATCAAAAAGAAGAATTATTTCTGGTTAAGTGTATACAAATAAGGGACACTCATTGGAAAACAACTTGTGTGAGTAAATATCAATAAACAGGTCCAGGCAATGGGCAGTAGAGGGAGGATTGCAGGCCTTTCTTCTGTGAGTACAGCCTTGCCCAGGTGCCCCTGGAGAGTGAGCATACAGCGTTCACTGTTATGCTTGAGGCCTTCCATAAACAGTAGGCATCACAAGGTATGGAACGTATTAACAACAAACATGTTATTTGAATTTGACAAGTCTCCTTTCATGATTTTGATTTTTGTTACAATAAACCAAAATGATAAATGGCTTATCATTTGTTGACTGCTTTTTTCAAAGTAGTGTACAAAGAGACACTTATTGCCATTACTGTTGGGTTTATTTGAAATGCCGCACTTGGTGAATACATCTAACATGGAGCACAGCATGACTTCTAGCCTCTTCCTTCAACTAGCTGCAAGTTTAGTAAATGATTGGAGAAAGTATCAAACTGCTCATTAGCATCTATACAATCGACTTGTACTTCTACAGTGTCAATAACATACAGACATCCAGGGGTACTTTATAAATGAATAATTCAGGAAATAGATTAAGCCATTGGAGAAATGATTAAAGTCAGTGTCAAAGTTATCAAGGCACTTAGTAGAAAGACAGAAGAATTAAGGAATTTCACTAGTAGCGAAAGGGAAAGAGTAAGACATAAAGCCAAATCTAGTAATTGATATTTCATGAAAAGCATTGTGTACAAGGTAATCATAACTTTGCAGGAGTCTGATCTAAAAATGTGAAGGCAGTGGAAGTACTGGATTGACAGGTTGCGATCAAAGTACTAGGAACAAAGCATTTCAAAAAAGCATGCACACACAAATTTGAGTCTACAGCAGCAGAGATGATGTAACTGATGGAAGGTTATGATAGAAGTTGTTTCAGGAGCTAGGGGAAAAAAAAATTAAAAAATATTGAAAACTGTTATGAGCTTAACTAAATGCTAAACAAAGGAAATGATCTTATTAAAAGGCAGCTTCTTCCCCTTCTAATCATTACTGCATCAAGCTATTCGGATAAAATTGCTGCTCTATTCATGGGGAAAGTGTCATTGTTTTACCTCTCACTGATATGAGGCTAACAGGTCTGCAATTATCTATTCCATCTCACCGGACGTGCAGCATTCAACTCCTTGGGCCTATTCTAGCATTCAACAAAATTGCAGCTGATATATATCCCAACCTCAATTTGCCCACCTTGGTTTCATACCTCTTAATACACTTACCACACAAACCTTTCATCCTCAGTTTTAAAGTTTTCAATCGACCTACTCTCAGTTTTTTTTGGGCAGGGATAAGCAGAGTTCCAATTTCTAGGACCCATTTTGTAAGTGACTTCTGATATCACCCCTGACAATCTAACTGCAATTTTGAGGTTTATGAACCCTTGTTCGGGACTGCCTCATCAGAGGAAATGTATCTCTTATTATCCTATCAAATCCTTTAATCATTCTACATCTCAATTAGACCATGCCTTAGTTTTCTACAGTCAATAAAATATAAACTTACTTTAAGTAGTCAGTTCTCAATTTAGCTCTTTTAGTCCCAGTATAATTATGGAGACTGTGAGCACACCTCTCTTTCACATTTGTAGTTTTTTTTTAAGAAAGAAGACAATGTTCAAGAAAGAGCTCTGTGATTCCGAACTTTTTGAAGGCCAAAACCTGCCTCTCTCTTCAGAGGAGAAATACAAGTCTACCATGAAATCAGTGAATTATCCACTGATCTTTGACAAGTCAATTGAATCAAAATTGGAAAAATGGATCAGATACCAAAATTGCCCAGGCTTCTCCTGCTGACGAGATCAAGACTGGCACTTCTAGGTCAGTTCCACTTAAGCCAATGACATAGCCAGTAACAGTGGCAACTTAACAAGCTGCAAAAACAAAACAAAAAATTCTCAACAGCTGAAGATATAGCATTTAAGGAACTCTATAAGAAATTCTGAGAGGAAAACAGTCTCTCAATTTCTCTTGCATAGAAAATTCTGGTGTTGAAGAAGAACTTTATAGTCAGAACACCTTCCACCTATTTTGTCCAGTATCAACTTAAGTTTGCACATGACAGTCAGCCTAAGGATTGCTATAATTAATTGAGCACTGGGAACTATGCCTCTGCCCCTTCTAGTAAAGTGGGTTTTACAGAAACCAACCAGGCAGTGCAGATTAATGACCAATATTAGAAGAGGTTTTGTGATTCATGGATAACCCTGACATCTTTCCAGCCAAGTGAGCTGGTAATGGATTTTTTTATTTGTCTATGCTTAATTTCTGTTTTCCCATAATTCCTGGAGGTATCCCTGGGGACAGAAAACAGAAAAATAAGTCTCTCCTCAGCTACAGAAATCTTTGCAGCCCAAATATTCCGATTAGAAAGTCAAAGTCAACTTGATGAAAGACAGGCAAATGTTTAGTGTGTCATTCATAGCAAAATTAGTTATAGCATATTGGAAAAATATTTGGTTTCCAGAGCTGATGTCAGAACAGGACATGAAACTAACAAGGCATAACTGGTGAACCACATCCAACACAGCAAACCCACTCTTCTCTTGAAAACACCAATTTATTTCCTGTCACCACTTTCTTCAATGTTTGAGATTTGCATCAAAATAACCAACATACTGTTCCAGTGATAGCTTACATTTTAAACCTTTTCTGAGAGATCATGTCTGACAAAAATAGCTTGTTTCTGGACATCACGTTCTTTTGAAGCTCATTGTTATTTAGAAGTTCATCTCCTAAAATGCATGCTTAACTCAAATTAATTCAAATCATGTATAGCTTGAACACTTTCTGACAGAATCAAGATGATGTACCAAATACGTAATTGTCCAGCACAGACATCAGCTGGCTTACAAAATTCCTGCTTCCAAGAGCTATTGCGAATTTGCCCTCCATTAAAATCTGTTCTCAATTTTAAAACAAAATAGAGCTACAATATTAATTCACCAACAGCTAGGTTACAATGAAAACAAAAAATATTTGCTTGTCATGTTATTTGATGCAACACATCACATGTAAAGCATAAAATAAGAAGTGGTCTTTTGTGAGTAGTATGTAATGGAGAAGCAACCACATGCAAGCTGAAACTGCCTCTTCACCAAATTAAGCTTTAGGTATGCAAAATAAAAGGCAAAATTAATTTTCAAAGGAAGGCCCCAGTAATAAGGGATTGGAATGACAGTTGATCAGGTCAAATTTTCATCTCCCAATCTCTTTATTTACTAAAATCAATCAATTAAGAGATGTTATGACATAACTCTGGAGCAGTCTGGACCCTCTGGAAAGGGTAGGACTTGAACCCAGGTATCCTGACTCAGAGGGAGGAACACTACCATTGCACTCCAAAAGCCTGAACCTTCCAAGATTTTTAATATTTTCTAATCAACCTGTTCAGCCATATTATTACACAGCTCTGGATCAGGTGGGACATCAATCCAGGTCTCCTGGCTCAGCAGTAGGGACACTACCATTACGGCACAAGAACCTTCCTCCCAACAACTTTTTTCTTAAATATCCAGATGTACTTACATGCATGACTGAATGGTTGTTTAGTCCAAAATCACCTGTGCTTCTAATTATTGTTTATTTACATGTGACATCTGTCAGGGCTGTGCAATGTCACCAAATCCTCCCAACATTCTTCTTTTGCTCTCTCAACATTCTTTATCTCATCTAATCAACCTTTTCAACAATGTTTATTACATACCTCTGGAGTAAGTGGGACTTGAACACAGGTCTCCTGGCTCAGGAGGGACACCAATTGTTTTTTTCCAAAACAAAAGGAGAGTCAACCCCATTGCTATGGGCTTATAGTCATAGGGAGGCAGACCCAGTTCGGGTGGCAGATTTTCTTCCCCACATTTCCTTCCATTAGTGAACCAGTTGGGCTATAACAATAATGACAATGGTAATATGGTCACCATTAGCTAGTTTTTTTTTAAAAATTCCAGATCTTTGAACCCAGGTCCACAGATCATTAGCCTCGGATTCTAGATTACCAAACCAGTGAATTTACCACAAAACCACCAGCTGCTGCAACATTTTAAAAAATATTTTCTATATCAACCCATTCAGAGATCTTAATACACACCTCTGGAGTGGGTGGAACATGAACCCAGATCTTCTGGCTCAGAGGTAGAGATATTACCCCTGTGCCACAAGTACCTTCCTCCTAACATTTTTGAACATTAAATTGTCCAGGGATGCTATGACATCCCTGGGGCGTCACGGTGGCTCAGTGGTTAGCACTGTTGCCTCACAGCACCAGGGACCCGGGTTCGATTCCATCCTCAGGCGACTGCCTGTGTGGAGTTTGCACATTCTCCCCGTGTCTGCGTGGGTTTCCTCCGGGTGCTCCAGTTTCCTCCCACAGTCCAAAAGATGTGCAGGTTAGGTGGATTGGCCTTGCGAAATTGCCCAAAAAGTGTTCACAGATGTGTAGATTAGGTGTGTTACAGGGGGATGGGACTGGGTGGGATGCTCTGAGGTTCGGTGTGGACTTGTTGGGCCGAAGGGCCTGTTTCCACATTGTGGGGATTCTATCTATTCACACCCAAGTGGGACTTGAACCTGGGCCTTCTGGTTCAGAGACACTACCTCTCTGCCAAATGACCCTTTGCAGACATTTTCTAATCAACCCATTCAGAGATGTTATAACACACACTCCTGGAGCAGATGGGACTTGACTTAGGTATCCTGGCTCAGAGGTAAGGTCACTACCACTACACAATAAGTACCTTCCTCCCAACATTTTGTTTAATTTCCAGAAGTGCTCTTATAACTTTAGTCAATTTCTTCTTCCCCATCACTAAATTACCCATGGTACTTTTTTCATCTATTAACCATCACCAATAAAATTTTTTTATCAAAATCCCTTTCTCCTGTGAGGCAAGGTTTGAATTAGTAGATCAAATGCACTTCAGTTTGTGGGATAAGGATCTACTTGGGCACAACACCAGGAAGAAAAAGTGTTCCAGAGACACTAAACTTCAAATTTTTACTGGAATTCATTTGCATAACAACAAAGAATTCCCCAACAGAAAAACAGAACAATCGACTACTTCTTTTCCTCATTAGAAAACAGTAAATGAATCAACTGTGGCAGCACCATTGGGTTTAAAATTGGCTTATACCACTTTTTCAAAAGGTAATCTGCTCTAGCAGTCATAGTTTGCACAGTAAGTTGCAAGAACTCTCGCGTGATTCAACAGAAATTTTCTACGAATGGAATGAATATTTATCAGAAGCTCCCTTTACTAAACCATTAAGCATTCTGTAATTGGAAATAAAGAAACATTCACTGGGACAGAGGGGCAAAAAAGTGACTCAGCCTTTCAAGTTCTGAGAAAGGATCCAGCACAAAACATTTAACCCGTTCTCACCAAGAATGTTCAGATTTCTAGCATCTGCAAGATCTTGCTTTTTGATTTAGTCCATCCATGACAAACCACATGCAATGCTACCACAGATTAAAAAAAAACACAATATAAAGTATAGATCTATCAGTATCTGTGAACAGACTAAAACAGACCAATGTGTCAATGTGACACATTTAATAGAACTTGACTTCAGTCAGCTCATTCAATTGAACAAAGAAGGTTTCGTTACATTTTCCACCTCCCTCCAACAAAAAAGACTAATGCAGCAAATGCAGACTACATCCATGGACAAAGAGAACTTTAATATATCACACAGAAGATTTGACAAAGAAAACAGATCATTAACCCTGATCGATGTTGATGAAAATCCAACATCATGCACCCATTCTACTCCCATACTCATAATGTACCATTTATGTACCCCAATTTGATTTGTTAATAAAACTAGGCAAAGTACATAACTGTGTAAAGGTTCTTCCTGCTTTTTGATTTGATTTGATTTGATTTGATTTACTTCTTTGTAGCAGGTAACATCTTAAAGAACTTGTCCTGTACCGTCATTAATTCTTCAAAGATCCTTCTGCAGTCTGGAACCCAAACCTCTCAACTCTGGTCTTTTTGTGGTTCAGAGACACACCACAACACAATCTAGTAATCCATGAATTTTGCTTATGGCACTATCCATCTGAAGCTGCTTGTAATATTTTGTGAATCTCAATACTCAAAATTTGCCAACATTCTTTTGGTGTTACCCTCTCCACTGGAGGTGAGAAAAAGAAAACAGAAACATGCACAATCCATCTGGACAGCAGCCACCTCTCACTTAACCAAGATTTAATCACAAATATCCAAAATTGAACATTTTTCAGTTCTGATTCATGAAGAGGGAACAAAAAAAAAAGTTTACCAATTCCGCAGCAATATTCTAAACTGTGATGTCAAATGAATTTCACTATAAGCATAAATTTAACCCAAGTGGAATAAAACCATAAGATTGATTTTAGTGCACTTAACCAAGGATGAAAAGCAGACAGCAAAGTTATGTCATAACATCTTATTGTAAGATTATATCTAAAGGATCAAGCTGCACTCAAATGCCACAAACATTTATTCAGATTATGATGCCGTAAATAAAAAAAAGTTACAGGTTATTCTACATAATCTGATTTCTTTCATGAGATTAGTTGTAGCCAACATTATTATACAGTAAAAGGTAAGAGCACAGGATCTCAATATAAACTTCGGTTTGAACTTGAAGAGCAATGCCAATGTTTTACTAAATGCATAGAGTATTTAATTGTCATCAACAAAGTTCAAACTAATAACTTACTGCAAAAAGATGCCACTGTACCACATGAGATGTCAGCACTGGCAGAGATGAAAATGAAATATCACAGCACGATTAGCAATTCATAACACATCATTGATGTGGCAGCAGGTAAACAAAATCTTTCCTTCGGATAGGATTACCAAGATCTCATCTTTTCATGGAAATCTAACATGGGACTCTAGGCATCTAACATCTATCCCAAAATTTAAAACAAAGGTTCTGGGTAAATTAAGACCACAATTACTGTCAATAACTCAACAGAAGAGATGATATCGCTTTAGTTTGCTTTTAGATCTAAAGGAGCTATCCTACAAAGTTATTTTTGTTTTAACAAAGCCTTGAAATCTAGAAGCAGAGGGGCAGAAGTGGCCCAACAATATTACAGCCTATTGCCAACACTGTCCCAGAGGAAGCACCATTTGAAATAACCTTGAAAGGCATATATGTAACCAGAAACATTGACTATTAGGCGCAAATACTCAATTTGTACCAGACAACATGAATGGTGCACTGCAGGTAAACAAACAAGCTTAACATCCTTTTAACATTTATTTGGAAGGTCAAGAGGCATTTGCTTAGCAAGGTAAAACAGGGTTTTACAAAGGGATAAAACTCAAGACGTTCACCAGGAATGACAAGATTGATTAGGGAAAAATGACAGAAAATACAGTAAAGTGGGAAGGGATGTGGCTTTGGAGAATGGTTCCAGAGGAGTCCTTACAGATTGAATTATGATAGAAAAAGATTGCTACAACACAGAAACTTTATTAGATAGATTCACAAGGTTAATAGTCTGTGGATTTATCAACTATTTCTAAAGCCCATGCTCATATTTATTACTTTTAAAATTTCATTCCAAAGGCACCAGTAATGTTGAAATCATGCAAAATAAATTGTAATTAAACTACTCATCATGATCACACAAGTGAAAGATTAAATGTTAACATATAAAACCATGTGAAATTACCAAATTACAATACATATTCACTCTTTGGTTAAAGGACTTAAATTTTATCTTAGCAATCCAAAAATTTGCATGCAGTCTCAAGTTTAGTAGAAATCCATATCAATTTTGTACGTTGCACTGAATCCAATCCACTGGCTCTCACTTACTACACTCTCTGATCTTTTTCTTTGTTCATTTACCTGAGCCTATTAAACTAGTAGTTTACCTGCACCATCTGGAGGGAGCGGTTTAACATTAATGCTATACTCTGTACTGTGTATAATGCAGCCCAGCACATTTTAATATCATGATAAACATTCAGTTATGGTTCAGATTACCAGTGAACAAGGTCACTTCAGATGGGCTTGTGAATAAATTCTAAGACTAACAAAACTGTTGGCTTACTTTATGCATTCCAAAAGGTAATATGAAGAAAGCTTAAGTATAATCGAGAAAGGTTTTGAAGTGATTTTCAGAAGTGTAGAGGCTGTTCCCTGGTGATATCTGATCTTAAAATTCAGCTCTATGCAAAATTCAGAGACAACTTTAACCTTGAAGCACTGACAACTGAACTGTTTATTCTCACCAGTCACATTTTCACTTGATTGAATGATTTAACTTCTCACATTGAACTGCTGTCAGACTGCTTTGCACCATGTTCTTGTTTAAAACAAAGGTCATCCCTTTGTTTATGACTATCATACTATACATGACTTTTGGCTTGCAACTCCATTAACTTGATGGAATAAAAAGTTTTCAATGTGAAAACATTGAGAATCATGAAGTGTCATTTTTCCAATTCAGACAGGTAACTGCTTTACGAAGGTCACGGTAGTCTTTCTTTGGCGTGTCAAAGTCTCATTTGCAGGGACTTGAGGTTATGGGAGGTCTATGAGTACCAAATTCACAGCATCCAAAAGATTTGGTAGAAGCACCATCAAGTTCTGGGTATGGCGACTCACAAGTCATTGCTTCAATGTAAACTCCATAGTCTGGTAATATCCAAACTTTTCTTTTTGCCAAGGAGAGTTCTGCTGACATTTGAAGAAGCGGCAGCAGCAGGAAACACTAAACCTTTTGTTTTTATAAGAAACCCTACTAGTTCCTGCCTTGAGGGGTTTCTAGACTCATACACTAAGCAGAATAATTTGATTTGAATTTAGGGAGACCATTGTGGCTTTGGTGGCCTAAAGGCAGTAACTCAGAAGAGCTGGAAGCTTAATTGTGTTGAGAAAGTGTGGAGTGTGGTCATCTGGCTACAGGCCTGAAAACAGTTAACATACTACACTGGGTGGAAACTGGCATGTACGAGATGCAGAATTGAGCAATCCTCACTTGATCCTATGTTTTAACTTTCTGGGGTTGCTGACGGAGATCATATTCCCAAGATTTTAGGAATATTCTACTCCCTGCTGCCAGACAGGTCAAAAGCAATGATGGCTATGGGGGGGCGGTGTGGTGGTGGTGGTGGTGGTGGTCTCCTCTGACACTTGTGGTCATTTCTAACAACAACGGCTGCTGATGAAGAAAAAGAAATACTGGATTTAAGAACAGCAATTGGAAAAGTGGGATATAGTTCCTGTTGTGAAGGCATTATTTGATCCTCACGGAACAGCTTCCCTAATATCACACATGTCTTTTGCATGCTATGCTTAGCATCACATGCACAAAGAGTGTCTGAAAAGCCACAACAGCAAGATAGTTGATGTAGCTTGCAAAACTCCAACTCTGGAGGCTGCTAGGACCAATAATGTAACTGAGCAATTTTGGAGTTCTAGTTGTTTTGTCTTCCCTGGAGGTTCCAAAAGAAAACAGTTTATCAATGCTCAGACACATAGCACATTTCCATTCCCAGTCATAGGCTTTAGGAAAAATTTCATTTCAAACTTTTCAGTTCAAATTTCCAAATTTCTGCAAATTAAAATTATATCTATTAGGTGTCAACACTTCATTACAAGTTCACTTGTTCAAAATAACTGCCACTGTTGAGAATTTTATTGCCCCACAATCGGATTTTCCACAAAATAATCTGCATTGTCTTTAGTCCAATCACTATTGGCAGTTATCTCAAATTGTGCAGTTTTGCAATGTTCTGTAAGTTGTAGGAAGTTTTCCATATTGTTGGCCAAGATTGAACAACCCCAAAATTCTTTAAAAAACCACTTCAAAACCTACTTCAACTTCACCTTCACCAGCATTCCTCATATTAGTTTGTGAATGTTTAAGTATGTCAACCAGCAGTCCTAGAAATTATTCACTAGTCCATCTGAAGTGGGCCGGTTCACTGGTAATCCGCAGCACAACCGAAATGATCAAAAACAAACACAGAATGTTGGAGAAACTCCAGTCTAGCAGCATCTGTGAAGACAGAAAAACAGTTAACTTTGAGATCGGTGTGATTCTTATGCAGAACTCAGACCACATCTCAGCTCATATAGAGTCAGAGTCATACAGCACAGAAACAGACCAACTTCAGTCAACAGGCTTTGGTCCAACCGGTCCATGCCAAACTAAACCAGCCTCATTGCCTGCACTTGGCTCATATTCCTTCAAACCTTTGCTATTCGTTTGCCCCTCATGTCTTTAAATCTTTCTCTTCTCACCTTAAAAATGTGCCCCTTAGTTTTGAAATCCCCCAGCCTAGGGAAAAGACACCTGCCATTCACCTTATCTATACCTGTAATGATTTTATAAACCTCTGTAAGGTTATCCCTCAGCCTCCTACCTGCCAGTGAAACATGTCCTAGCCTATTCAGCCTCTGCTTATAACTCAAACCCTCCATTCTGGGCAACATCCTGGTAAATCTCTTTTGAACTCTCTCCAGCTTAATAATATCCTTCCTGTAACAGGAAGACCAGAACTGCACAAAGTATTCCAGAAGAGACCTCACCTACATCCCAACTCCTACACTCAAAAGGTCTGAGCAATGAAAGCCTTCTTAACCACCCTTTCTCTGACGCAAACTTCAAAGAATTATGTACCAGAACTCCTAGGTGTCTGTTCTACAACATTATCCGAGGCCCTACTTTTAATTGCACAAGTCCTGCCCACTTGTTTTACCGAAATGAAATACCTTGCATTTATCCAAACTAAACTCTATTTGACACTCTTCAGTCCATTGACCCAATTGATCAAAATCTCTTCATACACTTAGATAACCTTCTTCACTGTCCATCATATCACCAATCTTGGTGTCATCCACAAACTTATTAACCGTGCCTTCGAGATTCTCATCTAAGTCGTTTATGTAAATGACAAATAAAAGTGCACTCAGTACTGATCCCTGTGGAACATTCCTGGTGACAGGCCTCCAGTCTGAAAAACAACCCTCCGCCATCACCGTTCCTGCCTTTAACCAACTTTGTATCCAATTGGCAAGCTCACCCTGAATCCCATGTGATTTAACTTTACTAATTAGTCTACCCCGTGGAACCTGTCAAAGATTTTCCTAAAGTCCACGTGAACAATATCTGCTGCTCTGCCCTCAAGCTTCTTGGTGACTTCCTCAAAAAAAGTTCAATCAAGTTTGTGAGACACCATGTTCCTCACACAAAACCATGCTGCATATCCATAATCATTCCTTGCCTCTCCAAATGCATATAAATCCTATCTTTCAGAATCACTTCCAACAATTTATCAATTTGCAAAGTTAGACTCGCAGGTTTATACATAGTTTGTGAAACAAGCTCAACACATCAATTATTTTAGGCTCTTATATACTTCAAAACAGACTGGAATGAGAAAGAACAGTGAACAGTTAAGAGTTCGGTATGACTCCCCAGTTCTGATGGGGAACACTGGACACGAAATGTTAACTGTTTTCTCCTTTCTCTTCACAAGATGCTGCCAGACGAGTTTTTCCAACATTGTGGTTGTTTCAGGTTTCCAGTATTTGCAGTATTCTGCCTTCATTGAAAATGATCTCAAAATGTGCTGGGCAGCAGTAATTACAGTATGAAAGATAATAGTAAACCATCTCTTCTCCATCACCCACGTAACCTCCCCCAGCTGAAGTGTGGGCAGAGAACTTGCTAAGTAGCCTCAGGAAAAATCAAAGAAAAAGATCAGAGAAAGAATACTAAGGGAGAGTGAGTGGAATGGGTGTCAGAAAAACAATAAATAAGAGCCCTGGGCAAGGAAAGGCCAGAGCAAAAATGTGCAAAAGCAAGGAGAAAAGTTTTATGTTGTACCTTGTCAGTTCTAGTGACACGAGTTTTTTTTCCACTGGGATCTACACATTTGTATCAGAAATCTTACTTTTTGCAGCACTTCACCTGCCTGGTTACCCAAGCCTGCTGATAAAAGATTCAGAAGTATTTCAAGTCATTTCATTGATGTCTCAGTGTTAACCTTTGTTTAGTGATCTCCCCATGAAGCATGTAGGAACTTGTTTATAACATAGAAAAGGGTACAACATCAATAAGCACGTTGCGTTTAGTTAAGTAATGACTGATTTCGAGTCCTGGGGTAGCATGGATATACAAATAAAAATCAGCTTCCATTTCTATCATTTGCTCGGGATATCTTGAAGGAGCTTCATATCTTTTGGTTAAGCACATTTGTCACCTTGTTCACCTATTACTTTAGAATAGATGGAAATGAGAAAGAACAGAGACACTGAAAAGCAGTTGTTTCTTTATTGACTGCAATTTAGGGTAGGTAATTTTCTTCCCCAAATGCATCAGTGCCAAAAGAAGATGCTTCTTTATTAGAACTGGAAACAAAACACAAAGTTCTATTCACATAGCTGTACATTCCTGAATTGCATAAATAATGGAGGATAAGTGCTCATTTTATAAATATGGTAGTTATAAATACATCAAATGTTGTGGTTATGCAGAAGTTGAGAAACTATGACGCAATGTAAACCCAAAGCACAATAACAAGAAAAAAAATTACCAGGGAGGAATTCTGCCAGCAGAGAGCTTCCCCTTCTGTGCTTCACTTAACAGTTTATTTGCAACTAAGATTGGATTCTTGACCCCTAAAAATAAAATTAGATACCATTTAATATACTTCACCTTACTAAATGCTGAACAGAGTCTTTAATAAATTCTAGTCAGATTCTTCCCCTCCCCCTCTTGATGCACTTCATTACATGACAAATGTAGCCCACTGGCTGCCAAGTGCTTTGTGACATCCGGAGTTTGTAAAAGCTGCTACATAAATGCAATTCTGCTTCCCCTTTGGCATCCTTGGCCCGTCCCATCCTAACTTCATGAATCTCCTTTAAAATACAAACCAACCAATCCAGAATTAACGATGATAGCAATTCCTTTATTCGTACTGCATGCAACTAGACATCCACTTTCACTTAACTAGCTTAAAAAAGTAAATCTTTCAGGATTAATTCTCATTTAATTGCTGCTTTTGTTCTTGCACATATTCAAAAAGCCTCAAAATAATGGATGTTTTCTTTCTCAATACAGGTATTTACAGAAGGACATACCAAGCTTATGCAGAAGGTAACACACAAAACATGTCACAAGTCTTCATACAGGAATAGAAAAATGTACCACTATGGACAAAATACAGCAGAGCTCTAGGACCCTCAAAACTATTTGGTTTAAAAGTCTTAGTTACACTTTTCAGGAGATGACAAACAGAAGGAATGAAATCATTTGTCCACAATTCCAAACCAAAAAGACCTGAACTGAACTCCTTTCTGCAACACTTGCTCAAGAAGTGGCGATAGCCTACAGATAGGATCTGCTGTCTTGACCATGAGATTTACAATTATCTTCCACACCCTCATAATAGGGTAAATATTCTTTATTGTAAAAATGTAAGACGTACAATTCTACATCATAATTTCATTGAAGGGTCAAGATGTCAACGTTCAAAGGAGTGAAGATCAGATGGCTTTTAACGGTGAACTTAATCTCAAACTATGACTGCCTCAATGTGATGTTTATTGATTCTTCCAACATACCCTGTCGATCTTGCACAAATTTATTCAGTACAGAACATGCTCTATGGTTGCACCTTGTGTCAATTTTTGAGTTCTTCAAATAATTTATTAAAACCAGAATTTTGTATTTAAATAATGATTACTATTAAGAATGGATATGGAGAATTTGGGTCATATAAAGTTCTTAGAATAATAGAATCCCTACAATATAGAAGGCAGCTATTCGGCCCATCAAGTTCACACCAAGCTGAAGAGCATTCCAACCAGACCCACCCCACCCCTGTAACCCTGCATTTCCCGCAGCTAATCCAGCTAACCTGCAAATCCATGGACACTAGATGGGCAATTTAGCACAACCAATCTACCTAACCTGCACATCGTTGGACTGTGGAAGGAAACTGGAGCACCCAGAGGAAACCCATGCATTTGTGGGGAGAACATGCAAACTTGACATATACAGGATTCAAGAGGAGAATACAGCTTCACGTTAAAGAAAGAGTGTAAGGAAAGGCAATATTTGATTTATCAACAGGGCACTAAATCAGTGGGTCAGATAACCAGCAGCATAATGTAAAAAAAAAGACAGGCTCAAAAATACAGTATGAACCTTTTAAAAATGGGAATTTAGGGTTTAGGATTCAACTAAATCAGAGGGGAAAGTGAAAAGATATGTGGAAAGAGGTTTGGGTAAGAGACTTTACAAAATATTACTCCATTTCTATGCATAATAATCTTTAGATGCAATGATACGAATGCAGTAGGTTTAGCGAGTTAGTGAGGTAGTGATTAGATGCTCAACTGGTATGAACCAGTTTCTTAAATTCAGCAGTGTACAACTTCAATGCGTGATTATTAATTTCAAATTGGTCTTTGCTACATATACATTTTCAAAAGATGCTTGGAGCAAGGTCCTGCTCAGTGTTGTAACACCATAAATATCACATTGCAAAATCATTCTTCCAACTCCAATAACGAGGAAAACACATGGTTACCAGCTGTGTCATTTTATTTTTCTAACATTTACATACATGGCCAGCATTACTGACTCATAACTTAGTCAGTCATTTGTTATATGGTCAAGTTCATTTGTGGTAGAAAATAATGACACAGCTAGCAGCCATGTACTCCTGAGTTAGAAACATACAAACAGGTCAATTTAAAAAAAAACTAGAACAGAGTGTCATGCAAGTTTAAAAGTATTTTTGACTTGTGCTGCTTTGAGAGTTTTGTCAGATGTTTCATAATGGCAATGACCACCATCTTTTGGAGTAGAAGTGTAAAAGTTCATTCTTGATTTAAGTCACAACTCCTCACTAATATAACTCTTTTCCATAATTTGTCCCAGTTTTTGTGAAGTTGTTTATTATTCATCTTGTCACAGCAGTTCCTCCTCAATTAGACTGAATAGGTTACCAGAGCATCTTCTTTTTAGGAACTCCAGGCTGCTTAAATCAAATCAATTCAGTACTCAACATCCATGAAAAACCCAACCTAAAAAACAAGTTTACATTAGTAAAGCTAACATTACGAACAGAATAAGATATTAAAATGTCACAAATTATTCCTTAAAAACCCTTGATCAAATACATCCATGTGATTCTCTGCTGCACTCTGGTACTACACAATCCCATGACCTCAAATTTCATTCTTGTTGGATGGGTGTACCAAGTATATTGCATTCTTCACAGTTTGCAATGACAGAATGACCGTGTATTAATACACAACAGCAGCAGCAGCAGCAATCTGCATTTATACAGTGCTTTTAATACAGGATTAAAAATCAAGCTGTCTCACAGAGAAGGAATGATATAAAAAAGGATGCTGAGGTAAAGAATGTGAAATCGAAAAGAATGAACAAGTAGACTAATTTCTAGGAGAATCTTGGAGGGAAGCAGCTAGAGAGACTGCAGGAGCCTAGATAGAGAACTCTGGAATGAGAGGTCTACGGTCAACAATACTCAAAGGAAAGGAAGGAGGAAGTGGGGAGATAATGAAGTACAAATGACTGAAGGGTCTCAGTCTTAATGACACTGAAATCATGAGGTTCCAGAAAATGTTTTAAGGCAAGATGAGGTATAAAGTTCTGAAGAAAGGTCACTAGATACAAATAATTAACTCTGCTTTCTCTCCACAAATGCTGCCAGACCTTGAGATTTTCCAGCAATTTCTGATTTCCAGCACCCACAGTTCTTTGTATCTCTTTTGTAAAAATAGTAAGAATATCATTGCTCTCCAGAACCATCTTTGTGTAGTGGTTGGTTTTGGTAGAGGAGAGACGCCTCAGTGCTTGATGCATTTTGCCAGTTCTGGTATAAACTGTTGAACCAACTATATATCGCATTTGCTCAAGTCCAGGCCTCTTCAACTTGATTGATGCAAAGTTGGAGCTACACCAGGGGTAAAGTAAATGTTTTACATGCAATTGAGGGGATAAAAGCTGAAGGCGAGGGAGTGGTTGAACTCATTGACAGCTGAAGTATGACAAATTCAAGATCAAAGGGTTGGCAGCTGGTTGTCTGAAAGTGCAGTCGTCAATGACTTGCAAGAGTTCCTCGGTGCAAAAAGTGAGGTTGGCAACATGCTGAGATGTGGAGTGGTGAGAGATAGGAGAAAGCAGTCTGTGGTCATGGCCACACCAAAAAAAAGTTGATTTATATGGCACTATAAATTACCTAGTAAGTTGTATCAGAGAGTGGACACCATACTCGCACTTGTAAATTTGTTAAAAATCCATCCAATACGGGAATAGGGGAATTTGAGCGGTGGTAGCAAGCAAACAGGAAAGGAAAAGACAATGGATTGGCATTAGTAGAACTATTAAAAACGAGAGTTTACCAGAAATCTGCCAAAACCAAAAGCCCTGCTCTGCCCTGGAAACGGGAGGTTCAAGAAAAGGCCATGTGCAAAATAAATAACTTTAAAGGAACAGATCTAGTTGTTAAGTAGCACCTACTGCTCCAATGCAGTACTTGGGTGAGAAGAAAAATGTAGTCTAGAAGATGCCACATCAGGAAATAGTGAATGGAATAATTACTTTCAGTCTGGATAATGGGTTTAATCTTAATAGGCATAGGATAAATTAAACCTGAATACATATACTTATGGTAGACCACGTGTGGAGTGCCCCTAAATCCGTGGCCCAATCACATGATATTCTTGTCAACTTAAAAGGAAAAAGATAAACTTTTTAAAAGCCAATCTGGGCAAAATTAATTGGAAAATGAGGCTACTGAATGAAATTGGATTTTGGTTGGAAACAAGGCAAGGCAATATAAACTGAACGATACAAGTTGTAGACTCAGACAGTCATACAGCACAGAAATAGACCCTTCGATCCAACCAGTCCATGCCGACCATAATCCCAAACTAAACTAGTCCCACTGCTTGCGCTTGGCCCATATCCCTTCAAACATTTCTTATTCATGTACTAATCTAAATGCTTTTTAAATGTTGAAACTGTACTCAATTTCCACCACTTCCTCTGGAAGTTCAGTCCAGACATGTACAACTCTCTTAAAAAAAAAAGTTGCCCCTCACGTCTTTAAATCTTTCTCCTCTCACCTTAAGAATACGCCCCCTAGTTTTGAAATCCTCCACCCTAGGGAAAAAGACACTTGCCATTCACCCTATCTATGACCCTCATGATTTCATAAACCTCTGTAAAGTCACCTGTCAACTTGCTAAGCTCCAATGAAAAATGTCCAAGCCTATCGTTATAACTCAAACCCTCCATTCCTGACAACATCCTGGCAAATTTCTTTGAACCCTCTCCAGTTTAATAATATCCTTAGTATAACAGGGAGATGAGAACCAGACACAGTACTCCAGAAGAGATCTCACCAATGTCCTGTACTACCTCAACATAACATTCCAACTCCTATACTATAGTGAGGGAAACAAGAAGAGGGACATGGGGTGGATGTACACAAATCTTTAAAGATGATAAGACGGGTGGAAAAGGCCACTAAAACACAAGTGTTGGGAGCCGTATCTTTATCGATGGAGACATGGAGTACGACGCAAGAAAGCTATGCAAAAAGCTTATATACAGCATTAGTTGGGCCACACCTAGAGTAGAGCTATTCATGCACCATGCTTTAAGAAGAATGTCAATGCCTTAGAGGAGGTAGCAGGAATAAGGGACATCAGTTCTTTGGAGAGATAGAGGAGCCAGGGTTGTTCTCCTTAGAGAAGGGAATGTTGGGTGGAGATTTGTTAGAGATGTTTAAAATCATATGAGGTTTTGACAGACAAGACAGGGAGAAACTTCTCAGCGATAGATAGGTCAGTAAACATTGGACAAAAGGTATCAGGATGATTAGCATTGTCATTTACAACATCCGACAATCTGAACAGGTAATGAAAGCAGATTCAGTGGTGACTTTCAGAAGAGCATTAGATAAATTACTTGACAGCAAAAGATTTTCAAGAGCTGCAGGGAAATAACAGAACAGCACTCAGTGGGTCAAATGGTTGCTTTCTGTGCTGTATCATTCTATGATAATCAAGAGAGATTAAAGTAATGACCTTTACCAGACTTCTCTTCGCCTTTAAAAGAAGACCGAATCTATGAATGCTACTGGCTTCAATTATATTTGCTCAATAATGAAACTTTCCAGTCACCAGTGCTAGCACGAAGAGAATTATTTCATTTCAAATCCTTGACCTAGTTGACTAAAATTATTCAACATCATTTGTAGTCAAGAAGTACATACCCCTGAGTGCTCCAACAGCCCCGAAATTCAAGGACTTTCCATCCATTGTACTGGCATCACATTCTATATCCCCTGATAGATTGAGATTGGATCCCATGCCTGCATTGGTGAAAGGAGAGTCCTAAAATGGAAAATTATGAATTTAAATTACATTCCTCCTTTGTAACTTACATAGGAAATAAAACGTGCATTTCTTTTCCTGGTCTTTACATCGAGGCCCGAAATTCAGATGGCCTGAATGCAAGTTTAAGGAATGGAGATTGCTTCATATCACATGTTCAGGACAGTCTCAGTATTTGTTTATCCACTCAGTATTATTTTCCAACATTCTTAGAATGCAATCATCTGCAAGGTAAATAGGACTACTGTCCAAACAAAGAAGGCCAATACTTTCTATCTGCTATTGAGTGTTATTTCTTTTTGAAGTTTAGATTTAACAATGGGTTACTGGTTTGGAGTTTTTTGTTAACATTGCTATGCATTTTGAACTTCTGTCATTTAGAGCTCTTATTGCAAATATTCTGCCACAGAGGGGGTTGTACTTTCATTCAGACTGTGGAAGAGGCTGCAGGATTAACCAGATTCCAAAATATGTAATAATCCATACTCAATTTTTCAATATCATTGTCAAGCAGAGCAATTATC
Source organism: Rhincodon typus (assembly GCF_021869965.1). NCBI lineage: Eukaryota > Metazoa > Chordata > Chondrichthyes > Orectolobiformes > Rhincodontidae > Rhincodon > Rhincodon typus. The sequence continues at coordinate 5,597,878 of NC_063340.1, read as the reverse complement.
TGCTTCCTTCATATAGTATTTAAGCGTTGGAGTGGGAGAGGAAAAACTTCAGAACTGACAGACTCAATTCCATCACTGTAGTACCAAGGAGGCCTAAAGATAACTCTCAATGAAATGGGGGATAAAGCTTTACTCAGATGTTCATCTGCTCACTGCCAGATAACACCATGTAGGATCAAATTATTTGAAATGCCTACCAGAGTTAACATCTATCCTCTCCAACTTTAAAAATACATTTAATTGTGGTTTATAACAGACTTCTTCAAAAACAGGAACTTAGATAAACAAAAGATGTTATTGTCCCAAGGACTAGCAAGGTGCTAAGAGTGATTTCTTTTCCATTTTAATTCAGCAGAGATGCAAGCTTCTCTATGAAAGCTACAGTTTGCAGTGAATGCAGGTAAAGACTTCAAAGACAGCAAGCATAAATATTTGATGACATCTTGTATTGCAGTAGCTCATGCAGATGAAAAAGTAATGTCTCAAAGAAAATCAATGCAGTACTAATAAAACACAAGATTAATATCATTATAAAAGCTTTAAGTACAGACTTTGATGGCCTTTTTTAAAATTATAAACTATAGACAAAAAGATTTCAATTTGGCTGCACTCTTTTCTTATTTGGTCTGGAATTGTGCTCATTAAGGAAAGATATTAAAAATCCATGTTCCAGTTTAAAGGCCAAATGTCAAGATCAAGAATTCAGGTAGGGTGTAGCACAGTTGGATGCAGACAATAGTTTCCTCTGTACTGCTGCAAATACAAAATTGCACCAGTCTCTCATTTTTCCCATTTCCTAAAAAGTCATTGTGTGCTTTCCAAGTGAGATTGCAAATTGGCACTGATTTTGGGGCAGTTTCTTGCTGGGGGCCATGACCAAAACCACAAAACCAAATTCTTTTGCCAGAAGACAGTGAAAACTTTCATTACATCAGTCTCTGCACGATGTTATTGTTTGATCATGAATTCCAAATGACCAATTCTATTTTGTATCCCTTCTTCGCCATATTTTGAATCTCAATTTCAAGGAACTAGAAATTAACTGGATTGAAAAGAAAAACCTGTTAACACTGAAAAACTGAAAAAAAAATTAGAAACTAATAACAATGGGTTTCAACAATGTCAGAGATAAAAAAGACAGGGTTTTGTTTTAGGTGTACTTTTAATTCTTCTGAAGAACATCACCTGAACATTTCCTAATGCAAATATACTAATGGTATTCTCAGTCTTTTTCATTTTAATTTAAACCTGATGGAATACAAGCTGTCGAGATTAGTCATCTCAGCAAATAGCACTGTTGAATGATGGGGATCCTCAAAAACTGAATTTTCACAGTATTTACTGTATAGCATGAGATTTCACTTAACAGCTAATACAGCAGTACTTAACTTGCCAAAATTCTAGCATATGAAAACAAAGGGAAAAATTATGAAAACACAGAGGTCACGATGCCCTTTGAACTAGCGTGAACAATTCATTTGGCACCAAATGCACACCTATCAGTGAATTGTTTGTTTGTTTGAATTAGTAGTATCTGTTCTTAGAAAGAACGGTAAACTGACCCTCAGATAAAGGTGGAAAAGGAAATCGTGATCATCTGACAGCATGAGTGGCTGTCCTATGGCAGCTGGCCAAAAGGGTTCAGACAACTAATTGACAAAGTGTAGGCTACCTGCCCCTAGGAATATGATATAGAGTGCCAAGCTGAGAGAGGAGTACTCAGGATATGTGGCACTGGGAGAAGCCTGCAGGCATTCGGTCAATTCAGTGCTGGGGCCTACAAAGGTCAGGAGCCAGATTCTGTGCTCAAGCTAGGACGAATTTGCACTGTAGGATCCATACAGGGACCAAGAACAGTGTAAAACTAGAGGCAGAGTGGGTGAAGGGGATCTTCTTCTTGAGAGTTTTTATCAAACAGACCCTGCAGACACCAGCTCTCATTAGGCAAACCCCAGAGAGTAATATTCACGAAGCAGATGGAAGAATGACTTAAGGAGAGGAGGAAGGCCGAGGCAAGAGTTCCCTCACACCTCGACTAAAGAGGAGGATGTTACCCCCATAACTTTAATGGGACCGAAAAATTCTGCACTGACAACCTCTGTCCTCTTGGTATCAGTTAACCACTCCCAATTGTCACAATTGTATAACTTTCTTTATCGAATTAAAAAAACAAAATATCCACTTCTTAAAACTTAATTATCAGAAAATTACTTAAATTGTTGACTGCCTAGATTTGGTAATCGTGATTGCAAAGCCTGAAAAACAGCATCATAATTTTTAGAAAGGGGCAAAAATATAGCAAATGTTCCATAAGTTATAATGAAAGTAATCATAAAGGGTCCTGACCAATCTACCTTGTCTCCTAGCATTTCTATCTACAGAGGATGCAAAGAAAAATTCTGAACTCCTACTCAAGAATGTTCTGAAATACTTTGCTGCTCAGATCCTTACCTCAAGCTCAATAAGAGCTGCTGTAACTACATCAACAGCTAGAACTCCAGCTTGAAGCTTCTCTATTGCCTGAAAGACAAGTAGGCTTCTGGTCAAAATGCCTTAATCACACAATTAACTCAAACTGACAAAAAAAAGATTTATTTTGGAAACAAATTAATTTCTAAATATCATGACTTCTTTGAAAATGTTTCAATTGACTTATATACATTCACAATGCAAGCCAACCTCTCAACACATTAAGATTGCAGCATCAGACAACCAGTAGCAGATACATCCTACCTTTTGGCAAGCTTTCTTACACACTTGTTTATACTCCTTGGCTTTCGACTCAGAATGATAGCCTGCCCCTAAAATAATCAAATTTGAAATAATTAATTGATAATTTACTAAATTATCACAACTGAATAATGCAATTTTAGCTAATCACATAAGCCCCTTTGTAGATCCATCCCGCAGATTGTTGGGCAGCTTTTAAAAGAGAAAAAAATTAGCAAGCTCCCCAAATGCCCAGTGAGTGGGGGGGGACGGCTCACTGTACATCAAATAATTCCAAGCTCAGGAAGCAGTTTGTGCTTCATTAGCTGATTGGAACTAAGGTAAGAAGCAGGATGACACTACAGTGCTACAAAGATTTTAAAAGCACCCGGAGTTCCTACAATAAAAGATAATAATTGGAAGTGAAGTATATATGCATTAAAAGGGGAGATCAGAAGTTGGATAGGGTGTAATGCTGCCTTCTCCCCTCACACTCCTGGCTCACTTGTGCAAGGTATAGAGAACAGCTTCAGAATGATTTTGTTTGAAAGAACTTACTATTAGTGCACAAGTACAGCAGTGACATCTCGTGGCACAAAAGCACCCTAAAATAGAGGGCTGCTTGAGTCAATCCTGATTGGTAGGCTTTATGTGAACTTTTGAAAGCTTTCATATGAAAATTTAGCATGGTAAAGATTAATAACATTAAAATGGAATTAAGATTACTTCTAAAATATCAAATGTATTTTAAAGTGTAGGCTTGCAGCTATGTTTGGTCTCTAGCTTTTTGACCAAATTACTCAAACATCAATAAAAGCATCTAGATTTCCTTCATCCACCCCACCAGACATATCATCAAAGTTTTTTATGCAACAGCACATGCTCTAGTTAACATTATTAGGTCAAACCTCATTAACTGGAGGTGGTCTAGCGGCCACGTACTAGCAGGCTGCATTGAAACAAATGGTAGCAAGCAACTTCACACTTACTTAAACTTGTGAAAAATTATTAAACTTGATGGGATTGTAGAATATTTTCCAATTCAAGCTTAGTTAAATAAGAACATTCAGGTATATCTACAGTACGATGACTGTGATACCTTAGATCTAGACTGCATTAAAATTCATGCATCCAGCTTTCCAGCTTCAGCTCCTTGATTTCATTTCTTCAAATAAACTAGTTGGATGTCACAAAGACTAGGAACAGACTATACATATACATATACATATGCAGTGTTCCAGCAAAGCTCAATGCAAGCTGAAAGAACAACACCTCATTTTCCACTTGGGGACCGTGCAGCCCTCCGGACTCAATATGGAGTTCAATAATTTTACAGCCTAAACTCTCCCATGTCCCAGCCCCCTACCCCACACACCAGGCCTTGTTACCACATAGCCTGCCATTACACACTACCTGTTGTTAGTCACTAATAGTCCCCATTAACAACTATTCACCCTCCCAACCTGATCGTTATCAACCCTTTTGTCTATCCAACTGCTCTTCTCTCTATTTAGGTTCTATCCTATTGTTTACTCCCTACCCCATCCCCCTCCCCTTTTCTCTGCATATAAACTGACGTTTTCCCAGTCACTATCAGTTCTGAGGAAGGGTCACCGGACCCAAAATGTTAACTCTGTTTTCTCCTTCACAGATTCTGCCAGACCTGCTGAGCTTTTCCAGCAACTTCTGTTTTTATTCCCGATTTACAGCATCCGCTGTTCTCTCGGTTTTTATACATATATTGGTACAAGTTATTTAACATTTTATACCCATCGTACAGTGCCGCATTCAAGGAAAGGATACAAATAATATAGTGATGCATATTACAGGTTTGAATAAACCACATGATCTGATATTCTAATTTAATATTGTAAGCTGTAACCCATCTTTGTGTGTAACTTCTGGGATACTTATTACTAGATCAGCATGAATTACACGAAGTTGGAGAGGTTGTTACAAATGATAACAGGGCACTTTTCTGATGAAGGGTCTAGGCCCGAAACGTCAGCCTCTCTGCTCCTATGATGCTGCTTGGCCTGCTGTGTTCATCCAGCCCTGCACCTTGTTGTCTCAAATAAATCTCAAGCCGCTTATACAGTTATTCTGGAACATTTTTAACTAGATTTGTTGCTAAATGCAATATGAGCCAACTGAAGATTAACCTAGCTTGTTTTCAGTAGATGTGATGTATTTGACGTCTTTTTGAGTGGTGCCTGAAGGCATGTCCTTGATGATTATTCACTGAACCGCTGCAAAGTGCCATGATTTTTACTGCAGGTAGGGTGAGAACACAATTATCAGAATTACCTCAGCTGGAATAGAGATCATATCCAGTGCTGTTAACATTAAATCTGATGCACACACTGGTAATGTAGTCAACTGCACCGTCTCATTTCACCCCCTGCCTTGTATCACTACCATCCCCATTAGAGTTTGAAAGCCAATTTAGAGGCACTTTATTGTTGGATATTTTATATTTTATTTTGGACTGTGAGAGGAAACCACAGCACCCAGTGGAAACCTATGCAGACATGGAGAGAATGTGCAAACTCCACACAGACAGTCACTCTGGCACTGAGAGGCAGCTGTGTTAACCACGAAGCCATTGGTCACCCCAATACCTGCACTTGTACAGTCCCTTAAATAGGGAAACATTCACAAACATTAAAAAGGTGCAGTCAATTAATCTTGTATTTATTTGAGACAATAGTTAGGTAATTTTTAAGAGATAACTGGCAGAGAAACATAGGAGCAGGCCATTCAACCCTTCGAGTCTGCTCCGCCATTCATCACAATCATGGCTGATCGTCCAACTCAACTGCCTAATCCTGCTTTCTCCCCATAACTTTTGATCCCATTCACCCTTAGCGCTATATCTAGCTGCCTCTTGAATATGTTCAATGTTCTGGCATCAACTACTCCCTGTGGTAACGAATTCCACAGGCTCACTACTCTTTGGGTGAAGATATGTCTCCTCATCTCCATCCTAAATAGTCTACCTCGAATCCTCAGAGTGAGTGTCCTGGTCCTGGGCACACCCACCTTCAGGAATGTCCTCCCTGCATCTACCCTGTCCAGTCCTGTTAGAATTTTATAAGTCTCTATCAGATCCCCCCCTTATTCATCTGAACTCCAGCAAAAACAATCCTAACCTAGTCAATCTCTCCTCATATGTCAGTCCCGCCATCCCCGGAATCAGCCTGGTAAACTTCGCTGCACTCCCTTGAGAGCAAGAAAAGGACTTCTGCAGTAAAGGAGACCAAAACTGCACACAATATTCTAGGTGTGGCCTCACCAAAGCCCTGTATAACTGCAACACATCCCTGTTCCTGTACTCAAAACCCCTCGCAATGAAGGCAACATACCATTTGCCTTCTTTACCACCTGCTGCACCTGTATGCTTACCTTCAGTGACTGGTGCACAAGGACACTCAGGTCCCACTACACACTTCCCCCTCCCAATTTTCAGTTAGTCATTCAGGTAGTAATCTGCCTTCTTGTTTTTGCTTCCAAAGTGAATAACCTCCCATTAATCCATATTTTACTGCATCTGCCATTGATGTGCCCACTCACCCAACCTGTCGAGATCATGCTGAAGGAACTCTGCTTCCTTGTCACAGTTCACGCTCCCACCCAACTTGGTATCATCTGCAAACCTGGAGTCGTTACACTTTGTTCCCTCATTCAAATCATTATGATATATTGTGATTAGATGGGGTTCCATCACCGATCCGTGCAGCAGCCCACTAGTTACTGCCTGCCAATTTGAAAGGACCCACTAATTCCTATTCTTTACTTCCTCTCTGCCAGCCAGTTTTCTGTCTATCTCAATACACTTCCCCCAATCCCATGCGCTTTAATATTGCACAATAATCTCTTATGCGGGACTTTGTCAAACGCTTTCTGAAAGTCCAAATATACCACATTGACTGGCTCCCCCTTGTCAAATCCACTAGTGACGGCTTCATAGAATTCCAACAGATTTGTCAAGCACGATTTCCCCTTCATAAGTCTATGCTGACTGTCTGATCCTGCCACTGCTTTCTAAATGCTCTGCTATAAAGTCCTTGATAATGGATTTGAGACTTTTCCCCACTACCGATGTTATGGTTATTGGTCTATAATTCCCTGTTTTCTCTCTACCTGCCTTTTTGAATATTGGAGTGACATTATCTACCCTCCAATTTGCACGGACTATTCCAGAGTTTATAGAATCTTGGAAGATGACCATCAATGCATTTGCTATTTCTACAGCCACCTCCTTAAGTACTCTGGGATGTAGATTATCAGGCCCTGGGGATTTATCCATCTTCAATCCCATCATTTTTCCCAGCACCATTTCTCTACTGATATTGATCTCCCTCAATTCTTCCCTCTCACTAAATCCTGCATTCTCCACCAAAGTATGCATTCAGTTGCACAGCCATTTCTCTGCCCCATATTCTGTCTGTAGGGTTCCTATATTTGTCTTCAACAATCTCTTTCTCTTCACATACCTATAGACACTCTTAGTGACAGTCTTTATGTTCTGCAAGCTTACTTTCATGCTGTATTTTCCCCTTCTTAATCAATCCCTTGGTCCTTCTTTGCTGAATTCTAAACTGATCCCAATCCTCAGACGTATTGTTTTTCTTGGCCAATCTTTATGTTTCTTCATTGGATCGGATCCAATCTCTAATTTCGTTTGTTAGCCATGGATTGGCCCTCTTACCCATTTTGCTTTAGTGCCAGACAGGAATAAACAGTTGCTGCAGTTCCCCTACACGTTCCTTGAATGTTTGCTATTGCCTATCCACTGTCATCCCTTTAAGTAACTCTCCCCAATCAAGGCCAACTCATGCCTCACATCTTCATAGTTTCCATTATTAAGATTCAGCATCCTCATCTCCAAATCAACTACCTCAACTCTCCAACTTGATAAAAAGTTCTATCATCATGTTATGGTGGCTGATCGCCAAGCGGTTTTTGCACAGCTACATTGGCAATGATTCGCTTCTCATTACACAGTACCCAGATTAAGATGGCTTGCTCTTTAGTTGGTTCCTCCACATGTTGGTCAAGAAAGCCATCCTGTATACACTCCAGGAATTCCTCATCTACGGCACAGTGGTTAATTTGATTTGCCCAATCTATGTGCAGATTAAAATTACCCAAGATCACCGATATTCCTTTATCACATGCATCTCTAATTTCCTAATTAATCCCATTCCCAACATCACCACTGCAGTTTGGGGGGGTCTACATATGACACCCAATAATGTATTTTGCCCCTTGGTATTTCTCAACTCTACCCACACAGGCTCCACATTGTCAAAGCCAATATCTTTTTGACTATTGTCTTAATTTCCTCTTTAATCAGCAATGCCATTTCATCACCTTTTCCTTTCTGCATGTCCTTCCTAAATACTGTATACCCTGGGACATTCAGTTCCCATCCGTGGTCACCCTGCAGTCATGTCTCCATAATCCCAATTATATTGTACCCATTTACATCTATCCTGCATGATTAGTTCATCCACTTTACTGCAAACGCTCCGCACATTAAGGCACAAAGCCTTTAAGCTTGTCTTTTTAAAACACTGTTTGTGTCACTGTTATTTTTCCCAATACTGTGTTTGAATTTTGTCCATGGTTTCTCTGCCTATCACTTTTCTTATTCCCTTTTCTACCTTTTGTTTTTGTCCATGCTCCCTCCCTCTAACTCCTTACATAGCTTCCCACCCCCGTGGCATATTAGTTTTAACCATCCCCAACCGCTGTAGCTAACACTCCCCCTAGGACATCAATCCCAGTCCTGCCCAGGTGTAACCTGTCCAATTTGTACAGGTCCCACCTCCTCCAGAACTGATCCCAATGCACCAGGAATCTGAAACACTCCCCCAGCACCATCTTTCAGCCATGTATTCATCCAATATATCATGTCGTTTCTACTCAGATTAGCACATGGCACTGGTAGATCACTACCTTTGAGGTCCAATTTTTTTAAACTTTCTTCCTAGCTCCCTGTATTCTGCTTTTAGGACCTCATCCTTTTCTTACCTATGTCGTTTGTACTGATGTGTACCACGACCACTGGCCATTCACCCTCCACCTCCAGAATGTCCTGTACCCACTACGAGACATCCTTGATCCTACGATCAACGGAGGCTACATACCGTCCTGGAGTCTCGTTAGTGGCCACAGAAACACCTGTCCATTCCCCTTACAATTCAGTCCCCTATAACTATTGCCCTGGCACACTTTTTACCCCTCCCCTCTGCAGCAGAGCCAACCATGGTGCAAGGATGCAACTATGCTGGAGTGAAGATTTCAAGGCAGCCATGAAGCTTAGTTGTTGGCAGGCAAATTGTCGATGCAGGCAGCAAAGAGCTTAGGAGGAAAGGTGACAGGTCAACTAGACTACATAGATAAGCAATTTCTAAATGTGCATTCAGCAGAGAGGGTAGGCAACCAAGCTAGCAAAAACAACATGACAGGAATTAAGTCCAGAGCTGATCAAGTAACAATTAAGGGCTGCACAGTAGCCAGAGGGGAGGCAACTAAGACAGTGCACTTGAAAGTAAGGGCTCTTGATAGTGAACAAAATGCTTCAAGGTTAGCTCTAGGTCCTGCTGGAAAGCAAAGATTTTGTAGGTAATTTTGTCCAATTTGAACAAATGACAACCAAAGTCAGCATCAAGAGAACACATTTATCACACAGGTACTAATCATTAGATTTTTTCCGCAGACATGACAAATGCCCCTGTTTAGTCGAGAGACTGGAGTACACCAGTCATTGAAGGACTCTCCACAAAATGATCTGTTGCCACATGGGTCATGTACTTTGCAATCCCAGAGAGTTCATCTGTACATTGTTATTTATTCTGTACTATTTAATGTCACACACAAAAATAATCACATCCTCAGTTCCTGCTACTAGGAAAGCAGACTCACTTGCATTACGAGTGACTGCTTTAAGTATACTGCATTGGTTGTAACAGTCACTGGTCATTAAAAAATACATTGCAAATCACCTTCTTTTATTATCTGGGTCACTCTTCCTTCCTCTTTTGAAACAGACCAATTTGAAGCCACTGAGATATACTCTATGCCAAAACCATTCATGATTTTTTTTAACTCAACACAAATAAATATATCCCAAGATAAATATTTTTATACTCTAGCCTGATTTATAAAATAAGGTCTGATTAGAGAAATATTTCCATTCCTCACTCCAAAGCTGACAACATACTTTGTCCAGTAATTAATTACTCAAAATATTTTAAAAAATGAACTGAAATAGAATAGGAAATATTCTTCCTCCTAATGGCAAGAGTTGTAATATTAATCCACTAATTTCTGGTTCACTATCTAGTGCCAATTTAATGATAGTGTGAACGTTCTGGCATTCTTACAAATGAGGTTCCTGAACTAACACTGCATTCCACATCCTTAGCAAGTGGCAATGATTTTTTCAAAGTACATATTATGTCAGCTTTTTGCAATCCTTGAATGCGATGTGAAGTTCAACTTAAACCTTATGATGTGATCAGGGATGTGACTGAACACACTGAAATTCTTCTAAAAAGATTCAATATTTTGAAAAGGATTGCTGCCAAAGATAAACCTCAAAACTTCAGGAATGTCCAAAATATACCACTATTGATAATTAACTGCAAACAAACAGACTGAGAAAAAAAATGTTAAAGAAAGAAAGATTTAGATGGGTCGATAAAGATAAAATAGGAAAATGTAAAGGCAGGGGAGTTAGGACAATTGAGAGCGCAGAAGAAAACTTTGAAGGACAACATAACATAAGAACATAAGAACTAGGAGCAGGAGTAGGAGTAGGCCGTCTGGCCCTTCGAGCCTGCTCCGCCATTCAATAAGATCATGGCTGATCTTTTCGTGGACTCAGATCCACTTACCCGTGTTCTCACCGTATCCCTTAATTCCTTTATTGTTCAAAAAAAATCTACCTTTTTTTTAAAAACGTTTACTGAAGTAGCATTAACTACTTCACTGGGCAAGGAATTCCATAGATTAACAACCCTCTGGGTGAAGAAATTCCTTCTCAGTTCAGGCCTAGATCTGCTCCCTCTAATCTTGAGGCTATGCCCTCTTGTCCTAGCTTCACCTGCCAGTGGAAACATCCTCTCTTCTTCTATCTTATCTATTCCCTTCATAATTTTATATGTTTCTATAAGATCCCCCCCTTAATCTTCTGAATTCCAATGAATATAATCCCAATCTACTCAGTCTCTCCTCATAAGCCAACCCCCTCAACTCCGGAATCAACCTCGTGAACCTCCTTTGCACCCCCTCCAGTGCCAGTACATCCTTTCTCAAGGAAGGAGGCCAAAATTGCACACAGTACTCCAGGTGTGGCCTCACCAGCATCTTGTACAGCTGCAACACAACCTCTCTGCTTTTAATTTCAATCCCTTTAGCAATGAAGGACAAAATTCCATTTGCCTTCCTAATTACTTGTTGTACCTGCAGGCCTATCTTCTGTGATTCATGCACAAGGACACCCAGGTCCCTCTGCACAGCAGCATGCTGCAACTTTTTACCATTCAAGTAATAATCCTTTTTACTATTACTCCTACCAAAATGTATGACTTCACATTTATTTACATTGTATTCCATCTGCCAGACCTTTGCCCACTCACTCAATGTATCTATGTTCCTCTGCAAAGTTTCATAGTCCTCTGCACACTTTGCTTTGCCGCTCATCTTAGTGTCATCTACAAACTTTGACACCCTACATGTGGTCCCCAACTCCAAATCATCTATATAAATTGTAAATAATTGCGGTCCCCACACCGATCCCTGAGGCACACCACTAGTCACTGACTGCCAGCTGGAATAGCACTCATTTATCCCCATTCTTTGCTTCCTGTTAGTCAACCAATCCTCTATCCATGCTAATACTTTACCCTTAATGCCATGCATCCTTATCTTACGCAGTAGCCTCTTGTGCGGCACCTTGTCAAAGGCCTTTTGGAAGTCTAGGTACACCACATCCACTGGGTCCCCGTTGTCCACCTCGCTCGTAACGTCTTCATAGAATTCCAAAAGATTTGTCAAGCATGACCTGTCCTTCATGAACCCATGCTGCGTCTGCCCAACGGGACAATTTCTATCAAGATGCCTTGCTATTTCTTCCTTGATAATAGACTCAAGCATCTTCCCCACTACAGAGGTTAAGCTAACCGGTCTATAATTCCCCATCTTTTGTCTACTTCCCTTTTTAAAACAGTGGCGTCACATTTGCTGTTTTCCAATCTGCTGGGACTGCCCCAGAGTTCAGCGAATTTTGGAAAATTACCGCCAGTGCACCTGCTATTTCGCCATCTCTTTTAGTACCCTGGGATGCATTCCATCAGGGCCAGGAGACTTATCAATCCTTAGCTCCATTAGCTTGCCCAACACTACCTCTTCCGTAATTATGATTGTTTCCAGGTCCTCACCTACCTTCGTCCCTTTGTCAATTACTGGCATGTTATTAGTGTCCTCCACCGTGAGGACCGATACAAAATACCTGTTCAATGCCTGGGCCATTTCATCATATCCCATAACTAAATTCCCCTTCTCATGCTCTAAAGGGCCAACGTTTACTTTAGCCACTCTTTTTCATTTTATATATTTATAGAAACTTTTCCTATCTGTCTTTATATTCTGTGCTAGTTTTTTCTCATGTTCTATCTTACTTTTCCTTATAGCTCTTTTTGAGGCTTTCTGTTGACCTTTAAAGTTTTCCCAATCTTCTAGTTTCATGATGTTTTTGGCCACTTTGTACGCCTTCTCTTTCAATTTGATAGCCTCCCTTATTTCTTTAGACACCCATGGCAGATTACCCCTTTTCTTACAGTCCTTCCTTTTCATTGGAAAATACTTCTGCTGAGCACTTCGAAAGATTGCTTTGAAAGTCCTCCACTGCTCGTCAACTGTCCCACCATAAAATCTTTGTTTCCCATTTACTTTAGCCAAGTCCTCCCTCATTCTATTGTAGTTCCCCTTGTTCAAGCACAGGACCCTGGTATTGGACAAACTAAAGAGAAAATGAAAGGCAGAGGATCATTGTTCGTGTTGGGAAGACTTCATTCAAACTGAACGCCTTTATCCAGGAGCAACGCCACGCAAGGTCGACTCATATTTACAAACAACTAGAAAACTCTTGTCAACAACGTCTGGCATCAGAAATCGATCTTTTGCGATCGTTAAGCTCCGCAGATTGGCCGTAATTGGAGGCGGGTCTTACTGCAACGTTTATTTGATGATTCCCAGCCCACGGGGTCATCCACACCTTTCAAGGTTGGACATGAGGATGCCCAGTGGTTTGGCACGGGAAGGAGGGCCACTGCTCACCTGCATGCACAAGCACAAATCCCACGCTCTTCGCCTCGGAGGCCGTTTCCCCCCCGCTCCTCTTCATCGGCGCCGCTCCTTCAGCAGTGCTGGGAGGCTGTGGCTCCCCGGGTCCCAGGCTCCCTGCGGCCTCCATGGTCACAGCCGGGCGCCATGGCGATTGCCCCCTTCCATCGGATCAGCGTGGAGGGTAGAGAGGGAGAGACAGAGCTGCGCGGAACCCCTAGTTCTGACGGAGGCCGCCGCTTCGCAGGCCTCGACTGGACCGTCACTGTGGATCGGCGCACGCGCACTTTGCGATCTCAACCTTTGCCGTTACCCGGCGGGTGGCGGTTAACGGCCGCACGTTCCACTCGGCCCGCCCATCGCGCGCGACCAACGGCCGTAAGTAGCGCCTCCCCTTCCCATTCACTTCCGCATCCACCTGTTCCCGCCTCTTGGCCACACAACATGTACAGGTGAGACAGAAGTGGAGTCCAAGCTGGACCTGGCAATATAAGGGTATAGGTATCTGCACCGTTAATGATGGCCTGGCGTGGTTGGACAAGAAGTAAGCAATCCTACAAAATTAAAGCCGAGTTATAAAGATAGATTACATGTCATAGAGATGGCTTGGAAACAGACCCTACAGCCTGACTCGCCCACGCCCACCAGTAATCCTAAATAAATCTAGTCCCATTTGCCAGCATTTGGCCAAGATTCCTCTAAACCCTTCCTATTCATATACACAGATACTTTTTAAAAGTTGTACCAGCCTCCACCACTTCCTCTGTCAGCTCACTCCATACACGCACCACTGTCTAAGTGAAAAAGTTGGCCATTCGGTCCCTTATATATCTTTCCCCTCTCACCTTCAATCTATGCCCTCTAGCTTTGGACTCCCCCACCCTAGGGAAAAGACTTTGCTTATTCACCCCATCCATGTCCCTCATGATTTTATAAACATATATAAGGTCACACCTCAGTCTCCGACACTTCAGGGAAAACAGCCCCAGTCTGTTCAGCCTCTCCCTATAGCTCAAACTCTCCAACCCTGGCAACATCCTTGTAAACCTTTTCTGAACTCTTTCTAGTTTCACAACATCCTTCCAATAGGAGGGAGACCAGAATTGCACGCAAAATACTCCAGAAATGGCCAAACCAATATCCTGTACAGCTGCAATATGACCTCCCAACTCTTATACTCAATGCACTGACCAATAAAGGCAAGCATACTAAACACTTTCTTCACTATCCTATTTACAAGTGACTACACTTTCAATGAACTGTGAACCTCCACTCCAAGATCTTTTTGTTCAGCGACACCCCCCCCCCAGGACATTACCATTAAGTGTATAAGTCCTGTCCTGATTTGCCTTTCCAAAATGCAGCACTTCACATTTACATAAATTAAACTCCATCTGCCACTCCTCGGCCCATTGGCCTATCTGATCAAGATCCTGTTGTACTATGAGGCTATCTTCTTTGATGTCCACTATACCTCCAATTTTGGTGTCATCTGCAAACTTACTAAGCATATTTCCTATGTTCAGATTGAAATCATTTATATAAATGACAAAAAGCAGTGGATCCAGCACCAATTCTTGAGGCACACTGCTAGTCACAGGCCTTCAGCCTGAAAAGCAACCCTCTACCACTATACTTTGTCTTTTACCTTTGAGCCAGTTCTGTAGCCAGTTCTCCCTATACGCCATGTGATCTAACCTTGCTAACCTGTCTACCATGAGGGACCTTGTTGAATGCCTTACTGAAGTCCATATAGGTCATGTCCACTGCTCTGCCTTAATCAATCCTCTTCATTAGTTCTTCAAAAAAACTCAATCAAGTTAGTGAGATATGATTTCCCATGCACGAAGCCATGTTGACTACCCCTATTCAGTCCTTGCCTTTCCAAATACATGTATATCCTGTCCCTCAGGATTTCCTCCAGTAACTTGCCCACCACTGATGTCAGGGTCACTGTCTTTAGTTCCCTGGCTTTTCCTTACCACCATTATGTTTTTTCTTTATTCATTCACGGGCTGAGGGCACCGCTGGCTAGGCAGCATTTATTGCCCATCCCTTATTGCCCAGAAGGCAGTTAAGAGTCAACCACATTGCTGTGGATCTGGAGTCACACGTAGGCAAGACCAGGTAAGGATGGCAGTCTCCTTCCCTAAAGGATTCACGGTCATCATTAGATTCTTAATTCCAGACATTTATTGAATTCAAATTCCACCATCTGCCATGGTGGGATTCAAACCTGGGTCCCCAGAATGTTATCTGGGTTTCTGGATTAACAGTCCAGCGATAATACCACTCTGCCATCGCCATTATTATATAGTGGCACACCGTTAACCAACCTCCAGTCTTCCGGCACCTCACCTACATGTGATCCCATATTTGTGAGAAAGTGATGTGAGTGCTTCTAACAACATGAGGCATATCTTTGTTTCATTGACTTGCAAAAGACCACATATACTTTATTTTTGAACAATAAACTGAAATGGAAGTCATACACCTTTAACTGGAATGCTAGAAAAGTTGTTTGCCACTTGAACAATCTGTTGCATCTTGTTTAGCTGTGCAATACAATATCGATTTTTGGGAGCAAAATGAGGGATATTTGCAAATGAATTGCACTTTTGCGTTAATGAATTTCTGCCTGGTAACAGCTCTGTGGTTGAGCTGCAGAGTTTTTAAAAAGTTGCAAATGCCAAGTGCAACAAAGAGGGAAAACAATCCAGAGCATACAGAATGCATCTCTCCCTTTCTCATGTGGGTATAAAGACAGAAAACTCCAGAAAGCTTAAAAGTGTTTGTACGAAAAGATAACAATTGATCTGGTCAACCATTGAACTGAAGGATGACCATTACCATACAAACAACAGTGACTCATTATTGCTAAAAATAAAAGGACTGTGAGAGAAAAAGAACTCTCCACCTTGTGGTCTGGACTTCTGATCTTTGGAATTTTGTTTAGCCTGTCTATATTCTTTTTCCACCCACTGTACATGCGTTAAACCATATGGGTTTTGTCTGTTTTAACTGTGTGTGAGTGTGTTGTATGAATGATGGGGTATAGTTTAAGTTACATAAATTAGAAATTTTTTTTTCACGTTCTGTTTTAATAAATAGAATTACTTTTTACTGTTACTGATCAAACATGCTGTGTTTTGCGTTGTCCTTGGTAGCACAATCAGGCAAATTGGATTTTGGCAGTGTCATTTAAATTTTATACATTTTCATACATTTTGTGACAGCTTATGGGACAGTGGAGTATGATAATCATCACACTCTTCCCAGTTAAGACATGATAGACTATATAAAGTTGTATCAGAGATAGTAGGAACTGCAGATGCTGGAGAATCTGAGATAACAAGGTGTAGAGTTCATCAAGCTCTACACCAGACTATATAAAGTGAAGCTTCCCCCTTTGTTTGAAATGTCTTTGACCTATTAATTAATATTGAATTATAGTGGGTTTTTTGGACTGACTACAATAAATGTTTTAAGTGACACCTTGACAAGACTTTTTTTCCAATGGACCTTGTGAGGATCCCTTTTTAAAGGTTATTGTTCTGTACAGGAATTATAATATCATCACTTCAAAATATAAGGTTAGAAGGATTCTGATTAGGAATGTATTGAGTGCAGAGGTAATTTAAAAGGCTTGGTAAGCTCGTGTTAAATATTTAAAATTGATACATAGGCGAAATAATTCAATCTTGAGGTGTGGTTCTTGACATAGCTTCCTGAAACAGTCTGACTCAATGTTACTTCACTTCATTAATAGCCCATGTTTTGTAAACTGATTAACTGAAGGCCACAAGATAAGGCCCACCTGCCATAGTATACCAAGCAGCTGGAAATTGTGTAAAAACCCCTGAGGTTTTGTTTGACATGAAATACATATTGCAAATATCATGTGTAATTGCAGTTTTATTGAGATACTTAAGAATGGCATGTTCTCTGCAAGTTCTACAGCATTGCACAATGTCTAATTTGAGCTGTTCTAGAATACAAATATAATGAAGTACATATTTAGAAACAAATAAAAGCACTCACAGTTGTGATGGAGTAAATTGAACAGCAACTTCTGGTTCCACACATTTTCTTTTAAGGTGGAAATCCAGAATTATTGTCATGAGTATTTCACTACTCCATAAATGTGTACTGTAGGAGTCCTTCGTGTGACATTTGGCACTGAAATCAATGTAGTGGTATGAAGTTGAGATATTGACCCATCCAAACCTCACTGAAGACATCAATATTGGGGCTCATACATTCTGAAAACGGTGAATTTTTAACAGGATTATAGATCAACAAAATCACTGGGGCAGAAATTTAATTTTAGAAGTGTAAAACACCATTCCTTTAAAATATTAGGGAGCACTAGAGATTTTAAAAAGTTTGTTTTACTTTATCCATCTCTGTTATTAATGTTTTTAATTCTATATTTGCTTCACTTTCTGTACATGATTTCAATCTGATTTGCTGCAAGTAAGCTCACAGGTGCAGCAGGCAGTAAAGAAAGCTAACTGTATGTCGGCCTTCATAGCAAGAGGATTCAAGTATAGGAACTTGCTACGATTATAGAGGGCATTGGTGAGGCTACACCAGGAATATTGTATGCAGTTTTGGTCTCCTTATCTGGGGAAGGATGTTCTTGTTTTAGAGGGAGTGCAGCAAAAGTTTACCAAATTTGTATCTTGGGATGGCAGGCCTGACGTGTAAGGAGAGGTTGAGTTGGTTAGGATTCTATTCACGGGAGTTTAGATTGAGGGGTTATCTCATAGAAAACTATAAAATTCTAACAGGACTAGTCAGGTTTGATGCAGGAAGAATGTTCCCTGTGGTGGTGGAGTCCAGAAATAGAAGTCATAGTTGAAGGAAAAGGGTAAACCATTTTGGACTGAGACGAGGAGAAATTTGTTCAATTGGTGTGGTGAACCTATGGAATTCACTGCCACTGAAAGTGGTGGAGGTCAAAACGTTATCTTTTCAAGGAGTTAGGTATAACTCTTCTTGATAAAGGGATTAAGGGGTATGCAGGGAGGGTGTGATTAGGGTATCGATCTCGATGATCCGTGATTATCTTTAATGGCAAAACAGGCTTGAAAGGTCAAATCGACTACTGCTGCTTCTGCCTTCTATGTTTCTATACCTCCTGCTTTATGTCCAACTTTGAATTCTGTGTCTCTGCAAAGAATCTTCATTCTCAAAATCCCTATAGAGGGCACTGCACTGGCTTAGACCCAGCATAAAACAAGACTGTACTCCAAAGCATGTCAAAACGTTGCCAGCAACTGTCAGCGAGAAGAATGGCAAGCATTGATTCTTCACTCTGAACTGCAAAATCTTGGCAAGTATTAGTGGAAAATTGTGGGATGGGTTCAGGATGAAAAATAGGAATGAAGAGAGGGGATTAGCTGTGTTCACATGATCCCCATTTGTTTGTGGTGATACAGCCTATCATCAGGTGTTAGTAGAGAAACGGGTTTTCACATTGCAATTCAAACCCTATTTTTAAGCAGTGGTTTTCAAACAGTAGCCATCGCTGAATCATTTTATTTTGTTTCGTAACCACAAATCAAAAGGAAAATCCAGTCCTTTGTCGGCTTAAGAAAGCTTGTCAAGTCATTGGTGACATCAGGAAAAAGGTTAGGGGGAGAAAAGCTAAACTCTTCATAGACAATCATCTTTCAAAGGCGACTTGTCCAGGAGCAATGAGAAATAAAATCAATGTTGACCACAGCAGCTGAAGCAATGATATGGCAATGTACATGTTAGGGAAAAGCATGCAGTAGGTTGACAAAAAAATGCTTTGAAGGGAGATATTCTGGAAGCATCTCACCAGATATTCTGGTTTTCTTTCATTATAAATGGTACGCAGAGGACCACAAATTATGAAATACATTTACCAGATGTTTTGTAACTAAACTGATTCCCAAACTTAAAAATCTGGAAAGACATCCAACTTTCTTTTAAAAACCATTGTCTATGAAAAAGCCATACACTCTGAGCACATTCTCAACTGAAAATTAGAATGGGAAATTGACAAGGAGCCACAGAGGGAGAGACAAGAAAGGATGATTGAAAGTTTGGACAGAAAGATGATTTTGAGATGGCTATTCATAATGAGCATGTTAAGAGTTGAAGGAATTTAGAGTGGGAGTTATAAACAGGAGGAATAAGGCAGTTGAAGGATTTGCCTGAGGCAAATTGAGAGACAATCCTGAAGGGTAAGAATCAGAGAATTGAATAAACCAGTATGGGTGTGCACATTTGGAGGAGGGATTTGAAAAATTTAATTTTCAAATCTGGTGCACAACTAACCACTGTACATTGATGAGCGATTGGAACCATGGGCATGATTTTGACCTCCCTGGAGGTGGTGAGAAAGGAAATAATTGGGCATTTGGCCCAGAGAGACACCAATCCCCTTGCCACTACAGCAAATACGTTCTGGATGACAAGGTCCATAGACATCCTTTTCAACCCCCACCAATTAAGGCCCATGTGATCAAGTAACAACCACTTAAGAGTCTCAACTCTCCACTATTCCTATTATCTGCCTTCTCGGCAGGTGAGAAAAGTGGTTGGTTTCCAGGGTGGCCTGCCTATCAAGTTGGAGAATAGTCAGGCTGTACCCCAATCTCAGGTAGTCAGCAGTAGGGAAGTGGAGCAGTGTGGTGGAAGCTTAAAGTTAGTCCCTATCTTTGTTTCCAAAACCCTGATGTCCTCTTCCTGAGATCTTTTTTTAAAGAAAATCCCCCGCTTGCCTTTTTAGTCCTTTACAGCCAAGGCCTCCAGTGACAATCTCAAAAGCTACAGCCTCAGGCAGGATGAAACTTCAGTGGCAAAGCTCCTCTTTGGATGGGAGGCTTGCCAGTCAGTATTTTTAAGTACCTATTCAGTGCTTGATCTGGTGAGATTTCCCACTGATGCAACAGGAAATTATTCACCCTCAAAGTTGCCCACCCACACTCATTGCAGAGCACTATATCCTAACCCTTAGTATGGGATAGAGATGGGTCTGCTACATTTTGTATGTGTCGTTAAGATCATCTCTCACTTTTTTCACTTTTGGTCTGAAACTGAGAGCTGAAGTTGAGAAATGAACTTTGAGCAGCAGCTTCTTTTGGATAGGAGAGAGCAAACAAATTGATGCTTGCTAATGGAAGGATATTGCAGGTTAATTATTGCTCTAAAAATACTGTAGATGTTTGGCACCATGATGTATTATGCTCAAGGACTGGCAGCTGGTTGGGTATCGCATTGGTTAATCACGGGAAGGCTGCTGCTGGCTAGCCAACATCAGAATGTTGAAAAAGAGAAACCATAGATTGAACTGATTTTAACTGGGTTTTTGGGCAGAAGGCTGTGTGCTTGGAAGCTATTAGACTAGAAGTTCTGTTTAAATTTTACTCCTTCTAATTTTTATATTCAGTTAAGGAATTGTTGAACGTTCTTAGAAAGGAATCCCAATTTTAAAAAAAAGTGAATATTCCACCGAGCCTGCTAGAACCTGTTTGCATTAACTGGTGACTTTTGAATTCAAGCAAGATATAATCTCATGTGACCGTAATATAACCAATCACTGAAAGAATTCCATAAAGACCTGGTACTCATTGTTGAAACAGTTTTCAGTAATTGTTACATTTTCTTTCTAATTTCTCCCATAATTGTGTCTATCTGTGCAGAAGAGTGGGGATTTGTATTCAAAGACGAGGCTTAGATCGTAGATATTAGTTAGATTGCCTTGTAGTTCATCTGTATTCTGCTAAAGTTACATTCTTAATGATAAATTGTTAATTTCGATTCATGTTACAAACTTGGTGTGCAAGATCAGTTATTTGAAAAGCGTGCTCGGAAACAATTGAGCAATTTTGAGGGCCATTGAATGCTTTAATTTCAGTGTTGCAAATCCAGTGTTAGCAAGTCTGATTTAGTTTGGCTTGGTATCCCTGTGTCATAGCACATCATGTGATGAAAGAATGCAGTTCCTTAAATATATCCAAATACAGAATAAGAATTCAATAAAATATTAAATTTGTTGTTCAAAAATTTGGTTCTTTAAATTTAAGCTTCCATGGTTTCTGAATTAAATTTTGGACAATGAAAATTTTAAACTTTCCAGATTATTTTTGCAAATCTGAACATAATAAATGAAAAGATAAGGCATAAGAAAACTTATGTTCCTATTTTACCTAACTGTAAATTTAAAAGCTTTTGTGAGTTTAACTTCTGATGTTTGAACTTCAGTTTCTCTTTCCGATTAGCTTTCATATGGAAACTTTTCCTTATAGAAAGCACCTTTTTAGCGATGCCAAGTGATGATATGAAAAAAATAAACCATGTATTAGCATGACCAAAGCACATGTGAGCATGAATAATAAAAGGAAACTGGTATACACAACTCTTTAAAGCTTCGAATTTCAGCTGTAGTCAGAAGAATTTATTCAACACAACTACTGGTTAATAAAAAAGCTTAATTTTGGTCAACATCAATGACGTTATTCCTGTAGGTACATTGAACTCGAGATAAGTATTTAAAACTATCTTAACAATCTAGTAAACTTATTTTCAATGATTTATATGTACATTGTTATTGATCAAAATCCATAAGTATATTTGCAAAAATCAGATTGTTTTTGTATATAGATTCTTTTACACAGTTTTTTGTTTCTTTCGAGCTTGAAACTGTTCAGTTTTTGCTTTTACCGATTTTACAAGCAAAGAAAGTGCAGGATCTATGGGTTTCTTGATGGCTGTTGTTGTGTCTTCTCCAATCACATCACTTTCCTTCCTTTTGATCAATGCTATTTGCTTCTGCTGCTCTTGCCTTCGCCTTGACTTTTCTTCCAGGATCGACTGTGTGGCATTAGTCTTCTTAAAACTGGGATCTGAAGGGTCTAGGTTGAAGAGGTGCGAAGTATATATGGCTTTAAACCTTGGGTCAGCAACATCCACCTGTAACAAAACAAAAATCTCAAACATAATATCTTGCATCTTTGTTATAGCTGTCCGGTTTTACAGCATGTTCAATGATTTAAAATTTAGGCCACATCTGAATCTTGCCAATAATTTCCATAGTAACAGAACTGTGATATTCAGAACTTCTATTGTCTCCAAAATGAGAAGGCATTTAATGTAAAGCACATTTCCCCCTTTTCATTTTTCTTTTACAGAATCACAGTTCATTGTGTCTGTGCTGGCTCTCTGAAAAAGCTGTTCATGTCCTTTTGAGCTTTTGCCCTTAAAGTTTTCATTTTGCAAACAGTTATCCACTTTTGTGTTAAAGATATTACAAGATTTATTTCTACTATGTTTGCTTGTTAGGCAGTGAATGCCCTTCAATCCCATGCACTAAAAACATTCTCTCCACTTCTCCCATTATTCCTGTGGTGACAGCAGTGAATAGCTATCCTCTAATTCTGATTCTTAAGATTATACTGTCTCATTCTGGATCTATCCCTACGGGAAGTAAGTTTTTTCTGTATTTACTTTAGAAAGTCCCAGAAAACCTGCTAATAATATTTTTAAAGTCTTCAAAAGAAAAACATTTTCTTCTCAACTTCTATACAAGTCATTGTGGATAGTGAGATATCAACTAAAGGGATCAAACAAAAAAGGTACAATACCAAACTAGAATGTAAAATTTTGAGAATAGTATTTATTTCAACTGTGTATAATTGTCTTTGTGTGGGGACATTTGTGCCTGTGCTGGCTGTTCTACCTGTAGAGTCATACCTATGCTTCTTCATTTACCTAAAATATTTCACTGTTAGTGCTGTCAATTCATGATCTTGCAGGGCAGGCCAAAGGGAGTGTATGGGGCAGAAACAAAAAGAACAGTCAGCAGTCATTATGATCTGTAATTATTGTATCATAAATAAACCATGGGCTAACAGATTCTAACCAGGAATCATCTACTCAGTCTTTATCTTACGTGCCTTAGGTAGATTCTATCTCCCCCATCTATGAGCCTAGAGACCATTAACCATTCCTTATTTGGTAATGCAGCATTATTGCGCTCTAGACCAGTGATCAAAGGTTCTATGGACATGTTTTATAACTTCAGAGTCAAATTAAATGTGCACTAGGGTCCAGCGTGGGCCCTATAAGGTCACTGAACAGTCAGTTTTAGTCAGTTGGTTGGAGGCAGTTAAAACAGAAGCTTGCTACCTTTGGGCTACTGAAGCAGTCAGATACCAAGGAGTAGGTAGAAGAGGCTCCATCCCAAAAGGTGCTACTGTAGCAATCTCCATGTGCAGTTAGAGCTTAGAGATGTCCTGGGAGCTGGTAGGTGCAGTAGGGTCTTGGAGGAAACCGTGGGAGCCATTGCTAATTATAGCTAAATGTAGGTGTGAAGGAAGTTCACAGGCAATATTTGCTTGGTGCAGCCGAGAAATATGGGAGCTCAGAAACCCAGGGATAGTCTCAGTTTATTGAAGATAAAGCTGGAATTATACTTGTTGGAATGCAGTCTTCAGAATCCAGTGGACACAGGCTCGGGAAAAGATTGAACTACCAGGACAGGAGACAGTGAGCAATCATTGAGACAGACAGTCTGTAAAGAAGCAGCTTTTGAGGAAGTCCAAACCATTCTTTGGAAATGAAGATTTGGAATCCCTTGTAAAGGGGAAAAAGTTTTAATAAGAATTAATGAGGGTTTGTTGAAAAATCTGAGCAATCTTGTCCTGACTGCATTTGTTATTTGATATGCTATGTGGGGTTTTGGCCATAGTTTTTTTGTTCTCCACTTTTACCTCAGCTTAATTTTGGATGTTAGTACATAAGTTCTGTTTTGCTATTATAATGTTGTAGAGTAAAATTTATTCTATTTGTTTGAAACTGTGGGGTTTTTTTTTTATTCATTCATGGGATTTGGGTGTCAATGGCTGGGCCAGCATGTATGCCTCATCCCTAGTTGCCCTTGAGAAGGTGGAGGTAAGTTGCCTTTTTAAACCACTGTAGTCTATTTGTTATGGATTGACCCCCAATGCCGTCACAGGAGGAGTTCCAGGATTCTGTCCCAGCAATGCTTGTGGCTTTATTCTCTAAGTAAATACCTGGGATCTCAAACTGTCTACTTTAAACCAAAAAATGTTAGTGTTTCCAATCCAATCTCATTAACAATCCACAGTGGAATCTTTACATTTTTGACAAGTATAAATATAACACAAAGTAACATATTTTATCTTGCTATACTTAATTTTGAATTGTGAACAACTGAACAAAGAATTGTGAACACTGAAATGTTAAATTACCTGGAAATTGTCTTCTTCTAGAAGTGCCTGCTTTTTAATTAATTTCTTCTTTTTCTTCTTGCTGAGATTCTGCTGTTCCACTATTTTGTCATAATTGAAATGTCTTCTGTCTTCCTCTTCATCATCCATCATAAGCAAGGCCATTTTTGCCTGGTAATTAAATATTTTGTGGTGTAAGTTTACTACATATTAAAATGAAAATTTAATAATGTATAAATCTGCAAAGGCAAAAGAAAAGTGCACATGCTCAGAACAAGAGGCCCAGATATATAGAAACTCTCTCAAAATTATGCTGTAAATCCCTTGTTGGTCTGACTGTTAATCATACCATCTCTTAAACATTTACATCACTGTAGGCCCTAACTCAGCGTATTCTAAAAGATCAAATGGAATTTCCCAGTCCCTCCTGTGATTGGTGCAAGTGAGGCACAAAAATCATCATAACCACCCAAGGAATGAAAGTCAGAAAGGTGAAAAGTAATGAAATGAAAAGCACTGAAAGGCAAGAAGTGAATAAGCAAAGCATGGCTTTGATAGCATGTACAATCGATTTTCCCAGTGTAAATCTTTCACTTACATGTTAATTTTCAACTCTTCAGTAGGTAAACAGCTTTGATAAAAATCTCATAGCTGCTTAATGGGCAAAATATGGGCAGGGCAAGCAGCAAGTACTAGAATTTTTATACAGTGTCTTCAAATAATAAATTCAGAATTGCATCGGAGCCCACAAAAAGCTGTGAAAGTGAAATGACTGTCCTCATACCGAGCATTACAGTACTGTAGAAAACTCTGTTTTAACTGGCACCTTATGAACTCTCGATAAACCGGCAACAACTGTATACCTGAAAGACTGGAAATTTTACAGTATTATTGTGATGTCCAAGTAGTCAGCTCAGGGTGTGAGTGAGAAGGCTCTCTGCTGATTTATTTTTAAAGACAAAGTTGCATAATTATTTAAGTGATATATGCCATAAATAAAGTATAACAGTGATGTGTATACCCTTTATTATGTTGCTATTACTTAGTGTGTGTTTTTACATTGATTATGTGGATCTCTTAATCAACTGGCACATTCCTGGTCCCATAGGTGCGGTTAATAATATGTTTGCTGTATTTGCATTCAGCATAATGCCATGAACTGCAATTAGTTAACTGACTGAATAATTAGTTTTTGGTGATGTTGGAAGATGGTTAAAAGGGAACAGGAAAAAAAAGCGTCTCTCTTGAAAAAGTCTAACGCCTTTATACATAGAACTGAGAAGATTTAGCTTCTCATCAAAATGATGAGACATCTTGCTCAATATGCACCATATACTTCAAATTTTCAAGATAGAGCATTTCTGACCTTTTCCTTTTCTAAGTCGCCTTCCTCCTCTGGTGTCAGTTTATCCATTAACTTTTTATTCTTCTTCCCCATCTTCTTTTGGTGAAATGCTGCAAATGAGAAAAATAAACAAAATGTGGAAGCTGTTCAACCTTATGATTTTGGATGAACAAAAGCTATATTGAAACATCACACAATGAATATTATTGCAAAGTGGGGAAACAATACAATTATTAGTAAGTTTCAGAAAACAATATCCAATCCACCTATTGGTATAATTTTTTATCATTTTGCTGTTTTCTAATGACATCATTTAGCATCATGTGCTAGACTGACGAGTATTAACATTTATAAGCAAAAGACATGGCATGCTTTCATTTTGTAACCTAGTTTTGGGTGTACTGGATATGAATGCCCATAAATCTGACAATAAAAACAAAAGCAAAAAATACTCCAGCAGTGCTCCACTTTAGAAAGGGGCCCATACTATGTTTAAACAGAATGTATGTCTAATAAACATTTAATCACTGCCATTACACTAATTGTAGAAAAATAAACATTTCCTATGGTTTTAGACTTAATGTCACAACAAGTATGTTAAAATTTACATAAAAGAAATTCTTAATTGACTCTTCTGTGAATCTTTAGACATGTTTTAGGTAAAGACTCTGCTAATAAGATTTAGTATGAAATCATAATGGTCACTTTCATTCATTCCTAACCAGTAATTTAGAAGCAGCTGTAACTTCCGTGTGCAAATATTTAAGATTATTTTCTTACTTTCAAGAGGATATGATGAATGGATAGGGCTTATCAGAAATATGATTTAGATTATACAGTTTAAAATATTTATCTGGACTTTTTATTGCCTTTCCCTTGTGTCTGAAAATGATTGGTTGTAAATACTAATTGCAGGAAGAGAATTACCTAACCGTGTATGATCAATGAAATTGTACTTTTCTGATTTACCTGACTGTCCCAGTTCATCCGTGAAGAAAGAATCATTCAAATCTACATCTGATGGAATCTCATCATCACTCAGTTTCTCAGAAATTGTAACCTACAAAGAAGTCACAGCAAGAAGATAAATACAACAAAAGAAAAATTATTTTCCATCAAAAATCAGGTTCTGGCAGTGACCTACATTATACAATGATATGATGTTACTCTTGCGCATGATGTAAAAATACAAACTTTCTCACAAGAAATCTAATCACTGCCTTCTTCCCATTGACAGTGGACCAAAAGACATAAACAAATCATATTGAGAAGCTGTTCTCAAAGGACTGTGTACCACCTGTATGGAAAGAGGCAAAGGGCAGTTAGCTGCAGGAGCTGCTTTTCCATTTTACAGTCTTACAATGAAAAGTGTGGTCAAACCTGCTGACTCTCATCATAGGAACAAACATCTACAATTTCAAAACCAGACAAGCACAAAAACGAATTCAAGTTCTCCACTTTAACTGGCTCATTAATTTGGTTGGGGTCCCCTTAACTCCGCCAGTATGTTAATTCCTACAATTATATACATCAAATCCTTGTTACCCAATTGGAGATAGGAGCACACACCTGCCATGAATAACACAAAAACGCAGATAGCGCTATAATAGAAATTACCTATCTACTTTAAAGGAATGCACAATCTATTGGGATCTTTCAATTACGGGAAAAAGATATCAGATCTGGGGCTGACCTCGCGGTATGTAGATCCATAGGTAGCAAATCCACATATAATGAGGAACTTGTGTATTCTTAATGACAATGGTGGACAAGTATAATGCAGAAGCTGTTCTGTTTAATATAAATACCATAAGCCACATTCTGGCAATTTTACTTTTCTCCCCTATAATCTAATATATTTATGATCATCATTCAAATTTGGTAGATATTTTAGTTAGCTCTAATAAAATGTTCATAACTTAATCTTTCTAAAAATTAAAACTGATTGCAATAGTCCTATAGGTCAGTACTTGTCCATTTCTTTTGTTACAGAAAACTGTTGGTCATCCTCTCTCGAATGCCATAAGATAGTTGATGTGGGAAGTAGAATAAAAGAGAAAGGAGTAAACGAGGTGAGGACCCTCACAGAGAAGCAGACAGACCGGCGGTCTGTGAAGGACTTGGGAGCAATGGCAGCAAGATTAAAAGCAGCAGCTAGAATGGAGAGATCACAGAAGCAGACAGATCAGCAGTGAAGTGGATGGAAGGAAGAAGTGCAGAATGGCAATAGCAGTAAGGGGTTAATTCATGAGGGGAGCAAACAGGCATTTCTGCGGCCAGTGATGTGACTATAGTATGGTATGTTGGCCTCCTGGATGCCTAGGTCAAGAATATCATGAAATGCTGCATGGCACTCTGAACAGAGAGGTTGCACAGCCAACAATTTGTGGTTCATGTTGAGACTAATGACATAAGAAGAAAGAGTAATAACATCCTGAAAGCAGACTTTAGGGAGTTTGGTAGAGATTTGAGAAGTAAGACTTCAATCTCCAGATTACTCAAAATGCCACGCAGCACTAAGTATAGGAACAGAAGGATAAAGCAGGTAAATGCATGTCTGGAGAGATGTTGTGGAAGGAAGGGTTTAGATACCCAGGACATTGTGACATTTATGGGATATTTGGGACTTGGAACAAGTTGGATAGGTTGGATGTGAACAGGTATGGAACCAACATCCTCACATAGAATCAGAGAATCCCTACAGTGTGGAAATAAACCATTCAGCTCATCAGGTGCACACTGACCCCCAAAGAGCATCTCACCCAGACCCACCCCCCTACCATATCCCTGTAACCCTCCATTTCTCATGGGACTCAAGGCAGAGTGGCACATTGAATCCAAAGTTGGTTGAGAGGCAGGAAGCAAAAGGTGATATTGTGGAGTTGTTTCCATGACTGGAAATCTGTTTCTAGTGGGGTTCTGTAAGGCTCCGTGATGGGGCGTGAGAGACGACCTTTTAGAACTGAGATGAGGAGGAATTTCTTCGGCCAGAGGGTGATTAATCTGTGGAACTCATTGACGTTGAGGGCTGTGGACACGAAGTCATTGAGTGTATTTAAGACAGAGATAGGTTCTTGATTGGTGCGGATCAAGGTGTCTTATCTGAAGTATATTGTTTGAAGGTACTCATCCAAGACTGACTTGATAACAATTAGATTTTGTCACCTTCAAAGTATTTCAATTTTGACTCAACAACGTAATATCAGACCATCAATCTCTAACCTAGTAAAGCAGTGTATAATCGGGTAAACCTTGAGCAAAGGCATAGGAGTGCTGTTAATACATTAATAGATACTGTGTAATAATGCTATGGCCTCTCAATCATACAAAGGTTTATTTGTAACATGCTAATATATCACTTCATTTACCCTGTAATATGTACCATGCTGTTTATGTTTGAATTTCTGTCTTATAACTCCACCTAATTAAGTCAAATTTATTTTCCCTAGTAATACAAATGACGGCTACATAGGATGCCACTAAACCAATTATTCAATCTTGAGCCAGCATGGAAATCACAAGCTCAGTCAAGATATATTCTCAAAAAAAATTCCAGTTAAAATAAAAACAGAGCAAACAAACTAAAATTCTATTCTGCATTTTTTTCCCAGTCAGTAATTATTCCCCCATTGACATACTGTTGACTCAGGTTCTCAAAATAAAAGTTTCTAAAAATATTTTAAAATGCAAGTTTTACAAAATTAGAACTATAAGTTATCAATTGTGTTTTTGAGTGCTTTTCACTTAGGGTTTGGCATTCATCAAATGCCTGGGTTTGCAGTTGATGTGCAGGGGAGGAGGCAAGAGAATGGGGTTGAGACACATCAGTCACGATGGGCCAAACAGCCTAGTGCTGCTCCTCTGTCTTATTTTTTATAGTCTTGTGGTATACATTAATGATTTGGACAAATGTAGTGATATGATGAAGAATTTCATAGATGACATGAAAATTTGTTGGTAAAGAATGAAAGGATTGCTGTAAACTGCAGGATGTCAATGGACTGGGCAGGTGGGCAAAACAGTGACAAATAGAATTCAATCTGGAAAAGTGTGTGTTAATGCATTTGGGGAGGGCTAATAAGGCAAGGGATTTCAGTGTGAATAGTTGGTTCTTGGAAAGTACTGAATATCAGAGAGACCTTGGTGTGCATACCCACCAATCCCTGAAGATAGCAGGACAGATGGATAATGTGGTTGGTTAAGAAGGCATATGGGATACTTGTATTCTACATCTGGCTAATACAGTAAAGAACAAGGATGTTACGTTGGAACTGGTTAATTGGAATATGATACTGTTTAGGCCACTACTGAAGTGCTGTGCCTAGTTCTGATTACCATATTATAGGAAGTATGAGATAGGGTGCAGAGGAGATTTACCAGGATGCTGCCTGGGCTCCAGGTCTGAGCTATGAGAAAAGGTTGGATAGGCTGGTAGTTTACCTTGGAGCAGCAAAGGTTGAGAGGGGACCTAGTAGAGGTGTATAAGATTATGAGGGGCATAGACAGGTTGAGTATGAAGAAACTTTTACCATGAGTAATGGAGTCAATAACCAGAAGACTGATTTAAGCAGAGATAAAAAGCTTAGCGAAGAGTTCAGGCAAATCTTTTTACCCATAGGGTTGTGGGAGTTTGCAACTTACAGCCTAAAAGAGGGGTTGAGCCAGAAACACTCGTAACAGTGAAGCAATATTTGGATATTTACTTGTGTTGCCACAACATTCAGGGGTATGGGCCAAAAGCTGGAAAACAGAATTAGTGTAGTCAGACCTTTGTTCAGTGGCACGGACACAACAGGCTGAATGGGACCCTCCTGGCTGTAAACATCTATGAGTCTATAAAATGTTGCACTGGTGCAGTGGGAATGGAAATAATTTGGAACAGAATTCTGAGGCAAAGTTCAAAGGATCCTTTATTTGTCTGTGCTATATCTGACCTGGGAGCACTACATGATGACATTGCAGTGATCATGCCTATTCTCTACGACAGGAACCCCTTGCCTTGATGAGTTCAGTTGTTCATGTTTCAAGTGATCTGTATCAGTTTGATAAATCAGTTCTCAAAGTTGGATGGTATCACAATATGTAATTCCCTGTAGCTTAACTATATTCGTTTGGAGCACATTACTTCATTTAGATAGATGATATCAGGGTTTATCCCCTTCAGTTTACCTTGGATGGTTATATTTGGCAAGGTAATATCAATTTACTTTAACATGATACATGATTCTGTCAAAATGCATTATAAAATAAATTGAAATTGGGTACCTTTCAGCACAGCATAAGTTTTTAAAAAAATACCAAGCTTGATCGAAGTTACAATTTGTCAATTAAACATTTTTCCAGAGATGGCCTCAAGCATGAAGAGAAGAGATACATTCTCATTTGTAAGCCAATAAATGTGAGGATAAAAAGCAATTATAAATGACCGGTTTCCTATTTAAAATCCTAGTATGCCAATTCAATTAAAAAAAACATCTGTTAAGCTATTCATAGCTGCAGAATGTTCTACAAATCACTTAAAATGTGGTAAAATAGTTGCTCCCAAACTTCATCATAAAAGAGATTGAAATGTTTAAATTCTGTAGTTGCTATTTTCTGGTTACTGAAGTTGAAATGACGCACACCTGCAATATCGCTGTTCGCGTGTCTCTGTAATTGAGATAGACAGCAGGCTGACTATCCTTACCATATGGATTCAATCTAGCAGCTTGGTTGTCATGACGCTCAGCTTTTTCTTAACATCTGAAGCCACCAGGCAGCCAAAAATGTCAAAATATACAGATTTTAAAATATATATAATGTTAGCTGATAGCAGACCACCACATAATATAAATATGGACAATGCACAAGTTCTTAAACTGTGCCCAGAGTTTAATTCAACCCAACTATAGTCTAGCAAAAATCAAGAGGTTGCTCATAAAACAAACCTCTACTTTTCTTAAATTTCCACAGCTATAAATTGGAGCTACATTTCTAGAGAAGGGAGAGAGATAGAGAAAGAGCTGATTGTTCTTTTTTTCCCCAATGAAATAAAAAGCTTAAGTTTCATCTCACTACAGTATATAACAGAATTGTAGACAGTGGATGTGTCAACTCTTTCTGACCAGACACATTATTTTGATAGTTACATAACACAGGACATAGCAAGACCCTATTTGAGGAGTGGAGAATCTCTTACACAGAGATCATATTCTCCAACTTCCAATCACCTCTTCCTTTCCCACCTTTTAGTAAAAGCAGATATTAAACTAAAATCCCTTGACACATATTTTCAATTTGGTCGAATACAGAAAGGTGCTAAAAGCCATTAAATAATAAGGTGCCACAAGCCAATTAAAATACTTAAATGTTTCTGAAAAACCCTACACACACAACATTTCTTTTATTCAAACCGATTATAGTCACACTTTTACATTCTCATCGAGCCGAATATACAGGTAATGTATAACAAAGTAACTCTCAAAAATACTAAAGTTTACTTATTAAGTCAGTTATACTTTGACAAAAGAGGCTCAAGGAAGTAGCATTCTGTCCGAAAGCACTAATCTGTGCACACTGTATCAGTGAACTAAACTCCCAGTAAACAGCCTAACTGTTCACCTACTGCAGCACGGGTGTCAACTGTAAAGCTATATTCCAATTTTATGGTGGAGAAACAAGGCTTTTTCAGATTAGAAATAAGATTCACAGAAGAAAAAACATCTCAAAAAATTATAATCCGTTTTACATGTCCCTGTTGCTATTAAAGGGGTAAGCTCTTGATAGTTAGCCCCTTATAAATATTACTCTTTCCATTCAGATAAATCCAGAAGTGACTACTTTAATATGGGATTCACTACTAGCAGTGTATATAAACTTTGCTACTTTCTTCTGATTCATAAAAAGCTTTCATTAAACAAACATTCTTCCTTGTGACATCTGAAAGAATGGCCTTTACTAACTCAGATGTACAGTATAAATGGGATGCTTCTAGATCTTTGACAGAGTTTACGCATTGTATAGCTAGAGGACCTGCTCCTCATTCTCAGCCATAAGCTTGTTGGACGATCAAGGTGATGAATAAGCACAGGGTAAAAAAATTACAGGGGTGGGGCACCTAAAGGTGGGTTAAATTAATGGATCGTGAGACTTCTACCCAAGTGGGAGGAAATCCCATCCATTGAAGATGTCAACAGCTCCATCAGTCCTGAGAGTGCCAAAGCTCCACTCTGCAGACTGTCCCACATTGAAGATAAAGGCTCAGTGGAACCCTGAACACGTCAAATTTGTGTTTTGGTTGGGAGGGTTTGGCAACCTTAGGTAAAGAGGTGGAGCTGTAGGTTTTAAATTCCTCATGTGGTGGAAGGAAGGTACCATCTTCTAATGGATTGCCCCAATGCACAAAGGACACCCTCCAGAAACAGTAATCTTCTGCCTCCCACACTTTCCAAAAACACTTTGTGAAAATAAAAAGTGCTGCCCAATCTCACCAGTCTGTTCATGCTGTAACCCATAGCAACTGTATGGGTAGGGTATACTGGAGTCAATGTTGCTTTTAACCTGCTCATTTGACCTTTAATTATTTATTTAATTATGGTGGGCAGGCTCCCAACTTTGTCCCTTTCCCATCCTTCATATAATGTGGAAATGTGGTTGTCTGGGCACCAGACCTATATTTGACAGTTCCTTGCTGAAAATACATGTAATATGTGTGTACATGTAATATCTAGTTTGTTAACTCTGTTTTGCTCTCTGCAGACAGTGCCAGAATGGCTGAATATTTGCAGCATTAACTTTTATTTCTTTTGGCCAGGTGATTTGGGAATTCTGCCTTTAAAGGGTGAGAGGAGACAAAAAAAATGCAGGTAACTATAGGCTAGTTAGCTTAACATCTGTCATTTGGAAAATGTTAGAGCCTGTTACAAAGTATACAGTAGCAGAGCATGAGAAATGCATAATATAATCAAGCAGAGTCAGCATACCTTCATGAAGGGGAATTCATGTCTGACAAATTTATTGGAATGCTTTGAGAAGGTAATAAGTAGGATAGATAAAGGAGAACAAATAGATGTAACATATTTGGATTTCCAAAAAACATTTGATACAGTACCACACAAAAGGTTGCTTAATAAGACAAGAATCCATGGCATTGGCATGGGGTTGGTGGGGGGGTGTGTAGTATACCAGCATGGTTAGAGAATTAGCTAATTACTAGAGGACAGAAAGTACGATAAAGGGGACATTTTCAGAATGGCAACTGTAAACTAGCGGAATGTCACCGGGATCAATGCTGGGACCACAATTATTTATAAGATATTTTTAAAGAATCCGTACAGTGTGGAAACAGGCTGTTCGGCCCAACAAGTCCACACCGACCCTCAGAGTACTCCACTCAGACCCATTATCCTTTTCCCTGTAACCCATCTACACATCCTTGAACGCTATGGGCAATTTAGCATGGCCAATCCACCTAGCCTGCGCATCTTTGGACTGTGGGAGGAAACCGGAGCACCCAGAGGAAACCCACACAGACACGGCTAGAATGTGCAAACTCCACGCAGACAGGCACCCAGGTTAGAATCAAACCTGGGTCCCTGGTGCTGTGAGGCAGCAGTGCTAACCACCATGGATGGAGGAAGTGAATGTGCTATCATCAAGTTTGTGGATGAACAAAAAGAGGTGAAAAAGCAAGTGGTGAGAATGACACAGAACCGAAGAGGGATTTAGACAAGTCATTGCTCCTACGTTTTATGGTGAAAACCCAGTACAAAGTTTTTTACAGTTATAAAGACAGGCGAAAAAGGGATTTCAACATACTTAAAACAACTACTGATAACGTAAACATACCGGCTGTATGGATCACAAAGATGTTATTAATCAGTAATGAACAGTGAAAATAAAAAGAAGTTATTGGACAGTAAAAACACACAGGTAAATCATACAGTGGAGTGGACTAACAATCAGAAGTTGGCTTACTAAAATTGTGTTACTTGGGGATGCAGGAATGACTTGTTCATTCCTAATGCAGATCATTTGCAAATTGATGTGTGAGATTGCCCACAATATGCTACGATCTTTTGTTCTGCTTCCGCAAATTATTGGAGTGTGTTTTAAAGTTAATAGCTTTCAAACAAAAAAATGTCAAACTCTGTGTCCCACTGAGGAGCAGAGCTCTTTCATGCTTTTATGCTTCACTCCCTTGCTTGGAATGTGACCGCAATAAACATCACAACCACATTCCAGACAACAACTCCTACTTGAATTTACATCGTCTTTATTGTAGCAAAACATCCTACAGCACTTCACAAAGACTACTGGTCAAGAAAGTTATATGATTTGAGCGTCTACTTGGAAAATAAAAATTAGAAAAAGAGAAAGCACCTTACAAAATGTGAAGCAGTTGAAGTAGATCTGAACTTGATTAAAATCTTCTGAAGTTCTTTGATGAAGGTGACATGTAACACTGTCATGTCAAAGGCCAGAGTCTTTGAAGTCAGGTGCATGAATTCAAAGATTGTTCCAGATTAAAAACAAAGGTGAGTCCTTAGGCTAGTTCTAGGAATGGCAGAAAGTTGGGGTGTCAGGAATTGATGGATATTGCATCAAAATATGAAGATGATATCAAATTGGGATTGGGGCTGGTGCGTGAATGGAATGAGCTGGAGGAAGTGGTGGAGGTGGTACAATTACAATGTTTAAAAGGCATCTGGATGGATATGAGACAAGTGCTGGCAAATGGGACTAGATTATTAAGATATTGGTCAGCATGGCCGAGTTGGACCGAAAGGTCTGTTTCCTTGCTGTATAGCTCTATGATTCTAGCTAATAACGTAGAGGACTGCATCACAATACAATAAGATACAGACTTTCAAAATAGGCAACTAAATGGCAAATGAAATTCAATGTGGCGACGCATCTAAGTTGCAACATTAAACTTCATAAAAGTATTTTATTGGCTCTGAAGCACTGAGAGACATCCGTAGTTACAAAAAGCAATACAACTGAAGGTAATATTTTTCTTTTCAGATGTGAGATGTCTCAGTTTAGTAGCAGAAAGAGGCCGCTAATGTCTTGGAAGGTAAGGAAGATAGAGGAGCAAAGTAATCTGGGAACACAGATGCACAAGTTGCTTGAATAGCAATATACATTGATAAAGCATGTAGATTGGTTCATTTTTTAGAAGAATGAACTTGAAACATTGTGTGGATTCTTCTTGATAGCATCGAAGTTGTCAGCGATATAACAGGAAGTCAGTGACACTTTCCCTCAGCTGGAATCGCTGGCCACACACATTCAAATGG
The DNA here is from genome assembly GCF_021869965.1 of Rhincodon typus. Taxonomy (NCBI): domain Eukaryota; kingdom Metazoa; phylum Chordata; class Chondrichthyes; order Orectolobiformes; family Rhincodontidae; genus Rhincodon; species Rhincodon typus. The sequence goes on along the minus strand of NC_063340.1, from coordinate 5,561,960 downwards.
TGGTCAGCCAATTAGTTAGGCAAGTTTGAGGAGCATAACAATCTGTCAGTAGGGGCAGGCAGGAGGTTGGCACCCTTGCTGTTCCTCCATGGGACCAAGTACCATGTTTAAAGGCACAAAGATAGGCTATGTTCAAGGAGTGGTACTCTGGTTCACTAAGTGGTTATCTATGGCAAAACCATCTGATCTCTATCCACCGATGTCTTCTCTGAGACATGGTTGATGTTAAGAGAATAGCCCCATGGTTTAGTGACGCTACAATGTATGTTCTATACCAGGATGATTGGAAAAGGTAGGGTGTCCTGTTTCCCGAGGATGGCCACAGGAGGCTCTCTTGCTTGTCCAGACAACCTGGATGAAGGCTGCAAGGCTGATTAGGAGCTGCAGAGCCCACAGTAGAACCTGGGTCGAGTGCCAAAAGATGAAAAACAAATCTGCTGGATTCCACAAGAGTAAGTGGCACTCTGTAGATGCAATAAAGGTGACACTCTTGAGGGTTCAAGCAGTGTAAGTGGTTGCATTTTTTTTTATTCATTCCTGGGATGTGAGTGTTGCTGGATGGGCCAGCATTTATCGCCCATCCCTAATTGCTCTTGAAAAGGTGGTGGTGAGTTTCCACCTTCTTCAACCGCTGTGGGTGGATCCACAATGCCATTAGGACAGGGATCGCAGCAGAGTGCAGAGGGATGTCAAACAGGAGTTTGGGTTGGAGGCCTCAGCATCAAATCAAACATGTCCTTCCTTCCCAAATACATGCCCACCATTCCAACGATGCCTCTGTCCTTAGACAATCCTGTTCTGTGCCCGTTAGACTGCAGCCTACCTCCCTAGGGCAGCCCTGCCCTGTTGTCTTTTGAGTGCTGCTACCTGGTTGGAATCATCACCTGTCATCATCTTCTCTAAAGAGAGAAAAACTGCTGCTGCTCACTCCAACTCCAACAAGTATACTATCTCACCAACTGTCCACCACTTATATATAGTTATGAATCTGAAGACATGTATTTCTCACTTGCATATAATGTAATTGGAAAGATCTGCCTAATATAGGCAAGATTGCCCTTTAATAAGCACACATGACATGCAGATGCGTGTAAATGGACTTTCTGATGCTTGTTATTGGAATACCTTTGAATTTTTGCAAGCTTAGTTTTATCCCACCATTGAAAAGCTGATTTTTCACTCTCATATAATTAACTTTCCCTGCCTGCCAAGTTTCCTGCTTCCAGAAGCAGCACATGAACTTTATCTCTCTCCACAAATGCTGCCCGACCTGCTGAGTATTTCCAGCATTTTTGTTTTATTTAAAAAAGCAGTGAGACATTGTTACATATTTGCAGAAACTTGGTTGGATCACACAAAGTACTGTGTACAATTCTCATTGCCATATTAGAAGCAAGATATTGAAGAACCGGAGATTTACAAACATGTTAATGGAATTGAAAGGATGCAACTTTCAGTGAAGTGTAATAAATCCGGGCTCTCTTTCTCTGGGGGAACAAAGACTTAAGAGAAGACCGAATTCAGGCAGCTTCATCTGTAACCAGTGCCACATCTAGGTGGGGTCAACCATACAGGCATAGGCAATAGTTCCTTCTTTGGCTTGATTTTTGGCTTCATTTACAGCTCTGGAAAGTTCTTTGGAATATTTTCAGTGTTTGAGGTGACACAGAATATAAAGGGTTTGCTGTTTGTACAAGGGAATCACTGAGATTCCTACTCACCATTGAAAAAGAATGAGGTGGTGGCTGGGGGGGGGAAGAGAAGTAAAGAAGGGAGTCCCAATCATGTCAGTGATTATTTGTGAATAAAGTTTTTTTTATTTTTATTAGGACAATATTTTCTAGTTTCTAATTTGTTGAGTCACCTTTGTGTTTTTGGTAGGTAACCATGGATATAACCACGGTTATCTACCATGAATTTATCTTGATGAGTTGAATTTTCAGAGTTAAAATCTTACACGGGCAAAAGATAGAACTGGTGTGAGACTGCATATGTGCAGATGGATCACAGCGGCAAGTTAGTGATAGGAATATACACTCCGAAGTAAGTTCTTTAAAATTACCAAGGAGTTCAACAGGACGGATGAGGAGAAACTGTAAACTTGTGTATGAGTCCAGAACAGGGAGAAATAAATATTAGATAGCAACTAACAGATCAAATAAAGAATTTGTTTATACAGCATAGTGACAAACTGGACATAGCTGCCACATGGAAGAGCCAAACCTGATAGCTTTGCTACATTTGTATGTCCCAAAGACTGCAGATCATACAAACAACACATCCTGACGTTTGCTGGATAATCCCAAACGTATGAAGAGTTACACTGACACCCAATTTAAAATAGATATTCAGGCTCACAGTGTGATGCATCTATGTGTATTTAACGCTACATATTAATATACCGGATCCTGTTTTTTGCAGCCAGAAAGGTCACATATATCACTCTGCCGTTTCAACTCAACAAAATATGACAACCATTCACTCGTTCATTTCTCAGGATAATACCTTGGCCTATTAGAATCAAGTAGCCTGGTTTAAAATTTAAATACGGCCTGGCAATTAACTGTTAAACATCATTTAACTGGTATATTCTCCATGACAATGCCTCTACCAGAATCCACTTACCAACAATCCACATTCTCCTCTCATACTGTATAAATGTTAGCCTAAATTGGTATTCTTGCATATTGTCCTGATGAGTGCAAGATGCAAAGCTTTGAGAAAATATTTTTTTTTTAAGGAGTACTAAATGAAAATTTCTGTTTTTTTTTAGCAGTACTAAATGAAAATTGTTACAAATTGATTATTCTCTACATTCATAAGAAACCAATTGCTTGATAGTGTTAAATAAACCAGCAAAGGGGAGTAATCAATTTTGCTTGATCACCTATTATGGCAACTTTCTTCATAAAATTATCCAAAGCATCTGGAATACATATGATGCTATTATCCTCCTTGATCTTTTGACAACTAAATTCCCTCAGCACCTTTCATAAGAGGCCCATTTCAATCACACATCTGCAAGATTTAAAGAGAAAATTCCAATCGTGTACAATACGCATGATTTGGCCAAATTGCCAGGCTGTCTTCTCAGAACTGCGTAAACTGAAACTTTTAAACCAGGTTGCCAAACACCCCACCCCCTACTATCTTCAAACGTTTAAAATATTAATGTAACAGATTGCCAGCACTTGAGTTTCAACAGCCATAAAATGGAAATCACCAAAGCAATTCAGTTGGAAACTTGGGGATTTCTCATTTTACAACTTCAATAGGAATTTGATACATTAGTTTATCCTCTTCCGATGTTTTAGTGTATTGCATAATTCCCATCAGGCCAGACTATCCTTCCAATTTTTTTTAGACAGAAGGTCTATTTACTCTTTTCACATAAACCACTTATTTACCGATTTTTCCGACTTTCAAAGTATGTTTCACCCCTCCATCTTCCCTATTTACAAAAAAGTTACAAGGGAAATATTATAATGCAGAATCACAGACATGTACAGAAACAGGGATTAAGAAGGCTATTACTTAATTCAGACAATTTGGGTCAGTTTGAATTTTGCTGAAATCTGGGTTAATGGACAATTTAATGAAAGACATCATAGTCCTCATCATCCAGTTAACAGAAAAATCCTACTGACAATTACAATGTGAAGTATGAATCAAACAAGTGCCAGACACTAATCCAATATTTACTTCTCTTCTGAAAAAGTCCAAACAGTCAAATTAAGCAAGCACATTCCTAAACTTGACAAATTTGAATGATCAAAGTCAGTTTCCAACTTTCTGGGTGGATCAAGACGACGTTTATTTTGCTTTAATCACAGAAGACTCTTAATGATGTTTATCCTGGCAGTCACACCAAGATTAAAAATATGCAGCATGCCTTTTCTCTAAAAAACTCAAACCCCGATTGTCATTCAAGTTATAAATTAAAAAGATTACTTAAGCATGGTAGCGGTTTCGAAGTAAACAGAATAGTCTTTGGGGAATGACCAATATTTGCTACTCACCAGAAATTTACTATATTTGTATCAAGGATCACCAACTTTGCCTCATTTTCTCTGCAATGATGAGGAAATAAGATTTCAACATTATAAATTATCAATTACCTCCTGATCTTCAGTTTTGCTCTTTTTCTTTTTCTTCTGTTGCCTCTTCTCTTTTCTCTTCTCCAAGTACTGTTCCCATGGAGTCAGCACATTATCTTTCTCCATTTTTTTCTTTACTATTGCTTCTGTTGTTTCTTTCAGCCCTGAAATAAGACAGAACATTTCTAATTGCATGCTAAGATGTACAATACTTCACAGAGGCTCCCCTTTCAAAATTCACTTATGACGCAAAATGTTACACTATGCGAAGTCATCGGATATCACAGCATCTGAATGACGTGAGGAATCATAAAGAAGTGTTATTAAGGATGGTCCTCTGGACTGTGGATATCTCATTGACCCAGTCGCTCTTTCAGACCAAGCTTACAGCATTTGTTGCTGTAGTTTCTTTTGTCAGTCCTGGGGAAAAAGGACAATCCTCCTCTCCAGCACCCAGTCCACCAGGGCCTACTGGTGAAGCAGGGTGACGATTTCCCCATTTTAGCATTGTCCTTTGGAATGGGTAGTTCCTGGCTGGCAGCTTTTGAAATGGTGGGCAGCTGGCATTTAAATATGGTGGCCTTGGAGTGAATGTCAGAAGATACTGGCAACTGGTTGACATTGCTGCCTCTGCTGATCACAACGCTGCAGAGGAGGGATCCATAATTAATGGGGTGAACAGTGGAGAATTGTGAAAGAAAAGGTCGGAGGGGTGGGGGTGGAATCCCCCCATGAAACTCCCCAAAATTGATACTTTGCCAAAATACAGGAAGGTTCAGCCCATTATGTAGGTAGGAAAGCAGTGGGCAATTTTGTCAAAGATAGTAGGAACTGCCGATGTTGGAGTCAGAGATAACACAGTGTGGAGCTGCAGGAACACAGCAGGCCAGGCAGCATCACAGCAGCAGGAAAGCTGACGTTTCGGGTCAGGACCCTTCTTCAGAAATGGAACAATCTTGTCAATTGTTATCAAGTTATCCTGATCACAAACCAAGGATGAATTGCGCAGTGCAAAACTGACTCTATTATGAGTAAGCAAAACATTACTGTGTACCATCAACAAACTATGGGGAAATCCTGGCTGGCAACATTTGAAATGTACACAACTGCAAAATTCTTCTCCATAGAGGACTGTCAAGGCTGAATTGATAAGTATACTATACACTTAAGCTGGACAGATTTCTAATCATTAAGGAATCAAGGGTTATGAGACTGAGGCAGGAGAGCAGTCCAGAATTATCAAAATTAGCCACGTTCCCATTGAATCACAGTGTAGCCACAATAGGCCGAATGGCCTACTTCTGCTCCTAAGTGTCATGGTCTTGTTATGGAGACTATCCAATCTAAGCCACTATTTTGGACTGTTGAACACTCAGTTGTAACCAACTCTCTCAGAATTTACACCGCATTACTAATTCAGAGTTTGGACTCAGTGTTCCTTCTCGTTGGGTGCAGGTAAGCTGGAGAGGACCCAAACTGGGCTTTGTATAACACAAAACCACCTGGATTGCTGGGTCCAATAGCGTTCCCAGTTTTCGGGCTACAGGCCTCAATTTCATTTGATTTACTTACTGTCAAGTGTATCTTCTGATAAAACTACAGTGAAAAGCATTGTACAGTGTCGCCACTCTCCAGCAATACCTTAAAATACAGAAAAACAAACCAAAACACACAATATAAAGACATTAAAAAAAGTAAAGAAAGGGTGTCCAACTTTACAGTCCTTATTGTTAACTGCTCCGTCAATTTGCCGTGGGCCTGGTGGCCAGGCACGAGCCTCCTATGCTCGTTGCTCTTCAGCACCTTCTCACCTCTACTGACAACCCAGCCACTATGAATTCTCATTGGACCTCACCAAAGCAGATGCCACTGATGCCTCTCAGTATCGTACTGGCCCAAACTCAACTCCATTACTGCCATGAGTCCGCTTCAGGCCCACTCACCAATGCAGCTACAGATCTCGTACTGGGCCCAGGTCACTTCAGCCTCCTACAGCCTGCACTGGACGCTGACATCGTCAGGAACCCGAACTCGCCTCCGACATCGCTGCCGCGAATCCACGCTGCCAGGCCTATGAACTGCTGCCAATGCCGTCACCGTGACCAAGCTCTTCACCAACAGGTAAGTAAAACAAAATAAACGAGGGGAAAAAAGGAGAAAGAAAGAAAAGAAACAAAAAGAAAAGTGGATGGAGCAGACGAGCCCCGGGCTCTGAAGCCCTACTCCAGCACCATCTTACCCGAAGCTCCTGTCCCTTAACTCTCAATCAGCAGCCAGAGACCCCCACCCCAATCTTCATCCTGCTGGAACCATACAGGGTAGTAATTTACCTTCTGGTCTTTCAAAACCCACTCGTATTCTGTGATCTAAATGGAGCTGGATGCAACGTTTCTTTCTGGTGCTTCTGCAGAAGTTATTTTGAACCCAAAAGGACGGTAAGGGTGTGAAGTCACATGAGAGTAGTTTCACCTCTTTTTCTTGGCTGTCCAAAGCTCAACCAAGCACTCTAGTTATCCTTCAATATTCCTAGGAGATCTCTCAACAATACTAATGGGGGTGAAGAACAATATTTGAGGCCTGATGCACAGGTCTTTTTCAACATTTCCCATTTTCTCAATTTCCTATGGTACGCTTCTTTTTGCTGCAGCTATTTGTAAGGCCGTTGTTTCTCTCACCTTTAATATTCCTTTCCGTTTTCTCATGCAAGACATAGGCATCAGTACTGACTCAGTGACATCATTGGTGCCCAAGTCAGAGGTTGGATAGCTCAAGACACACTTCAGAGAACTGAACACGTGAAATCGAGACTCACACTTCATGGCAGCAGTAAAGGAGCTCCATACAATCAGTGCTGCTGCCTTCAGAAATATTAAATTCTTTCAGGTGGAACATAAAAGATTCGTGAAGAGGAGGAGGGAGATTTCCTTGGCCAACTTGATCCCTCAAAAAATGTCAATGAAACATATTATCTGGACATTTATCACATTGCTCCTGGTGGGTCCCTGATGCGCATCAACTGTTTATTGCCTTTCCCCACATTACTTCCAAAAATACTTCAAAAGCACTTTAACATTTTGTGCAAACCTTTACAATTGCCTCAGGTATATTTACATTCATGGTGGAAATGGCTACAGCCTGAAAACTGGCTGTTGTTTTCCAAGGTGATGATGGCAGCATTGTCAGTTGTTGCACTATACTATGCTCATCCAGAGCAAAACTGCTAGTCCAAACTGACCAGTTGAGAATTGATTTTTAAACAGAAATGGATTATGTAGTAAATACCAGAGATGGAGACCATAATGAAGTCTGTCATGCAAAATAAAAACCTGGCATTTCTATTTGGGAGTTCCTGATTATTTGTAACTCTCAATTCAATAAGGTCAAACATCATCAGTTATTATCATTGTAAAATTTTAAGCCACATTCTCATATTCTTGCACGTGCAAATTTTAATGATGTCCCTTCGACAGGAGATTCCTGAGCTACCTAAATTATTCAATACCAGAGAATAAGAATACATCCAGTATGTAAACCTGGGGAATGGCAGTTTAGTAGCAGATCCTTTCAGATCTCAATTCTCAACACCCTGGATAACTAAACCAAGATTTTTTTTGAAATTTCTAGCAACAACTAATTGACATTTTAAAAAAAAAAATTTTTTGTAACAATGGTATAAACTAATTGTTATTTTAAAATAGGATAACATCTCATCACTGGACCCAATTTTATTACTAATAGACAGCATATGGTCCCTCATAGACTGGACCGTCTTATTTGGTCCATTCACTTAACAATTTTTATTCAAAAACAGAAGTTTCTGGAAAAGCTCAGCAGGTCTGGCAGCATCTGTGAAGAGAAATCAGAGTTAACGTTTCGGGTTAAATGATCCTTCGTTCTAAGGAAGGGTCACTCGATCTGAAACGTTAACTCTGATTTGTCTCCACAGATTCTGCCAGACTTGCTGAGCTTTTCCAACAGTTTCTGTTTTTGTTTCTGATTTACAGCATTCCGCAATTCTTTCGGTTCCTAACTATGTTTATTCTTCCTTTCCCAAATTAATTTTACTTCTGAGTTCTGAAGAAGAGTCACTGGACTTGAAACATTAATTCCATTTCTCTCTCTGCTAATGCTGCCGGACCTGAGTTTCAAATTTTATTTCTATTTCAAATCAAGACTGTTTAACATCATAGCAGAGCATCTACAAGAATTTGCTGGCATAATTCAGGAGATTGATCGATATTATTACCAGAGATCAATTTCCAGGGGTGAGAAAAAAGTATTCTGGATTTCACATTTTCAAAAGGAAAATTTAAATAGTCAACTCACTCATCTTTCTTTAAACTCATTACCATCAAAGGGCCAAAAGTGATCTTTTCCTTGTTTCAACTGGCATGGCCTTTGGCTGATGCTGGTATTAAAGTCCTACTCTCTGACTCACTTATCTATGAATTGCAATTCTCTCATATCTCTAAACAATCTGATGTCTCTGTCTGATGTTCAAGAAACAAGTTTCATAATTTCTATTAGCTGCTCTTTGAGCTTTGCAATCTTTTGCTCTTTCTGGGATTTGTGCTGTAGCCAAGTGTTAGTACATCTATCAGTTCATCCGTTACCATTCCAAAGGCGTTGGACAAAGTCAGAAGGGCAGCATTTCAGCTTAAACAAGGGATGTCAGAAACCACAGTTAGCGATGTTCATTCACATAATGCTGCCCTGCAGCTTTAACATCTGGTACCTTCCATTTATTAAAACAAACAAAGTAGGATAAACACCCGAGAAAGTATTGTGTTTGGAGCTTTCGTAGGCATACATTGCCAGAGGGAAATTTGAGCATTATAGAAACTTATCCTGAGCCCATATATTAGACTGCAATTTTCAGTATTTGCTCTACTATTTCTAATATCACATCTTTCAAACTGTCACAATTTAGGTTTCTTTCAAAAAAAAACAAGATTGTTTTGTGTCTAAGGAATGTGTCTAAAGGAAGCTCAGCCTTATTCTGGGGATTGTAACTGCATTAATACAGGAGGGGAATTTTGCTGTTACCTGAAAGAATTCTAGAAAATATTTTGGATTTCACTTTCACCAAAACAAAGGAGAAATAGCTGTGAACACACAGCTTTCTTCTAGCTTATCTCAAGCGAGGGGTCCAGAAAACTCACTATAAATGCTACCTAAAGAGCAAAAATCAACTTAGTTACCACTTTTTTTTATTCACAGGATGACGGCATTGCTGGCTAGACCAGCATTTATTGCCCATCCCTAATTGCCGAGAGAGCAGTTAAGATTCAGCCACATTGCTGTGGGTCTGGAGTCACATACAGTCTGGACCAGGTGAGGATGGCAGTTTCCTTCCCTAAAGGACATTAGTGAACCAGATGGGTTTTTCCAACAGTTAACAATGGTCATCATTAGACCATTAATTCCATATATTTACTGAATTCAAATTCCACTATCTGTTGTGGCAGGATTCGAACCTGGGGCCCCAGAACAGTACCTCGTTCTCCGGATTAACAGTCTACCGATAATACCACTAGGTCATGTTACAATACTTTTAAGATTTTACTCGTTACTTTTCATTTTAAGTTCAATAACTTCCACTGCACAGCCATTGTAAATACTTAATTTATATTGATCATTGAAAGACAAAATGACTGTCTCAACCAGAGGTAGTGTAAACTGGGAACACACAAGCACAGAGATGTTACACTGCTTACAAATATATTGCAGTGGAAGAGGTGATCATTTATTTACTTTATGTACTGTAGCTGCTGACATATATATAACTGGAAAACAAATTCCCAAACAAGAGATAAATTAAGTTAGCTTTCATCAAGGTCATGAAGAGGAACATTGCTACATTTGGGCATTATGTCTGTTCGTGCCTTTCCTACTAACTATGTGTTGAAGTTGTTCTCATGTTCTCATAGTTCTCTCATGAAGCTTTGAAGGTGGTTGTTTGTCTAAAGGGTGAAATTTCTTAAACTGCTCAAATGCAAGTAAAGATTAATGATAATTCTAAGAACTAACTTCGTCATCAATGCACGGTTCTTGTAACATAATACGATATCGTATTTGTCAATTTTTGTGCTTTTCTTGTTCATATAATTAAATTAGCATCAAACACACTTCTTTTATTATCCAGAGTATCTACCATATGGAGAAATTTAACGATCACAGGACAGAGTGGATTTAACACACAAAGCGAAAGATAAGCCCTGCATCGTCAAAACAATCTGCCACATCTTTCATCATCGGTTTGATCTTTTATCAGATCTCAACCGTGGCAGAATAGTTCACTTTAGAATTTCCTGCAATCTTAGCAATTAAAAATGTTTCAAAAATGGCAATATGCCCCAGCTGGGGTATTTACTTAGGGGGTTAAGCAGAAAAGAAGTGATTTCTCAATACCTGCTCCAAATGCTGTTGCTTCCTTTCAACTAGTCGGTACCAAAAGTAATAGAGTGGAATAGTATGAGTAATTACTGTGTCTTCACAAGCTATCAAGTAATTCTAGCACAGTTAAACAATAAATTTTAAAGTAACAATGCTGACCAGTAAAGTAGCAATTGTTATCAGAACTATAAAGCTAAGAGCACATTAACTATCCTCGCATCCCACTGTCTTGTCATCAACAAGAATTCTTTTCAAAAATGATGCAAGACATTTGGAAGACAAGATTAAAGAAGTGTTACTACAATGATACAGGACTTTGCTGAGATCATACCAGGAGCACCGTGTACAGTTTTGGTTTTCATACCAAGGATATATATTAAAATATATACTATCTTAAATGGGGTGAGATGCTATTTCCCCTGGCTGTACAGTCTAGATTTAGGAACAGAGTTTTAGAACAAAGTGTTGACCATTTCAGTCCGAGAGAAGGAGAAATTTCTTCATTCAAAGAACTATCAATCTTTGGAATTCTTGACAGAAATGTGGATTGGACGGGAAGTGATGTTGGGGTGGAGGATTAGCTATGGTTTTAATAAACAGGGAAGCAGGCTTGAGGGGACATACTGCCAACTATAGTTCATTTTTCTTTAGTATTTGTCAAACAGGGTAATGCTGCATCATTACAACCTTCTGGACTTAATATTGAGTTCAACTCCTTCAGATTGCTAACTCACTCCCATTTCTTCCCTTTCTTTTAGCTTTACTTCTTGCATTCTCTAGCACCATGTCTTCTCTCCCATTCCCCAACTCCATTGGGACCATCTGTTCTTCCCAATCTGGCAGTAAGATACACCATTGTTCTGCTATTCTTACATTCTGATCATTTAATCTGCATTCTCAGCACCCTTTCACCCCCATCACTCCAAACTCCTCCACCACCGACTATTGCATAAATGCAGTCCCTTCCATACTTCACGTCTGATGAACAGTCATATGGACTTGTAACGTTAGCTTGCTCTCTCTCCATGGATGCTGCCTGAACTACTGTGATTTCAGCAGTTTTTGTTTTCAGTACAGACTCCAGCATCTGCAGTAATTTGCTCCTGCTTCATTACAGGTAGCCAAAACTATATGCTGCTGTGGACAGGATGAACATCAGCTAGAGTTCCCTCCTCAGATCCACCTGGATCCACCGAGAGAAAAAAGGATTGTGGAAGAATACAGAAGTGATCTCAACTGCAATACTCTCCCCTGAAGCTAATACCTTGCAGCCTCAAACAGGAAGATTGGCCGTTAGAACGGGATATCTGGCGCCAACAAGTTATTGCTTCAGAGACAAAGCTGAATCAAGCTATTCAAAACAGGTCTGTTTTGAATAACAACAATTAATGGCCTAGTGGTATTATCACTGGACTGTTAATCCAAAGACCCGGATAACGTTTGGGGGACCTGAGTTTGAATCCAGCCACAGTAGGTGGCAGAATTTGAATTCAATAAAATATCTGGAATTAAGGATCTAATGATTACCATGAATCCATTGTCGGAAAAACCCACCTGATTCACTAATGTCCTTTAGGGAAGGAAACTGCCATCCTTACCTAGTCTGACCAACATGTGACTCCAGACCCACAGCAATGTGGTTGACTTTGAAATGCTCTCTGGGCAATTAGGGATGGACAATAAATGCTGCCTAGCCAGCAACGTCCCCATCCCGTTAATGAATAAGGAAATAAAAATTCAAAGTGAGATTAATACGCCAAAAGTGTCAGTGAATTACAGTAAACAAGTGGGCTAATATCTCAGGGCAGTGGGTTACTTACAATTGGAGAGCCCAGAGTGGTTGAGAGCTGCTTTCATTTGATTGGGGAGGCACAAAGCTACAACAATCACTGCACAGCTGCACTTGTACACATCATGTCTGATGGTCACTGAGCAACATTAGCAGCAGTGTGGGAGTGAGTGCACTGCCAAGCACTCAAGCATGATATTGCTTTTATATCATCTATTGAAAGCGAGGTTAAACATTCTCTTCATAAATACGTCTTTGGAATTATTCACAGCAGAAAACTACAGCATGAACTGGATTTAAGTAGTCAACAGTAAAAGTAGATATACATCTGATTGGATGGCAGGGCAGTTGATGATCACAGCTAACATCAATACTGGACAAGTCAGTTCCCATAGTGAAATCTGGCTTGATAGATCATTAGTTTATCTTTTACTTTTGTTTACACTTTGGAGGTCAGTCATTGAATGTCTTCATAAGAGGCTGCCAACATACTTCTAACAAAAGACCATAAATGTTTATGACACATAAGAAAAATAAGAACTATGTTACACTATACATGAACTACTGAAATAGTTTCATTACAAATATCAGAAAGATACAATCCTTTATGACCCTGTACATTTCGGTTCCAAGTATCATTAGTTGGTTCCCCCCTGCTGGGTAAATCATTGTTCAAAAAAAGTGATAAAATTCATTATGTACTTTTTAAAAATATGCACGGCATTGCTTATTCTTCATCCTTCTCAGATTATTTAGAAAGGACAGCCAACATTTAAAAGTGTGCCAACTATTAACTTTTGGGTTTGAGAAATAAATGTATTAGATACAACATGTGCTAAAACCACAGACTAACATAGACTGAACCAAAACTAAGAGAGATGCTTTTAAATGTGTTACAACATTTAAACAATGGTTCTGCCAGAGATATTATTTATTTGGTCAATGTTATCCACTTTATCTCTGGGGGTTGAGGCAGTTATTATTTTCTTGAGGAAAGCACATGGGTGAAATATATGGCTTATGATCAAGACCTCAGATCTCTAATTAGATTCTCGTGAAAGCTGCCTTGAATTAAAGGCAGTTATTGAACTACAACTGGAGTACTGAATTACTTCAAGAAGAGCAGAGGAGAGAATCTTCAAATTTTCTGCCTTTTTGAGAATGCACTTGTCCAGTTAAATAAACTTCACACAGATAGTTTAGCCTCCCCTGTACAAGTTTCCCCATACTACAGCAAACAACGCCTAGAAGTAAAAATATGTCTGCAGGGCAGGAAGCAGAAATACACAATTAAAATCTTGTGTATGGAGATGTGGTGCTGAGTTGAAGTTTTACATTGTGTGTGTACAAACAGGTGCAGTGAAGCTTTTTTTTGCTCAGTCTTTTTGTTGTAGAACTGGAATGTCTGCATACCTCCACATAAGGCTGCAGAAAAAAAAAGTCACGTTTAATTCATTTGCATTCAAATAGTTAAGATTTGTAGTCGTGGTGACACCTGCTGGCTGCAGGAGGAGTTTTTTTTAATAAATCCACAGAAACTACTGGAAAAGTTTCAAACATAGAATTCATCTCATCTTCCGCGACAAGGAAAATCAGTGCATCCAACAAACGTGACAGTCAGGATAGAGAACACGTGAACAAAAACAGAAATTGCTGGAAAAACTCAACAGGTTTGGCAGCATCTGGGGAGATAGGGCAGAGGTAATGTTTCAGGTCCAGCATCCACAGTTCATAGAATCCCTACAGTGTGGAAGCAGGCCATTCAGTCCCTCTAAAGAGTATCCTGTCCATACCCACCCCCATCAGTTACTAGTGGTGTACCTCAAGGATCTGTTTTGGGGCCACTGCTGTTTGTCATTTTTATAAATGACCTGGATGAGGGCGTAGAAGGATGGGTTAGTAAATTTGTGGATGACACCAAAGTTGGTGGAGTTGTGGATAGTGCGGAAGGATGTTGCAGGTTACAGAGGGACATAGATAAGCTGCAGAGCTGGGCTGAGAGGTGGCAAATGGAGTTTAATGCGGAAAAGTGTGAGGTGATTCACTTTGGAAGTAATAACAGGAATACAGAGTACTGGGCTAATGGTAAGATTCTTGGTAGTGTGGATGAGCAGAAAGATCTCGGTGTCCATGTGCATAGATCACTGAAAGTTGCCACCCAGGTTGATAGCATTGTTAAGAAGGCGTACAGTATGTTAGGTTTTATTGGTAGAGGGATTGAGTTTCGGAGCCATGAGGTCATGTTGCAGCTGTACAAAACTCTGGTGCGGCCGCACTTGGAGTATTGCGTACAGTTCTGGTCACCGCATTATAGGAAGGATGTGGAAGCATTGGAAAGGGTGCAGAGGAGATTTACCAGGATGTTGCCTGGTATGGAGGGAAGGTCTTATGAGGAAAGGCTGAGGGTCTTGAGGCTGTTTTCGTTAGAGAGAAGAAGGTTAAGAGGTGACTTGATAGAGACATACAAGATGATCAGAGGATTAGATAGGGTGGACAGTGGGAGCCTTTTTCCTCGGATGGTGATGGCTAGCACGAGGGGACATAGCTTTAAATTGAGGGGTGATAGATATAGGACTGATGTCAGAGGTAGGTTCTTTACTCAGAGAGTAGTAAGGGCGTGGAATGCCCTGCCTGCAAAAATAGTAGACTCGCCCACTTTAAGGGCATTTAAATGGTCATTGGATAAACATATGGATGATAATGGAATAGTTTAGGTTAGATGGGCTTCAGATTGGTTTCACAGGTCGGTGCAACATCGAGGGCCGAAGGGCCTGTACTGCGCTGTAATGTTCTATGTTCTATCCCCTCACATTTCTCTTGGCTAGTCCACCCAACCAACACATCCCTGGACACTATGGGAAATTTAGCATGGCCAATCCACCCTAACCTACACATCTTTGGACAGTGGGAGGAAACCGGAGCACCCAGAGGAAACCCACACAGACACAGGGAGAATGTGCAAACTCCACACAGTTACCCGAGGTTGGAATTGAACCCAGGTCCCTGGCGCTGTGAGGTAGCAGAGCTAACCACTTAGCCACCGTGCCATTCTTTGTTTTTTTTTTTTGCACAGAACACTTAAGTTCTATGTTTCACAGCTACGGGTTGAGTAGTGACTTTTGAGGTCCAACCCAAAATCATGCCTGGCAAGCAGTTAGTCATCCTGGTTGGAAGTTCCATGCATTTTAGATTTGGCTATCATGTGAATCCAGGACACTATTACTCTGGGGCTCCAGTCAGGACAAAGAGGGATTGCACATAACTAGTGTTTCCTAAGATAGGAGTATAGCATTTCAATGAGTCTCCTGGTTAACAATGGGAGCAAAAAGGAATGCAGGTCCCAGGTACGAAGCATGATCTCCTTCAGCCAGGAAAAGACAGGGTTCCTGCTTGCTGTTCCATGATGCTTGCATGAAGAGAACATGTATACGTGTTGAAGAAGAACAGGATAGAACGTGCTGTGAGACCCTTCCCTCAAAGCTGAAGACCATGACAATACTTGTAATTCAAGCTGTTCGGTCAAGGTTATGAAAGGTGATTAACACACATGCAACAACATTGGAAGAGGAGAAAAATTGCTGGAATGCAGAAAATTTCCAAGAGACCCAATTTCAAGATTAGATCCAAATAATGAAATTGGAAAAGACCAGAAAAGATGCTTGCTTCGAGCTGAAAACACCCCAAAAGTCTGTCAATCCAATCTGTATTTTCTAGACAGGAGACACTAACTGGAGGTCTGCAGCCCTATGGTTCCATATTCCCATCTGTCTATTTCCCATTCTGGAATAGTGAATTTTCATTATTTTTCTTCTCAGTTTTTACTTTCTAGGGCTTCTTTCTAACCATTGTGTCAGTCATTTTCTTTCTTATGCCCTCTAGTTTTGAACTCCCCCACCTCAGGAAAAACACCTTGACTATTCACCCTATCCATGCCCCTCGTGATTTTATAAACCTCAATAAGGTCACCCCTCAGCCTCCAACACTCCAGGGAAAATAGCCCCAGCATATTCAGCCTCTTCCAATAGCTCAAACCTTCCAACCCAGGCAACATCCTTGTAAATCTTTTCTGAACCCTTTCAATTTTCACAACATCCTTCCTACAGCAGGGAGACCAGAAATGAACGCAACATTTTGTTCTCCATGATTCATTCAGGCCACAGGCTACAAAAGGTTTACCTGGAACCCAGGTTATCTCCATCTCCATGTCTTTATTTTTTTCTTCCTTTCCTTGGATTGATTTCAATAGCTCTCTGTATTTTAAAATCTGTTCTTCAGTATCCTTCTTTGTCTTAGTTGTCACTTTACTTTCTTCCACACTTTTAATGTCACAATCTAAAAGTAAGCAAAACAAAAGAGCGCACATAAATTCTCTGTGTCAGTACACGAATATGAACAATATGAGTCAAAAAAGAAACATGAAGTAAATTTTATTAATGTCCAGGAATGATGCCACTGGAAGTGCCCAACGATAACACCCAAGCACATTCGTGTCTCAGATTCGGAAACTCCATGCAAATATTTTGAATTTGGAAAATGCTGCTTAAACTGATAGAAGCAATGGATTCAGTAACGTCAGCCAAGAACGTGCCAAATTAAATTTAATGCCATCAAATATCAAGCACGGCACAAAGGAGTAAAAAGGGACAAAAACCCCATGATAGGCACTGAAGAAGTCAAGGACAAAGGTGAAAGAAAGCTATAAGTCTCAGTTCATGTTTTCACATTGAGTTACAACTATAGTAACTTGCCCCATCAGTTGTACATGCGTGGTGACTATTACCAATGATGACCAAATCTTACTGGCCTTGTATTAAATTAACACTGTCCATTGTGCACATTCCAACATATCTCAGAACTACTGGACAGTATGTCCTATGAGCAGCACGGTGGCTCAGTGGTTAGCACTGCTACCTCACAGCACTAAGGACCAAGTTTGATTCCAGCCTCGGATGACTGTCTGTGTGGAGTTTGCATTTTCACCCCGTGTCTGCGTGGGTTTCCTCCAGGGCTCCGGTTTCCTCCCACAGTCCAAAGATGTGCAGGTTAGGTGGATTGGCCATGCTAAATTGCCCATAATGTCTACAGAAATGCAGGTTAGGTGCCTTAGCCATGTGAAATGCAGGGTTACAGGGATGGTGTGGTCAGTGTGGACTTGATGGGCCGAATGGTCTGCTTCCACACTGTAGGGATTCTGTGATTCCAAGTGAGGCTAAGAGAAACATAGCTCAGTACATTTTCTAAGGTCCAAAGGTAGGCACAAGCAAGTCCCAGAAGCACCAGCTTTCAGTAGATGCTGACCTCCTCCATCCAAACCAAATTTTTCTTTACCTTGCTCAGGCTCTTTTTCCTCCTCCATGTCTGCTTCATCTTCTTCCTCACTTGAAGATGCCAGGTATGCTTTGAAATCCATTTCCTCAATCTCGTCCTTATTAAACCGTTTTGTCAAGGTAGTGACCCGCTCATGGTCAGTCTCATCCCATGTCAGTTCTGCCTACCAGAAACAAGGTGATTCCAGATTCAGGACAGGGTCTACTCTTGTCAAACAGCAGACTTCTAAAGATTGTGATAATGTATTACTGATTTTGCCTGGACTACCTGGACGTCATTGGCAAGATAACATTTGAAAATTGAATGGAAAGATTGATATGGAGATCACTGCTGTTTCTAATTGCAATTTATGACTTGGATTCAGAGTTCAATGCAAATAATGCTTACTTTTGTATTGCACTGCAGTCTCCTAGATATATAAAGGCCGACATTCCATTAGCCTTTTGATTACTTTCTGCTCCAATTCATGCCACTTTAACAATCTATATACGTAGACCATAAATGTCTTTTAACTACTGCTATTTCTAACCTTTCACCATTTGGGATTTTTTTTCCCATCCTTTTTCGATCTATAGTGGATGACCTCCCATTTGGCTGCATTGAAATCCAATCAGCAGAGTTTCACCCACCTATTAATCCATTAATAGTTCTTAATGATTTTGTGCTTCCATCTGCAGTGCTTATAACACTGCCCATTTCTGTGCCATTGGCAAATGTGGCTTTGCATCCCATCATTTAAGTTGTTAATGAACATGATGATTGGTTGAGGCCCCAACACGGTAAGACATTATTAGCAGGATGTGACAAGTAGAGTATTTGAGTGTTGCTGTTATGCCCACTTTCTGCTGATTATCGTTTAACCCATTTTCTAACAAGGTCAATAATTTGCCTTCAATTTAATGAGTGTCAACTTCTAGTCTCTTATGAGGACTTTTATCCAGTATCTTCTGAAAGTGCATAAAAACAACATTCATACACATTGACTTACAGTCATAGAGTCACAGAGAGGTACAGCACGGAAACAGAGCCTTTGATCCAACTGATCCACGCCGACCAGATATTCTAAATTAATCCAGTCCTATTTGCCAGCATTTGGTCCATATCCCACTAAACCCTTCCCACTCATATACCCAACCAGATGCCTTTTAAATCTTGTGACTATACCAGCCTCCCATTTATCCATTAATTTACTCTCTCTCCAACTCTTGCCTCTTCTTCAAAATATTCCTTCAGGTTTGTTGGCATAATCTACCCTTCAGACATCCATTCTGCCTCTCTCTGATCAACTAAAAACTAACAAGGTGCTTAATCCCTTGGCCCTTAACTATAGTCTGTAGTAATTCTGCAACAACAGAGGTTAGGTTAGCTGGTCTATATTTCTCCAGTGTTTTTCTCTCTCAACTCAAGACATGAAGTGACTACACATTTTTCTAATCTAAAGGAATGGTGCCCAAATTGAGAGAATTTTGAAAGACTATGGTTAGTGCATCTACAATGTTCCTTTAAAACTCTCAGATAGGTTCTGGGGAATTTAATGTCAATATTTTCTTCACTTCTGTAGTTTTTCATACATTAATTTTGGTGAGCTGTTGTCCCTGATTTAACAGGGAGATTCAATGCAGATTAGTAGGGATAAAGCCAGGTACAAGGGAATACGAATACAAAGAAATACTTCAAAAATTGGATTTTTTTTATTACAGCAACACAAATATAGTGGAAACTTTTAAAAGTGAAAGCACTTGGAAATGTTGGATAGAATAATTGTCTCCAGTAGTTTGAGGGGCGAACAACAAGGAGCTGTGAATACTATGAGACTAGATACAAGGCACATAGAGCTTCGGGTCTTTATAAAGAAGGTTGTGAGAGCGTAGAATTCAGTTCTACAGGTGTGAGTTGACACGGGAACAATTTCTACGTTCAAGATTAGATTTAATACACGACTGGAGGGAAAATGTTGAGGGAATGTGGAAATAGGGTGGACAAGTACAATTAAGAATGATTGGCTAACATGGAGGGCAAATACCTAGACATAGTGTATGAACTAAATTACTGTTTCCATGTTGTAACTATATTTCTAGATACTGGACATCAACATTAATAAGTAGGGTTTAAACACAGCAATCTAAGGTACCCAGAATGAAGATATTCCATCCTCTGATAGTGATCATATACCAATTAGCCTGTGACACCTATTTATGTATCAATAAATCTAAGTTTGAATAGCTAGGAGATTTATAAGTAACATAAAAATAAAGCCTTTTATAATACTGCTAACCCTTTAGTTCTTACCGGAAATTATTATTTAAAGACTGAGACACAAGTTAAATCTCTCAGACATTTCACTACCAACACTGTTTCTTAAAGGAAAACAATTTTGTTTTGGCATGTCAAACTGATAAAGTTGCATGAAATCTGCCTAGTTGCACACTCCATTTCTTCATCTGGTCTATGTTATGCAGTTTTCTGTGTCCAAGATGTTTTCTTCAAAAACATCTTCAAAATTGATGCATGTAGGAACGTGGAAAGCAAAAAATTATATCAAGTATTAACTGTTGCCATAGAGACTTTATTTACTGCTTCAGACTGACCTAATTTGATTTTCTATATAAATTCCAAGTTCACGGTTTATGAAATGGATGATACAGTGTATATAAACACATGACCCATGTTGTTTATAAGATTACACGCAAATGCTTTTAATTACCTTTGATGTGCTGAGTGCTGTTGATGTGAAATATTTTGGTTTGTATGCTGCCAAATCCACATCTGTAGAAACATCCTTTGGCTCATCTTCAAATGTTAGTTCGTCTGGGATAAACCTGGGTAATAATACAAACCCAAACAAATCTCTTTCAGACACATAAATCTTCCACTCCTCTCTGACGCATCACTGCAGTAATACAATTAGAATACTTTATTTCGCTACCAAGAAATGAAAGGCTGTATTCAAAGACTACTACAATTAAATTAATTCACTTAATGTAAATTAATGTAAAAGAGAAGTGCAGCAGACAATTCAACTTCTACTAGCATTTCTACCATTATTTCAGTAACAGTATTACAAGTTAGTGCATGAACATCTGTTAAAAAATTGCATCAACATCTTTCCAAATGGAGATTTAATTAACTGACATGGAACAACTGAAATGGAGTGAGAGGAGAAACTGTCGTCAGTTTCGTGTACTTCACACATACTTGTGCTCATTCATTATTGAAAATTAGATGCATATCCACAAGTAAAAGATGTTCTATCAAGTGGCCCACCAACACACTGCTCATGCATAACACAGAAGAATGACCACTAGGAAACCCAATGAAGGGCAACTGTTCCTTATGCATTGTATATCCAGCACTAAACCTTCAGTTCACAAAGGCAGAACACAGGCAAAAGCAGAAAATGTACAAACACTACATTAATGACAGTCAAATGCAGAACAGACTGTGTGCCCATAGACTTAAAACTCCACAATTCAATAGAATGCTGAATTATTATAATCCAACAGTAGAATATTGTCAAAGGAAATCATGCTCAAACAATATAGTGTCATAGTCAGATCACACCGTGACCAGTGAACAGTAAAGCAAATGTAGAACCAATCTCACCAAGACCTTCACACAAAAGTTATCAACAGGTGGAATGGATAGGGATTGAGGCAGAGGTGAATAGCCTGTAATTATTATACAAATGGTAGATTACTCTGAGAATCAGCACTTGCTCCACCTTGAAGGGAGCAAGTGATGTGCTGCCAAGGAAATTCTAAGTTATGTCTAATTTTAGATCCAATTCGACTTCAGCTCAACTTGACCAGACCGCCACCTGGGAAAATCAGCGCACGCTCCATAGTGGAGGAGCATGGATTTGTAATGCAATGTAAATTCCCAGTGATTCTTCGAGCTGCTGGTTACTGCTAAATAGTTCCCCTTGTTTAGGCCTGATGCCTCACAACAAGGCTAACTGGAAGCTGCTGACTTGTCCTTCACAGAACTACTTGTACAATTATATTTTGCTGTTTGCAGGAGAAAGGAATAGAGTTCAGTATCTTTGTTCACCTGAGATCCAGAAAAGAACAGCTACTCTCAAATTCCATTCCATCACATTCTTCATAAAGCTTATTTGCTGTTTCAGAAGAATCACAGTCCACCACTGCATAGTAATATTTCAGCCGTTTGAACTGGTACTCTCGTACTTTTTCCCTGATAATTCTATAAATAAACACATAATCAGTTAAAAAGAACCCAAAACAATTTCTGTAAGACGTGTACTCAAACGGCCCAAACTTGTATCACCACAAAGCAGCTTTTGATTCTCTCAGTATTATCAATTGCAAAGCCAACATTTTAAAAGTTATCTTCTACATTTTTTAAATACTAGTAAAAATATCAAGAGCAATTCATGAATGTTGGTAATTTTAAACAGCAGGAGAGTACTTAGCTTTTTGAAAGAGCTGTCCACTTAGCCCCTTACATGTTCTTTTCAATTCTAAGGAACTGTTTATCCCCTTTCATTTGAAAAGCCATTATGGATGCTCCTTCCACCTATGTTTTTGATAGGGAGTTTAGTAGCCTTAATAACACTCTGTACTTTAAAAAAATCTTCTCTCTTCTACTTTACCTTTGGTGACAGTCTTAAAAATTATGTTTCCAGTTAGTGACACAAAGGATTAGTTTCTCATTCACTTTATCAAAACCATTGATCATTTTGACACTAGCAGATTTCTCCTCAGCTCCTCTTTTTGTTCCACTGGATTCCAGTTTCACCAATTCATAATTAAAACTTACCATCCCCTTAATAGTTTTTCTGTACCATGTCCACATTCCTTACATCTTTCCAAAAGAGAAAGATCTAAAACAAGTCATAATATTCCAGCCGAACTAATAACTGCTACAGGTTATGCAGTGAAATCGCGATGAGTCAAATTCAGATAACACCAAAGTCCAGTTAAGTTGAAGTTGTATGTCACTTTCTTTGGCAGGATAAGGAATGCAAGGGATGAATGTCTTTGATAAGTTGAATTTCCGGACTAGTAACTGTGCATGTAACCCGCGCAAACCTACTGTGTGACCACACCACTCAAGTGGAGCAGGGTTAGGCCTTGCTACATTGTAAAATCATGGGCAACCTATGATTGGATGTTGAAGTCTCTCTGCAAGGATAGCTGATGAAGCTGGTGATTCTGAAGAGCCCACTGGCTCTCCAACCTGTTTCCCTAGCTGAAGCTGCAAAGGCCATAGAGATGCTCTGGGAATTTGCAGCAGGAAGCCATGGAAAATGTATTTGACTGCACTGATGGCGTGGCCAACTATATCCCACTCGTCTGGAGACAGCAGGCCAAGCAGAAAGACAGAAACAAGTTTTTTATAGAGCTAATATTATTTTCATTCTTTTCAAGATTTTGTTTTATTGTACAAAGTCACACTAGTGTAAGGTGTGAACAAATTGAGAAATAAAGACATTCTTCACTTATTTACCATGTTACTACTTTTGTATCCTTTTCACATAGAGCATGTTTGCAGGCAAAACTGGATTGCATGTAGAACTCCTCAGCTATCAAAGCTCCTCTTAACACAAATTTGTGGACATACGTTCTAAGGTTTGACTTATTGAAATTTTACTATTTATTATTTGTATTTGGATCATTGCTCTTCCTTAGGAAATCTAGGATCCAGTATGTTTGTATTTTAGCTCTGACTAAAGGACTGTCTGTCCTCACTATCAATTCTGTTTGTCTACCTGTTTTAAGTTTTAGTCATTTTCTCCTTATTCAATCCAGCAACACTACAAACTAAACAAAGATTTGGTCAGCCTCTTGCTTTACTCATTCATGAGAAATAGTGTCACTGGCTGGGCCTGTATTACTTGCCCATCCCCAATTGCCGTTGAGATAATGGTGGTGAGCTGCCTTCTTGAACCGCTGCAATCCATGTGGTATGGAGAGAGCTGCAGTATTGTTAAGGATGGAGTTCTAGGATTTTGACCCAGTGACACTGAATTGCAATATATTTCCAAATCGGGGTGTGAATAACTTATAAGAGAAATTGTTAGTGATGGCATTCCCAAATATCCGCTGCCCTAGTCCTTCTGTGACAGTACTTCCAAAATCTGTTCTCGCTGAGACCTCATTTTGGCGCTATGGTCTCAGTCCTGTGAGAGCGTGGGAGATGGCTGCAATGCCTTAGAGAGTTGGTGAGGGAAGATGCTTGTGCAAGTGGACTGGGTATGGGGATGGATTCCTGGAAGAGTGGGAGTGACACAGGAAGTGGGGTGATCCCTTTGGGAGTGACACGAGGAGGGGGTATGCCTTTGGGAGTGTCACAGGGATGAGGGGGATGCCAGTAAAACTGGGACGGGTAGGGGGATGGGAGTATGATGCAAAGAAAAAGAAATGGGAAAATCTCTATAATCAACAGAAGTTTTAAGTAAAACGCAATTTTCTGTATTAGGTTTCACTTAGGAGGGGAGGGGGAGGGACTGGACTGTTAATCCAGAGACCCAGATAACGTTCCGGAGACCTGGGTTTGAATCCCGCCATGGCAGATGGTGGAATTTGAATTCAATAAATGTCTGGAATTAAGAATCTAATGATGGCCATTGTCGGAAAAACCCATCTGGTTCACTAATGTCCTTTAGGGAAGGAAACTGCCATCCTCACCTGGTCTTGCCTACACAGCCTCCAGACCCACAGCAATGTGATTGACTCTTAACTGCCCCCTGGGCAAGTAGGAATGGGCAATAAATGCTGTCTAACCAGTGGTGCCCTCATCCCATGAATGAATAAAAATAACAGGAATCAGCCTATAAGATTGGACAGTTAGGCCACACGCACTATTGTAAAAACTGTGAGATAAAGGGGCTCACTGCATCAGCCCCATCTACGCATTTCATAATTTTATGAACTTCTATCAAGTCGCCCCTCAGCCTCCGCCATTCCAGAGAAAACAACCCAAGTTTTTCAGGCTCCTCCTTATAGCTCATACTCTCTAATCCTGGCAGCATCCTAGTAAACCTCTTCTGTACCCTCTCCAAAGCTTCCACGTGCTTAATGTGGCCCCCTCAGCTGGTAGATTTTGTGATCCTTCTGACTAACCAATCATGCCATTGGCATCCAATCTATCTCATCAAAATAAAACCATTCACGCTATCATAATTCTTTGTATTTAAATAAGTCTGGATGGTCAGATGCCAGTTACAAAAACACATTTTTATTCACGCATAATGAAGGCGAGAGGTGACCTTATGGAGGTTTATAAAATCATGAGGGGCAATAGATAAGGTGAATGGCAAGTGTCTTTTCCCTAGGGTGGGGGATTTCAAGACGAGGGGGCACATTTTTAAGGTGAGAGGAGAAAGCTTTAAAAAGGACAATGAGGGGCAATTGTTTTACATAGAGAGTGGTTCATGTGTGGAATGAACTTCCACAGGAAGTGGTGGATGTGGGGACAGTTACAACGTTTAAAAAGCATTTAGATAAGTACGTAAATCAGAAATGTTTGGAGGAATATGAGCCAAATGCAGGCAGGTGGGACTAGTTTAGTTTGGGATTATGTTTGGCATGGACTGGTTGGACCAAAGGGTCTGTTTTCTGTGCTGTATAACTCTGACTCTATAAATTATTCAATTGGAATTACGCCAAGTTGACAAACTTTCTTCACGATAAAAAAAGCTATTTATATATTTTAGTACTGGTTGACAAGGCAGACTTGTGTCTTAGAACCCAAGGTGCGTTCCCATTCATTCTGTGATAGAGGAACCAGAGGGATAATAAATGTTTGAGAGAATGTTGCCATACTTCACTAAAAGCTTGCTTAGCCTCTTGGGTAATGTAGAAGAGGCAAAGAATTAAATATTTAGGACATAAGGAAAGAATATGTCCTGCAAATGAGGTGAGAAACAACTGCTATGTGCTGGCCTGCCCCTTGACGGACATTTGAAGTGCAATTTGGATTTTGGACAAAGATCTTTTGGATCTAGCTTGGTGTAGTTTATCATTCCAGCTGTTTTTTCACTTGCGAAGAGGAAATTACACATATGGGGGAATTGGCAATCTTGATACCACAACTGGTAAAATCAACCATCCAGCATTGGGTAGTCCTTTAATATGAATATTTTTTACAACCTGCATGTGTATATTGTGGTAAACCATCCTATTAAGTATTTTCAAATAAAATTTGTCAAACAGCCACATACAAAGACTTTGGTGTTAATTGTATCAGTTGAAGTATACTTGGTTTGGGCGTACAGAAATTGGTTATTGCTAAAAAGAGAGATGTTGCTGAAGCTTTACATCTTGTACTCATTAGGACAAATGCAAGAACACCACATTTCAAACAATGGAAAAAGCGTGCTGATTCAGTGGCAAGTTGATGTTCCAGCCTTGCACCCTTTGTGAATTCCTTGGGACTTTGGGGAGCTTGCTTTCTCCATGAAAACGCCATGGACAATCAACAGTCAACTTGGCAACTGTTCACCACCCTATTCTCTTGTAACATAAATTGTTGTGATCATTTGATATTTGATATCCTTGAATTTCCTCTGATGAGTCCAAGACAAAGAGCCTTGGGCAACATGTATCCCTGTTCAGATATTAGTAATCAACCTGTTCAGAGATGCTATTACAACAGTGGCACATGAACCTCAGTCTCATGGTTCAGAGGTCAGGACACAACCACTGTGCCATAAAAGCCCCTGTGTGTCTTTTCAGATAATTTCTAAACATACTATTACACACCTCTGGAGCAGATAGGAGGTGAACACGGGCCTTTTGGCTCAGAGATAGGGGCACTACCACTGCATCATGACAGTCCTCCTATATCATTTCAGCTTTATTAAAGTTAAGAACATATGGGGGAAGGGCTTGGATTGGATCTATACTTAAGGAGACAACTAATGATGCAAGAGTCAAGTGAAGTCAAGCAATATATAACGTTTAATTCTGTGGAAAAAATCCCATCCCAAGTCAAGACTAGCTCAGGATGCTTCACCAACTGGCTAACAGGAGTATAACAATTAGGAGAGAGAACCGAAAGACTAGTAAAGACTAAGGAGCTTCTCTAAGGAGGACTGAAAACTCCACAAACAATGATTACCTTTGTTCATCAGTGTCTTCTTCTGCATCTTCAGGTAAATGGTGGTCCAGCAATTCTGCGGGTCCACATAATTCCTCTTCTTTCATCTTTTGCTTTCCAAATTCTGAGGGGTAGATCTAGAGTAAATATATTCACCAATTTTAAAAAGTTTTAGTTCCTGCTTAACTTGCTTTCCCTTTGGATCAATCGTATTCTTCAAAAATGAGTTTTTGGGAAAATAAAGCTGAGATCCTTAACAGGCATTTCACAGCAAGGCAAGGATGCAATAAGCACATAGGGGAGGCGCTGTGTAGGTGAGTGCTAAGAGAGTGAATAAGCAGCCCTGAGATGTAGCCTAGTCTAAGGCACGAGCTGGATGTCTGTGCCTGCATGCCAAGTGCCCTTGCAGCAGCTTTTCAATACTAGGTGCTGGTGCACCCTGCAATACAGGTCTGTGCTTCCTAAGGGATCTGCAGAGAGGTGCCATTATGGTGGAGAGGGATTAGTAAGTGTCAGATGCCAAGGACGAGGGAGGGCTGTGTGGGGCTGATGCCAATGGATCGTGCCCTTAGAGGCGACCCACTGCATGGAGACTCTTGGCAGCCAGTGGCGAACTGCTCTGACTTCCATGTCAGAAATACCTGATGTTTGGTTTGTTTGGCATGTTTGGTGAGAGAGGCAACTAAGTATCAATGAGGTGCACTGTGCTGTTAATTGTGTTGAAGCTATTATCCTCCCTAATTGGTAATCACTGCCAGTCTCATGCATAAAAATTGCAGCGAGTTGCTCCCAACATCGAGTTAGGCCTCACTAGATATCACATGTGATTCTACAAATCTCGCCATTGCCCACATTGTACAGGCCCATGTAATATTTGGCTGAAAGTCTTTGGCAGAAGTGAGGCTCAGCCTTGATAAAGAGAATATGTTTATTTCATAGTACTTAATAGCTGATTACAATCTGTTTAGATACATAAAACTTAGCACCAAACTTCAACTTGCAACTTAGAAACTGTTTACCTCCTCCCAGAATTCCCTCCTTAACGGCATTGTGGGTCAAACCACAGCAGGAGGACTGCAGCGGTTCGAGAAGGCAGCTCACCACCACCTTCTCAAGGGGCAACTAGGGGTGAGCAACAAATGCTGGACCAGCCAGCGACTCCCACATCCCACAAATAAATAATTAAAAAAAAGGTCCGCTACAGGCTGATGGGCCCAGTTTATCTTGTGATCTCAAACCTTTCGGGTACTAATGACCTTATATAAGTCTTAATCCCTTATTTCTGTTTTTTTATTCCTCTTCTTCAAATACCTATCTAAATCCATCCTTTGATGTTGGAATACCCTCTGCTTCAATCAATAATTCCACTTGTACAATTTACAGCCTTCACAGACCTGTGGAAAAAGCCTCTCCTGCCAACTGTCTGTAATCTTGCACATTTAAAATACTGAAGTGTTAAATATTTCAAATGATTTCATGCAACTTATTGCTTTAAGCAGTGACCATCACTTCAGTTTAAAATCCGATGTATAGCACCCTCTGCTGGTTTGAAGTCCAGAAACTCTGGTTGCAATGTGGCCAAGAATCCTTTCACCAAAGTGGACTTTAGAATTTAGCATTAATACAGGCAAGGGGCAGGTAATGAAACTTACTTCATCACCATAAGTAATTACATTTCTCCTTTTTAATGTCCGATCATGTTCAATAATTTAAAATTAAAAATCTTCTGATTTATGAAGTACAAC
This sequence comes from Rhincodon typus, assembly GCF_021869965.1. Classification (NCBI taxonomy): domain Eukaryota; kingdom Metazoa; phylum Chordata; class Chondrichthyes; order Orectolobiformes; family Rhincodontidae; genus Rhincodon; species Rhincodon typus. The sequence continues at coordinate 5,533,542 of NC_063340.1, read as the reverse complement.
AAAAAGTGCGCACTTAATCATGTGAAAATTTGAGACACTTCTGCTCCCCTTTCCTTTCAATGAAAGGCAAAATGAAAATAAAATACACAAGAAAGGGCCCAAAATCTCAAAAAGCAGAAGACACCGTTTGAACAGTTGTTCTCCGTTGGAGCGGGAAGTAATGTGTTGAACAGAAATGGGTCACTGTGTGTACGTTAGAAAAGGAAACTTTGCCAAGGGCGTGACCCCACACAGTAACACCAGGAGCTACTCTGTGGTCAGAAATATCCAACGTGTTTAGCTTATTCATCCATCCATGTGGAAACGGCTGATGTGAAATTTTCTTCCAAATGATAAACTGGTGTAAATCGCTGGTTTCGTCTGAGATAGAATTCTGCATCCAATTCTGAGCATCAGTGTTAAGGACATTAAGGTCCTAAAGCAGTGCAGATTAACTTGCTGGAATTATATCAAAGATGTAACTCCAGTAACGTGCAAGGTTTAGAAACGTTGATCATGTTATAGACTCAGATTTACAGAGATGTACAGCACGGAAACAGACCTTTCAGTCCATGCCGACCAGATATCCTAGATAATTCTAGTCCCATTTGCCAGCATTTGGTCCATATCCCTCTAGACCCTTCCTTTTCATACACCCATCCACATGCCTTTTAATTGCGGTAATTGTATCAGCCTCCATCACTTCCTCTGGCAGCTCATTCCATACACGCACCACCCTCTGCATAAAAAAGTTGCCCCTTTGGTCCCTTTTATATTTTTCCCCTCTCACCTTAAAACTATGCTCTCTAGTTTTGGACTCCCCCATCCCAGGGAAAAGACCTTGACTATTCACCCTATCCGTGTCCCTCATTATTTTATAAACTTCTATAAGGTCACCCCTTAGTCTCCGACACGCCAGGGAAAATAGTCCCAGCCTATTCAGCCTCTCCTTATAGCTCAAACCTTCCAACCCTGGCAACATCCTTGTAAAACTTTTCTGAACTCTTTCAAGTTTCACAACATCCTCTTTATAACAAGGAGACCAGAACTACACACAGTATTCCAAAAGTGGCCTAACCAATGTCCTGTACAGCCACAACATGACCTTCCAACTCCTATACTCAATGCACTGATCAATAAAGGCAAGCATTCCAAAATGCCTTCTTCACTATCTTGTCTAGCTGTGACTCCACTTTCAAGGAACTATGAACCTGTACTCCAAGGCCTCTTTGTTCAGCAACACTCCCCAGGACCTTATCATTAAGTGTATAAGTCCTGCCCTGATTTGCCTTTCCAAAATGCAGCACCTTACATTTACCTCAATTAAACTCCATCTGCCACTCCTCGGCTCATTGGCCCATCTGATCAAGATCCCGTTGTATTCTGAGGTAAACTTCTTTCTGTCCATTACAGCTCCAATTTTGGTGTCATCTGCAAACTTACTAACCATACCTCCTATGTTCACATCCAAATCATTTATATAAATGACAAAAAGCAGTGGACCCAGCACCGATCCTTGTGGCACACCACTGGTCACAGGCCTCCAGTCTGACAGGCGACCCTCCACCACCACTACCACCCTCTGTCTCCTACCTTTGAGCCAGTTCTGTATCCAAATGACTAGTTCTCCCTGTATTCCATGTGATCTAACCTTGCTAACCAGTCTACCATGAGGAACCTTGTTGAATATCTTCCTGAAGTCCATACAGATCATGTCCACCACTCTGCCCTCATCAATCCTCTTTGTTACTTCTTCAAAATACTCAGTCAAATTAGCAAGACACGATTTCCCACACACAAAGCCATGCTGACTAAGCCTCATTAGTCCCTATCTTTCCAAATACATGTAAGTCCTGTCCTTCAGGATTCCATGCAACAATTTGCCCTCAACTGATGTCAGGCACACAGGTCTATAGTTCCCTGGCTTTTCCTTACCACCTTCCTTAAATAGTGGCACCTTATTACCCAAGCTCCAGTCTTCCGGCACCTCACCTGTGGCTATCGATGATACGAATATCTCAACAAAGGGCTCAGCAATCACTTCCCTAGCTTCCCACAGAGTTCTAGGGTACACCTGATCAGATCCCAGTGGTTTATCCACCTTTATACTTTTTAACCCATCCAGCACACCTCCTCTGTAATATGGACATTTTTCAAGATGTTGCTATTTATTTCCCACGTTCTCCATCTTCCATATTCTTCTCCACAGTAAACACTGATGCAAAATACTCATTTAGTAACTCCCCCACCTCCTGCTGTTCCACACATAGGTGGCCTCACTGATCTTTAGGGGAACCTATTATCTCCCTAGTTACCCTTTTGTACTCAATGTAGTTATAAAATCCCTTTGGATTCTCCTTAGTCCTATTTGCCAAAACTATCTCACATCCCCTTTTTGCCCTCCTGATTTCCCTCTTAAGTATACTCCTACAGCCTTTATACTCCTCTAGGGATTTACTCGATCTCTGCTGTCTATACCTGACATATGTTTCCTTCTTTTTCTTGACCAAAAACTCAATTTCTCCGGTCATCTAGCATTCCCTACACCTACCAGCCTTGCCCTTCACCCTAACTGGAACATACCATCTCTGGACTCTCGCTATCGCATTTTTGTAAACTTCCTATTTTCTAGCAGTCCCTTTACCTGCGAACATCCGCTGTACCCCACCAACAACTTTTGAAAGTTCTTGCCTAATACCTTCAAAATTGGCCTTCTTCCAATTTAGAACTTTAACTTAGATTTGTGTAAGTCGATGGGGTCAAGGGAAGGTTTGAAAGAAGTATCTAAAATTATGCTGGGTTTTAGGAAATAAAGACAGGGTTTCCACTGGCAGGAACGCAGGTAATCGTTGAACACAGATTTAAGGAGCAGTGAAAGGGATCAGGTTTTGTTTAAAAAAGGACACATTTCCTTACACTGTACACTAAGACAGGTGGTCTGTACATTTGATACCATCGATGGGTCACCACCCAGCTTGGACGTAAGATCTTGGCTCTGGGGCACAGGTCGAAGTGTTCTTTCCTCCATCTTTGGGCATCAGATCTTCGTGATGACCCCACACTGTAAGATGTATTTACTCAACGAACAATCAGGGAAACTGCATTTTTACCGAGTTTGGCCACCACCAACTTACTGAAACAAACAATTACATGCTGTGTCGCTAGCAGTGACATCAAAGGCTGCATGATTGCACAGGTGGTGATGCAAGTACGGTTTATTCTTAAAGGCAGCAAGGTGATATGGCTTACAGCCTTCTGATTGAAAGGGTACTGGAAGCAGATTTGAAGGTAACAATTAAAAGGGAATTGGATAAATACTTAAGAGAAGGTTTACTGTACAGGAGGAGACCAAATCAGCCCATTGTGTCAATGCTGGCTCTCTGTTCAGCTAATTCCACTTTCCCCTCGTTTTCCTGGTAGCCTTGCGCATTGTTTCTGTTCAGATAATTATCCAATTTCCTTTTTGAAAGCCACAATGGAAATTGTCTCCTCCACACTCTCATGCATTGCTTTGTAGAATCTAACCACTTGCTGTGTAAATAAAAAAAATATGGTTTCCCTCTGTATGATCTTTTGCTATTTGCTTTAAATACACTTATAACGCTATGGCGATAAAGCAGTGGAATGGAACTGATTGTTTAGCTCTTTGGCACAGACACCATGGGCTGATGGCCTTATTTAGGGCAATGATTTATTTATCAGGGTAGTATGGTTATGAATAAAGACGGCAACATTTTAGAGGGGGAATAAAGATTTTCTTCTGCCCCTTATTCTGAGATGCACAATGCCATCACCACTCTGCCAATCAGCACCTATGATTCCTTGTTAAATACTTCATAATGTTAGCTTAGCATGGGTTTTTTTTTATTTACTCCAATTCTAACCATTCTTGAGCAAAAATAATCTTAGTCTGCTCTTTCATACATTTCATCTGTGTATTCCTTGGAAATGAAACCCTTCCATGAGGAGTAACCAGAAAGTAGCACGACATTGTGACATTTACCAAGTTGACAACAGCAAAATGCTAATTCGTAACAGAAGACAAAGCCACAAGGCCAGCTTATACCTCCATACCACAATTACATGGAGGGAGAAAAATGCAGAGTTATTGTGGCTGTCTGACAATGTAAATGAACTTCCCAATATTCAAGTTCCTTGCTGCAGACCCATCACTGCTACCACAGTCGTGACACCAAGTTAAACACTTGCATGAGTTTTCCCTTCTTTATTGTTCAATGGCAACATTCCAAATCCACAACGGGTGGATACCACAGCAATTTAAAGACAGAAAACAGCTGGTTCAGCCCAGTGCTACACACGAGCGACACTAATCCATGTTCACATTCTAAAATATTGTGACTTCTGATCACTACCGCCAAAAACAGCTCTGTCAAAACTTGTGCATTCACCTCTCCCTGCGTCCAATTTTTAAAACTGACATTTTCTTCTAAATTCTGCTCCCTGCATTATGCAAATGTTCCCCACTGCCAAGGAACGGTTTCTCATGCCTCTGATTATTGTGCTCCTATTTAGTGGAGGTAAGAAGAATGCAGTTATTGCCAGAAATTGCAAGATTTAAGATAAGCCCAAAGCCTATTGCTACTCAGTGCATACGGTTAGACTACCAATAAGCAAGTGCCTTTCCATTGTCACGAAAAATCATATTAGCAAAAGCAGTTTGATGCTTACTTTCCATTAAAGTTGCTTTAGATTAAATATGGGAAAACAAAGGACATTGTTGGCAATCCTCATTCAAAACTCCATTCTCGAGGTACCGAACCCCTCCATCCCCCTAGCAACAGTCCGAGATTAAGTCAGTCTGTTTGGAACCTTGGTGTCACATTTGATAATGAAATGAGTTTTCAACTTTGTAATGGTGCCATCATTAAGGCTGCTTATTTTCACTTTTCATTGCCCCAGTTCACCCATTGCAGGACTTCTGCAAATGAACTCTCATTCTTACCTTCTGAGGAAGGGTCACCGGACCCGAAACGTTAACTCTGTTTTTTCCTTCACAGATGCTGCCAGACCTGCTGAGCTTTTCCAGCAACTTTGTTTTTGTTCCTGATTTACAGCATCTGCAGTTTTTTCGGTTTTTATTCTCATTCTTACCTTTCTTATCTGTACATTTGAATGTTCCAATGCATAATTGGATGGTTTGCTATCATTACCCTCCCGTACCCCATCAATTGCCCATTTATTAACACATATCAAGTCCTGTTCCCTACCACTCCTGTGCTTGATGTCCTACAATGGATCCAAAGTTCTCATCCCGGTTTTCAAAGCCATTCATGGCCTCTCTCTTTCTTTTCTCTGCCCCGTGTACCTCAGACACCTGCAGTCCTCTAATGACATCCCGACCATCCCCAACGCTATTGAGTCCACCAGTGATGGCCATGCCATCTTTTTCGTAAGCCCTAAGCTTTTGAATTCTCTCCATAAACCTCTTCATTTCGCTACATCACTTTGCTCCTTTAACACACTTCTTAAAACTTACCTCTTTGACCAAGCTTTTGATTATCTGCCCTAATATCTCTGTGCAATTTGATGTCATATCTTGTTTTATAATGCTTCTCTGAAGTACATTGCATTTCACTGAAGGCCCTTTATAAATATTTTGCTTACAAAAGACACGTTCTACCAAATCTTTTTGTCTTGAACTCATCAGGATAAATTGCAGAATACCATTAAAGGGGAAAAGCAACATTAAAGCTGTATGAGAGGACAGTGATGACTGATTGGTAAAGGTTATATCTTGAAGAATGCAACAGTGAATTCATTAATTGGTGCATTTTCCATGGCTCTACCAATCAGAGCCCAGTTACCAATCAATCATCTCACATAATTTCAATGTTGGTTTTCCCCTTATTGGTGTTGCGATTTATCCTGATAAGTGCAAGACAAAAAAACTTCCACAGAATGTGTCGTCTTTCAGCAATATCCAAGTTCTGTCCCATCAATTTATATAAGGTAATTTGTCTATTTAAATTGCGAATTATAACATTTTTATCAGGTGAGTAGGTGGGAATGTCAAATTTGAAACAGATCAGCCATGATCTTATCCAAGCACAGAACAGACTCAAGGAGCCAAATGGCCTATTCCTGCTCCTAACAAGCTCAAGTTGCTACTATTCCTGTTAAGTCACAGAATGTGTAAGTGTCTGTGCATGTGTGTGCTGTGAGGGGTGGGGTGGGGTGGGGTGGGGTGGGGGGGCGGAGTTTAAAAAAAAAGTGGGTGGAAAAAACATGGAAAATTTTTAAAAAGCTCACCTTCACAGACAAGACAGCACCTCCTTGGGGGATGAATGAATTGAACAATACCAACAGATCATTTGCCTTTATTTTATCCCAGTCTATGTTGCAAACCGCTAATCGTTGACTGACCTATGAGGCAAAGTAGGATGTGTTATTGGAATCTTGTGACAAATCAGCACCCTGACTTTTCAAGCAATTTCGTCAAAAGTTAATGATTTAAGATATGATCCTAAAATCTTAATGTTTATATTTAAGACCTAGGTGATCAAATGGGAAAAGAAACACAATTGAGCGATGTACCTTGTCTGCACGTGGAGCATTCTTAGCTAGTTCTCCCCATTCGTGTTCAATTCCTGGGAGCTTTGAAGACAGATCATCAAAATAGTCATCATCATCAGAGCTCGTTTCAACATTCCCTTTACCCCTGGCTAAGTCAGGACCACTGTCACTGTCAGTGTCTTCCTCAGATAATTCCTCGTCATCTTCACTGTCTCCGGTTTCTTCACCTTCCTCCTCCTGACTCTGGCCATCTGACCCTGAAGATCTTGTCTCGAAGCAGCTGCCTTCACCCCGATCGCTATCACTGCTTTCTGAAATGTAAAAACAATTACAGGAGTATTTTTATTTTTTTAAGAAGGCATAGATCTGTTTTCCAAACAACCATCTATGAAAATAAAGTGATGAGACGACGTGGTTGAACGCAATGGTTGAAAAAATTAGAAGCAGACAGGGAAGAGTCAACATTTTAGGTCTGTACTCTTCAGCAGAACGTTTGCCAAGGTTATTCACACAAAACCTGATTTGCGGTCTTCAAAGGTGCCAATTAGTGCACTACAGCTTCTCCAGTTTCTTTCACTATGCCAGTGTTTGTGGAATATTTTGGTTTTTATTTGCATTGGATAGGTCCCATTCCCTTCAAAACCACCTAATAACAAGATTTGAAAATACTTCTAAAAATTGAGCAGCTCAGAGAGAATTCAATTGACATTCTTCAAGTCTGATTTAATCCCTCATGTTTACAAATGGAATTTTTTTTCCATGAGCTTTAATTTTCCACAATAACCTTTGATGTGGCACTTTATCAAAGCCTTCTGGAAATCTGAGTGTGGTGTATCCACTGGTTCCGCTGGCTTCATTGCTCAGACCTTTGAGTGTGAGACTTGGGACCTCATATTGAAGTTGTACAGGGCATTGGTGAGGTCTCTTCTGGAGGACTGTGTACAGTTCTGATCACCCTGGTATAGAAAGGATATTATCAGGATGTTGCTGGGAATGGAGAGTTTGAGCTATGAAAATAGGCTGGAACGTTTTTCACTGGAGCATAGTTGGTTGAGGGTGACCTTATAGATGTTTATAAAATCATGAGGGGCAAAGATAAAGTGAACAGCAAGGGCCTTATCCCTTAGGTGGGGAGTTCAAAACCAGGGGGCGTAATTTTAAAGTGAGAGGAGAAAGATTTTAAAAAGGACATGTGGAATGAACTACCAGAGGAAGTGGTGGTTGTAGGTACAGTCACATTTAAAAGACATTTGGAAAAGTACATGAATAGGAAAGGTTTGGAGGGCTATGAGCCAAATGCAGGCAGATGGAACTAGTTTAGTTTGGGATTATGGTCAGCATGGACTATTTGGACCCAAAGGTCCATTTCCATGCTGTATGACTGTATATGACTCAACTATAACATATATTTTACCTTCTGGAACTATAAGCTGAAATGGAAGTTGTACTGCTAAAAATCTGAAATACCAGGCAAGTTTAGCAATTCGGAAAACAATCAAGTCGTGCACTTTTTTTTAGGCTGTGAAAGAGAATGTTGCTTTTTGACGCATCGCGACTTTGAGACATAGTGGCATTAAGTGCCTTTGAGTTAATGAAACTTTGTTTGTTACAGAGCAAAAAGCACAAGAGAAGCAAGAGACATCCAGAGCTTGTGAAATGAACATCTCTCTCTCTTGTCCTTTCTCTATGTGGGGAAACACAAAAACAAAGAAAGCTTGAAATAGAATTCTAACAAGAAATGACCTACATCTGAAAGATTAACTATTCAAGTGAGGAACAACTTCTGCCTTACAGACAGCAACATCTCATCCATGTTAAAAATCAAGCGGAACTAAACGAGACAATATAACCCACCCGTGAAATCTGGACCTCTGATCTCTGGAATTTTATTTATTCTCTCTATATTATTTTCCACTCGTAATATCTCCATCATACCATCTGTCTTTTATATGTTTTAATTATCAATGAGCATGTAGGTATTTTGGGGTTTAGAGGGGCATATAGTTTAAGTTGCACAGTCATAGATGAGAGATCCTTTCTTTGCAGTAAAATTAAGTGTGTTACAACAAGTAGTTATTTTATATAGTGCTGAAATCTGGTGTGAATTGCTTTTGTCCTGAACAGCAGTCAGGCAGGTAAACTAGTCACCTTGATGGCTTGAAAAAAGATTAAATAAGGGCAATTAACATGGTATGAAAACAGAGCTGGCTCAGGTGGATTCGCAAATTAGATTAAAGGATAGGTCAGAGATGCAGTGACAAACACTTAAGGAAATATTTCAGAATATGCAGGAATGAGAAATTTTATACATTTGTGACGGCTTGCGGAACTGTGGGGCATGATTATCGGCATACTCTTCCCATGTTAGAAGCTACTATTAAAAAAAGTAATAGCAGGGCACTTAAATAAGTGCATGCTAATCAGACAGAGTCAAAACAAAAGTGATTTTGGCTCTGTCTGATTAGCATAAACTTAATTAAGTGCCCTGCTATTACTTTTTTTAATAGTAGCTTCTAACATCTCCCCTATGACAGATGTCAAAGTAACTGCCCTGTTGTTCCCTGCCTTCTTTCTCTTCCACTTTTTGAATAAAGGAGTTGCATTCTGTACCTTCCAATCTAATGGGGCCTTCCTGAATCTGGGGAGTTCTGGAAAACTAAAAGCAATGCATTAACAATCTCACCAGCCACTTACTTTCTGAAACCAGAATGGAGTCCATCAGGACCAAAGGACTTATCAGCTGCAACTCCAACAATTCACTCAGAATCACTTCCTTGTTGATTGTAATTTTCCTGAGGTCCTTGCTCCCTTCCACTTCTTGACTAATGGAATGTTACGTGTGTCTTCACTATAGAGGATACGTGTGATATATCTGTACAATTCATCTGCCAACTCGTTACTTTTCATTATTATTACTTCATACAGGACCAATGGTCTCTTTGTTAACTTATTTCTTTTTAAAATATCTACATTTTTATCTTCTTTTTATTTACACCTAGCTTTCTCTCTTACTTTAATCTTTGCCTGTTTACTATTTTGTAAAATCATTCTTCACTATTTTTATATATTATCCAATACGCTGGCTCACCATCTGTCTTTACGTAGTTATGTGCTTTCTCTTTTAGTTTGATACTACCTTTAAGTTTTCTACTGAATCATGGATGGTGGATTCCTCCTTTGGAATTTGTCTTACTCCTTGGAATATCTAACGTACATATACAGAAGTATCTCAAATGTTTGTCACTACATCTCTGCTTAAATCTAATTTGCCAATCTACCTCTGGTTTCATACCACATTAATTGTCCTTATTTAATTTTTTAAAAAAAACTTTAGGACACACTCCTCTCTCACTCAAACTGCATGTTAAATTCAATTATGTTATGGTGGTTGCTACCTTGTGTAGTCTTTACTGTGAGATCAGTAATGAATTCTATCTCGTTACACAATACTAGGTCAGGTATAGCTAGCTCTCTGGAAGGCTCCAGAACACAAAAACTATCCTTAAAACATTCTATGAATCCTTCATCTAGGCTACCCTTGAGCATCTGATTTTACTAATCTATGTGTAGGTTGAAATGTCCAGCGATTATTGCCGTGCCTTTCTGTCGAGCTGTAATTATTTCTCTTTTTATGCTCCACCTGTCCATGTAGTTAATGTTAGGTAGCCTGTATACCACTCCCACGTATCTTCTTGCCTTCAACATTTCTCATGTCTACCCAAACCATTTTCATGTTCTGTCATGCAACCTGACCCTGCATAGGTCAATAAAAACCGAGAGAACTGCAGATGCTGTAAACCAGAAACAGAAATTGCTGGAAAATCTCAACAGGTCTGGCAACATCTGTGGAGAAACCCTGCAGCCTTCTGGACTCAATATCGAGTTTATTAACTTTAGGACTTGAGCTCTCTCATGTCCTTACCCTAGTCCCAACACACCAGACCTTGTTAACACAGTCTGTGAATACACACAATCCATTATTAACCACTAATATTCCTCATTAATAGCTATTTACCTTCCTGGACAGATTGTTATCCACTGCTTTGTCTGTCCAACTGTTTTTCTGATGAAGGGTCTAGGCCCGAAACGTCAGCCTTCCTGCTCCTATGATGCTGCTTGGCCTGCTGTGTTCATCCAGCTCTACACCTTGTTGTCTCGGATTCTCCAGCATCTGCAGTTCCTACTATCTCTGTTCCTTTCTCTCTTTGGGCTCTATCCTCACCTATCCTTACCCCCTCCCCCCACCTGATCTTCTGCATATAAACCAACACTTTCCTAGCTACCATCAGTTCTGAGGAAGGGTCACTGGAGCTGAAATGTTACCTCTGATTTCTCTCCACAAACGCTGTCAGACTTGCTGAGCATTTCCAGCAATTTCTGTTTTTGTTCCTGAACATAGGTTGTCTCTTTTTATTATGTTAATACACACTAACTAACAGAGACACCCCTCCATCTTTTCCTTGTGTTCCTTCTTAAAAGCACTGTACCCTTCAAAGTTCAGGCCCCGATCAATGTCACCCTGCAGCCTTGTCTCTGTAATGGCTACCAGATCATATTTTATTTATTTCTATTTGCAGTCCTAGTTAATCTGTTTCATTTTGAATGCTACATGCATTCAGACACGGAATTTTCGTTTTAACTTTTTTGTAATTTCTAGACTTATCTATTGCTTTACTCTTAGATTTGTACTCTCTATCCCTTCTTATCACAGTCTGTTTATCATTTTCTGTATTAATACATTTCTGGTTTGCCTCTAATTTAGCATACCTACCCAATTTGATCCCTTGCCCCGTCAATTTAGTTTATAATTCTCTCTGCCTCCCTAGTTACACAGCACACATGAACAGTGGCTCTAGCATGGTTCAGATGCACACTATTGCAATAGCACAGATCCTGAAAGTATCTTAGTACTCAACTAATTCTGGCGATTTGAGCCGTCATTGAAGACTACATCTATATGAAGCTGCCATACAAATCAAAGTTGTTGTAGAAAAACTCTCTGCTCTTCTTCAAACACAGTCCGAAGACCTTTTATGTCTATGAAGGCACAGAAATGTTTTTGGGGAGGTGGGGCCTGACAGACGGTACTCCAGCAATGCCACACTCCCTTAACACAACATTGGAATGTCAGGTTGGCATATGCACTGAGCTCTGTACTGAACCCACAATTCTCTGGCTCACAGTAATGAGTGTAACCAACTCAATCAAGCTTAAACCTGTAACCAGGTCTCAAAAATCAACACAAAGATATTGACAAGAAACTCAATGCCAAAAGTTGACACAAAGAAGCTCATAGTCAAGCATAAATTAAATTTCAAAATGCAGAGAACGAGTACAGCATGGAGTTACACCAGAATGATAACTGGACATGAAGAGATTAATTGTGAGGAGAGACTGTAAAAATCAGGGTGGTGTTCCTTGGGTCGAAGTTTTCAAGATATTAATGGGAACAGACTGGGTGGATCGAGAAAAACCATTTCTGCTGACTGGGGAGTCTAGGCTTAGGGGGCAGATTCAACAAGAGGGAGCCTTACCTTTCAGCACAGAAATGAAGAAACACTTCCACACACAAAGGGTGGCAGGAATTTGGAACTTCCTTCTGCAAATAGCTAATGATGCTAGATCAGTTATTAATTTTGAAGTCTAAACTGACAGAATTGTATTAACCAAATTATACACAATATGGGCCAAAAAGGGGGTGTTAGGTTGCAGATCAGCCTTGTTCTCATTGGCTAGTGAAACAGGATCCAGGGGAGTGGTTCTTACATCCTGTTCCTATGCACAAAACCACCCAAATCAATAACAAAGGCATTAAATGTTTACCCAAGTGTCAACAGTGTACATGTCACATACAACAAAGTTTCAAAGGAAAAACGTAAACAAACAAGTTGAACTAATGCAATCGAGATTCCCACAGGATCCAGCATAGTCGAAGGAAAAGTCATAATTCCAGGGAAGTCACATACCACATTCAATTTCACTTTCTGAAGAACTCCGACTTGTTAAACTTCTTTCTTGATTCCTCGCTTCTAATTTTTTCCCCTTGTCTTGATTCGTGTTGACATTTTTCCTCAGTTGTTTCTTTTGGATAGACAGGGGTTTCTCCTGTTTTACACTTATCTGCTTCATCTCTTCATCACTTTCAGCACCATCGTCTGTAACAACACACTTCGCACCAGCTGTCCTTTTAAGCTTTTCCTGTTTAAGCGGTGTCTTCATAGTCACTTCAACACGATCGTCGATCAATTTTTCAGTTTCCAGCTCTTTCCCCAGGTCCTGCCTTGCTGCCCTGTCCACGTCAGATTTGAAAAACGTCCCCTGTTTTCCCTTCTTTTTGTCCAACGTGCTGCCTTTTGCATCTTTCTCAGGACCACCTTTTCCTCTCTGTTTCAGTTTTTTCTTAACCTTCCCTTTCCCTTTCTCCTTCATGTCTTCACTTTCACCCAGGTCAGAGTCCTCAGAGTCCAGGTCATAAAATCGCTTCAGGTCCTCTGTGGTGCTGTGGTTGATTGGTCTTCCTCTCTTGTCCACTGTATAATTCAGTTTGAACTTCTTGTCATGAAACATTCCCTGAAATCTCTTATCAATCTTGATCTTGCGTTCCTTGTCAGGCATCTCCCAGAACCTGGGGTCAGTCATCACCTGACTGAAGCGTCCATCGTTCATGATTTCCTGCGATCTTGATGTCATTTTCACCGAATCTTCTGATTTAATAAAACTGCAACAACAAAAATACAACTTTCAATGAATGAAGTATCTCAGGGAAAAAAAGAACAAGTTGAAATACGTGTAGATCAAAAGTGACGTGGTTATGTTATGTACCAAGACAGAGATTTTCTGAACTACGATTCACATAAATACAAACATACAAATTCAAGGAGAAGGCCATTCAGCCCTGCTCCACCATTCAACAAGATCATAGCTGATCCGGTTGTAACCTCAAATTCAGATTCCCTTGATAACCTTTCACCCTGTAAAAACTGAAAGAACGGTGGACGCTGGAAATCAGAGACAAAATAGAAATTGCTGAAAAAGCTCAGCAGATCCGGCAGCATCTGTGGAGAGAAGTCAGAATTAACGTTTCGGTATTAACTCAGATTTCTCTCCACAGATGCTGCCAAACCTGCTGAGCTTTTCCAGGAATTTCTATTTTTGTCTCTAACCTTTCACCCCCTTGCTTAATAAGAATCTACCTACCTCTGCCTAGAAACACTCAAGGACTCTACTTCCTTCACCTTTCCCTAAGAGACCCACGACCATCCGTGAGAAATGATTTCACCAATTTCTGTTTCAAATGGGTGACCCCTGATCATTAAACAACTCTTGAGGAATAAACATATTTTCCTCTGCCCTTACAGAACCTTCCATTACATCCCAAATGAGGACAGCTAATCCACTACCAAGTCTTTACAACGTGCAGTCCCTTTGACAATATCAAATAGTCGGCTAAAATGATCTTATTTGCATTAAGCTCTACAGTGCTACAGTGCCTCATAATTTAATCTGGAACATGCCTTGTGTAGAATCACTGTTGTTAGCTTGTCCTCCCAACATTCAGTCCATGACTTCTTGAATTGGAACATCTACTGCTGAGGTCCAGTTTGCAATACTTCAAATGCCCACACCACCCAGAAGCAGATCTGCCGTGGCTGTGATATTTATAAGAAGGTTACTGTTGAAAACTCCAAAGAAATATTCCCAAAAAGGAGTCTTCTTGACAAATGCTCCACTGATCTATGAGGGGAGACAAAAATAGCAACTGCCCATTGATATTAAAGCAACAAGCACTGTTGCTCTGAAACCAAATGATTATCAAAATTGGAAATGTAAACAGAAATGCTAGAAATACTCAGCAGGTCAGGCAGCATCGATGAGGAGAGAAACACAACTCACCGGTTTTAATAAAATATCATCAATCTGAATTGTTAACTGTCTTTCTCTCTTCACTGATGTTACCTGACCTGCTGAAAATTTGCCAATGTTTTTGATATTGATTGGTTTTTTGTACTGTTGGTCATTGGCTGTAATTGGAGCTGGAACAACATTTGATGGTTTCTCTGTCACAGAACAAACTATTCCGTTAATTCTGTAGTGTAAAATTTGGAATTGCCTTGTCAAATCATGATCTGCTTATTTTACATTAACTATTGCTCTCATGACCCTTATGAGATGCAGGTATTGACCATTTCCATCATCTACCCATGCCTTAACATATCCTCACCTATGCTTTCCCTACCTCTGGGCCTAACTGTTCCCAATGCACTCCTAACCAACCTTCCAGCTCTTGCAAGTAGCTGCTCCTACCAGACCTGCTATCAATGGTACGTTATGATCCTCCATCCGACTCCAGCTTCACACATCTGCAACTGATCTATGTCATCCATCAGTTAACTATGCCTTGGCTAATGTGTCTTTCTGCTGCCCTTCAGGAGCAAGCTTGGTAGCTTTTCAGTTCTGATTAAGGCACCAAAATGCCAATATTTACCTAATGTCAATTTTTTTAAGCGTTCCTTTAGCTCTCGCAGTTCCAAGTGCCTCTTCATTTGTCTGACGGTCAGTACAGGGCATTTTTAACATACACCTCAGCACCCACATTTCAAAGGCTCAAAGAATTCCTCAACAACATGAAGGACACCCAGATAGAAGAGGATGAGGTGATGATATCCTTCAACGTAACAGCACTATTTACATCCATAAACATCAACCTAGCCAAAGAAACAGCTGCCACACTACTGGACGAATCAAGTAAGCAGACAACCCAGGACACCACCAACATCAATAAGGACACCACCATGAAACTACCAGATCTGTACCTCACGATCTACATCACCTTCAACGACAGCACATACAAAGAAATCAACGGAACACCAATGGGATCCCCAATATCAGGACTGATTGCAGAAGCAGTAATGCAAAGGTTAGAATGGACAGTACTCCCCATTATACAGCCAAACTTTGGGACCGATATGTAGATGATACCTTCATGATTATCAAATGCACAAAACTAGAAGAAACCATTGACACATAAACAACATCCTCACCGGGATAAAATTCACAAAAGAAGAGAACAACAACCGACTACCCTTCCTGGACATAATGGTAGAAAGCAAAAACAACAGGGAACTCCAGACTATTGTATATGGAAAGACCACACATACAGACCAGATACTCAATTACACTAGCTATCACCCCAACACCCACAAACAGAGCTTCATCAGGGCACTATTTGAACGATCCACAACACATTGCAGCAACCCGGAACTACGGAAAGCAGAACAGGAACACCCATACGGAGTCTTCAAAAGGAATGGATTCCCGAAAAGCACAATCTGCTATTACCTCCGAAACAGACCACAACAAGAAGACACAACACGACCAGACTCTCAAATCACCCTACCATACATCAAGGACATTTCAGAGATGACCACCAGAGTTCTCAGACCCCTAGGTATCAGGGAAGCCCACAAACTGACAACCACCCTACGACAGCTACTGACGAACGTAATGGATCCTATACCCAAAACCAGCAAAACCAATGTACCATACAAAATAAAAACCGAAAGAACTGCGGCTGCTGTAAATCAGGAACAAAAACAAAATTGCTGGAAAAGCCCAGCAGGTCTGGCAGCATCTGTGAAGGAGAAAACAGAGTTAACGTTTTGGGTCCTAGGAAGGGTCACTGGACCCGAAACATTAACTCTGTTTTTTCCTTCACAGATGCTGCCAGGCCTGCTGTACTATACAAAATACCATGCAAGGACTGTGTGAAACACTGCATAGGCCAAGCCGAAAGAAAACTGACATTTCGGATATACAAACACCAACTAGCCACCAAGAGACATGACCAGTTCTCATTTGTCTCACTACACACAGACGAGGGACACAAATTCGACTGGGACAACACAGCGATAATCGCACAAGCCAAACAGAGACACACCATGGGATTCCTGGAGGCCTGGTATTCCAACTGTAACTCCATGAACAAACACATTGAATTAGGTCCTGTGTACAAACCACTGAGAAACAGAACCGGAAGCAAAACCAACCATCCCAGCAAACC
This sequence comes from Rhincodon typus, assembly GCF_021869965.1. Lineage (NCBI taxonomy): Eukaryota > Metazoa > Chordata > Chondrichthyes > Orectolobiformes > Rhincodontidae > Rhincodon > Rhincodon typus. The sequence goes on along the minus strand of NC_063340.1, from coordinate 5,516,969 downwards.
GAGGGATATAGATAACAAGTGGGACAGAACACCGATGCTTCACCAGAGGCGCACTGATGATGTTACCCAGCAGGGTGAAGAAACGTTTGCAACCAAACCCACCGGCTCAGCGAGCATGTCTACAACCTTATTCTTGACTATCACGACCTTTTTTTAATTTCTGAATTGCATCTGCTATCTTATTATTATTTATCCAAAACAGATTTACCAATTCTTCCAGTTTGACACCACCCACTTCAACCTTCATATTAATTTCTAAAATTAAGGTCATTCAAAATTCTACTTCCACGTCCATATTGTTGTTTTATGTCTGAAAGTGACTCTTTCAGTTACACCATCATTTTTACATGTAACCTGAGAGTATAAAAAAATCTTATACTCCATCTTACACCAGATCACTTGAAGCATGAGATTCTACTGGAAGCTTGTCCTAATGTTATAATTAATAGCTTAATTTGCATACTTAGGCGTGAATGTAATGTTTATACATAATGTTTGAGATACAGGGAGAGGCGAGATAGGCTGGGGCTTTTTCCCCAGAGTGTTGGTGGCTGAGGGGTGACCTTATTGAGGTTTATTATATCAACAGGGGCATGGATTAGGTGAATAGCCAAAGTCTTTATCCTTTGCCCTAGAGGGCATGGGTTTAAGAAGGGAAATATTTTAAAAGGACCTGAGGGATAACTTTTTCACACAGAAGGTGGTGCATGTACGGAATGAGCTGCCAGTGGAAGTGATGGAAGCTGATACAATGACAACATTTAAAAGGCATCTGGATGGGTATATGAATAAGAAGGGTTTAGAGGGATAATGGCCAAATGCTGGCAAATAGGACTAGGTCAGTTGATGAGTTGGATTGTAATAAATGTCTGTTCGATTCTTCAACATCATCATATCCACAGCCGGCCCTTTTATGTTGCAGAGCACAACACAGGCTTTGCCGCATCAGGCTGGGGGCTAAACTAGTGTACCATAAGGTGAAGTAGCAGAAACCCATCAAGTCTGCTCCACCATTCAATGAAATCATGGCTGGTCTGATGACCCTCAGCTGAGGCAGCAAGTCTTATTAACCCATCGCAACACTTTTGTTTTCAAAATCACTCACATCACCTCCTATGAGATCTCTGCAGTCTGGCTCTATGCAACCAGGCCCTTCGGCCCACACTCGCCTATGCCAACCATGTTTCCTAAACGGAACTAGTCCCATTTAACCGGTGTTTGGCCTATATCCCTCTAATTCTTTCATAGATATGTAGCTGTCCAAATGCCCTCTAAATACACCCCACCACTTATACGTTCACTCTTACAGTTAATTAAGCGGGCCCTGGATGGTGAACGTTCAGTTCAAGATGGGGACCGGGACAGCAATCTGGCAGCACCAGATTTAATCATATTTCCCCAAACAACCCTGGACAGCCTCGGGTGGGATTCGAACCCACCACCCCGGGCTCACCAGACACTGGCGGTACCGCTCGGCCAAGGTCACTACTTAACCCGCTGGCACAGCGCGTGTACCCACCTCCGATCCTCGTGTGTCCCCCTAGCCAATGCCCCGTGACCCTTCACCTCCACCTGGGGGTGTGGTCAAGCTCGCGGGCACCCCTTTGTACGGTGGCGGAGGGAGAGGGGTGGTTATTTTTCAACTCCGCTCGACCTCATCGGGCGCCGACGAAGGTTCTCCCCGTAACCTCCCCACCCTACCCGGTGCGAATGGTTCGGTCGGGGCCGACGGGCGCATGCGCTGTGTGGCGGTTCCGGCGGCCTGGGCTCCTTCCAGTCGGCAGTGTGGTGCGGGCGAGTTCACATCCGGTCGGAGCTCCCGGGGAGTGGGAGAGAAAAGGACAGTAGGAAGGAGGGCACCGTCAACGGAGTGCTTTCCGCGGCCTTTCCCTCTTCACTAGGGGCCCCGGGAAGATGAGCGGGATTCCGTGCCGACTCCGCTGCTGGCGTGTCCGGTGTGACCGGCGCTTCCTCTTTCTCTCCAGCTTCGGCCGCCTTCCGGGCTCCGGGCCGCCGCCTCTTCCTCCTACTGGCTCCGGGAGCATCGCCCACCCCGGGTGGCGGCGTTGGTCATCGAGATCGGAGAGCCCGATGAACGTGTTTGACAGAAAGATGAAGCGGCGGCAGAAAAATTGGGCGTCCTCCATCCCCGGGAGCGAGAGATATGATTATCTGAAAGAGGAGGTTAGCGCATTGACAATTCACCACGTTTTATAACGATATGAAGGCATTTAAAACCAATAGCACAGGCTGCTATCTTGTTGCATGGTGTAAGTTATGCATTCATTACAAATGAAGCCACTTAGCCCCTCCAACATGTTTCTGGCATTCACTGGGATCGGGACAGATTTGTATCTCAACTCCTCATTCATTAGTGGAATGCAATCTTTACAGATGTGATCAGTATTTATAGTTCTTCCCTAATTGCCCTTCAGTGTCTCACTCAGCCATTTCAGAGGCTAGTTAAAAGAATTGAGTCAATCTGTTGCTAGACATCTGGAATCATATGCCCTTAAATCAAGTCTTGTTTGCCTTTCAGCGCTCTATTAACCCTCATAGAATCCTTACAGTGTGGGAACAGGCCCTTCGGCCCAATGGGTTCACACTGACCCTCTGGGGAGCATTCTGCCCAGGCCCATCCCCTTTACCCTTTCCTTGTAACCCTGCATTTCCTATGGCTGATACACCTAACCTACACATCCCTGGACACTATGGGCAATCCACCTAACCTCGACATTTTTGGACTGTGGGAGGAAACCGGAGCGCCCGGCAGAAACTCAACCAGACACGGGGAGAACATGCAAACTCTACAAAGACAGTCAACCGAGGATTTGAACCCGGGTCCCTGGTGCTGTGAGGCAGCAGTGCTAACCTCTGAGCCACCATGCTGCCTTCATTGACTCCCAGTCAAGCATTGGCCTCGATTTTTAAAATGTTCTCAAATCCGTCCATAGCCTTGTTCTTCCCTGTCTGTGGAACCTCTTCCAGATCCAAAACCCTTGCGTCCCTCTCATTCCAGCCCTTTGAGCATTCCTGATTTCAGACACTTCACTATTAAGTGGGTATGCCTTCAGCTGCCTGGTCCTCAAGGTCTGGAATTCATTCTGTAGTGCTCTCCTTGTAAGACATTTATTAAAGCCTGCCTCTTTGGCCCAGGTTTTGGTCACATCATCCGAAAAATCATAAGCAATAGGAGCAACAGTAGTCCATTCAACGCTTCAAGCCTGGCCCACCAAGCTACAAGATCGTGACTGATCTGCCCCAGGCTTCAAATCCTCTTTTTCATAGCCCTCTACCCCTCTATTTAAAAAATCAATCTACCTCCTCTTTAAATACTTTCTGTGATCTACTTCCACAACTCTCTGGGGTAGAGAATTCCAGACATTAACTACTGTCTAGGAGAAGTTCCTTCCCATCTCAGTTTTAAATGGGTGTACTGTTATTCTATAATTATGTCCTGTGATTTGAGATTTCCCCACTAGTGGAAATTCATCCCAGCACCTACCTGTCAAGCCCCTCAAAATCTTGTATGTTTCACTGAGATCACCCCTCATTCTTGTAAACTGTATTGAATAAAGACCTAACCTGTTGAGCCATTCTCGATAAGTCAGCCCTTTTATCCTAGCCCAGTGAATCTCTTTCGAACTCCTCCAATGTCAAAATATCCATTTTTAAACGCAAAAAGGATCAAAATTGTACACAATACTGCAGATATAGCCTCACCAACACCCTGTACAGTTACAACGAGACTTCCTGATTGTTTTAAACTCCAATCCCCTCAAATTGAAGACCAAAATTCCATTTGCCTTCTTAAATACTTGCTGTACCTGCAAGTTAACTTTTTGTTGTATTCAGAAGAACAACTATGTGCCTCTGCACTCTTTGAGAGCCTCTCTGGCTCAATTTAAACAATAGTCTGCCTTTTGAATAAATCCTTATGTAGCTTGGTGTCATATTTTGCCTTAATGCTCATGTGATACTTCATTCTGTTAAAGGCATTATGTAAATACGAGCTGCTTTACTCTCTGATACCCTTGGGTTGTTCTGTTTAAAATATATGACTATTGTTTTGATGCCATACTGATCATAACTGAAAGTAACATTCTGTAAGGAGTAGGGGCAGGAGTAGGGCTACTTGACCCATTGAGTTTGTTCCACCAGATCTAGCCTTAACTCCCACTTCCGGCACTCTGGGAGCAGATATAAAATATTCTGTTGGGAAATATCTGATCTCGAAGTTTCTAATTTTGAGACATCATCAGAGGTTCAGCCCTGTTCACGTCCGGTGGAGATGGACGGATTTGCATCTACCCATTTCACAAAAACCTGGAAGGAGTGAAGTGGGGGTGGGATTCACTGGACAAAGCCCATAAGAGAGGAACAGGCCATTTGGCTCTCAAGCCTTGTTCTGCCATTCAGTCAGATCATGGTTGATCGATTACAAAGCAAACTGTTTCTTTATATTTAAGTTGCAGTCATGAGATATCTTTTTATGTCCTCTAGATCACAATAATTTTGCAATTGTGCAGGTTGGAAGCAGAGTTGTGGACCGTGTTTTTGATATTGTAAGGTAAGTTTGAGACCATTGTGTTATCTCTTCTGTAATGACTAGTTTAGCATTTCCTATATCTGCAGTGTATTCAACCTTTTAATCATTCTTTCTCTTCCAGTTTAAATGCTAGCACAATGTTCTGCAGAAGCATGCTGGAAATTTTATCGGTGTGTGATTTCACTTTGTTTTGCTTTAGAACCTTTCCCCTTGCATTGGACATTGGGTGCGGAAAAGGCTATATAGCAGAAAATCTAAACAAGGTAACATTAGCTCAGATGGTGGCAAATATTTTAAATCCGAATGAATGAAATAAATAAATGCTCATTCTCGTTTACAGGTCTGGTTTTAAATAGTATCATCTTTAATTCTCTGCCCCCGAAGGAAGGTCTGATCTGGAGTGCTGTCACCCCTGCCACAGGACATGCAAAGATGCAGGTCCCAAACCTACCCAGTCAGATCAGGGATCAAACCCTGTGATGTCATCTACCAATCTGATGCATTCTTGCCATCCATTGAACCAGCCTCCCCATCAAGGAACTCTGAGTTGCTGTGGCAAGATACATTTTTACACATGGGTTGTATTCTGGAGCTGTGAATGACATTGGTAGAGGCTCTGGTGTTCTTTCCATCACGTGACTAGTTGGGGTGGGGGGGCCCGAGTCTCGCCCACTCTTCCTACCTGCCACTGAGTGTGTTGGAAGGATTTGCAAGTTGAAACTCGATCTGCTCGGCTGCATAATGATCACACTTTCCTTGGCCATTGGACTTGGACCCGGAGAATCTGGCTCAGAGTCAGAATGCTATCCGTTGCACTCTGGTAGCTCCTATTTAAATCTCATACCATATAAAAGTTTTTACTGTTATTCATATATTCAAAAATAATTTAAAATCGGCAGATCTTGAAGACAGGCTGGAAAACATAAACGGTTGGGCTATTGCAGCATTCCAAAATGGTACGTGCTTCCTGGTTGGTATGGTACAGTTTACGTTTGTTTCTGAGTTAAATTTAAATTCCATGTGATACCACACTGTTTATGGTTCATACACCAGTAACTCTGCACAATTTTTTGTGATATCAGACATCCATAATTCTCTACGTATTATGTCTTTATATGAACTGTCCTGAGATGCAACACTACCATTAAATTCTGGTTTAGTCAGTGTGTCTAATTTTACTCAAGCAGTTATTTATATGTTCACAAATGAACCAAATGTCTTGAACATTGGTTAGTCGATTTTTAGACCTATGCGTTCAGTTTTGGTCTCCCTGCTTTAGGAACGATGTTGTGAAACTGGAAAGGGTTTAACAAAGATTTGTAAGGATGTTGCTAGGGTTGGAGGGTTTGAGCTGTAAGGAGAGGCTAATTAGGCTGGGGATATTTTTCCTGAAGCATCGTGGGCTGAAGGGGTGAATTTATGGAGGTTTATAAAATCATGAATGGCATGGAAAGGGTGAATAACCAAGATCTTTTCCCCAGGATAGGGAAGTCCAAAACTAGAGGGCATAGGTTTAAGGTGAGAGGGGAATGACATAAAAATTTGCCCCTAAGACCCCTTTCCATGCAGAGGTTCGTGCAGGAATGGAATGAGCTGCTGGTGGAGGCTGGTACAATTACAACATTTAAAAGGAATCAAGATGGGTACATGAATAGGAAGGGCGTACAGGGATATGGACCAATTGCTGGCAAATTGGACTACATTTATTTAGGGCATCTGGTCGGCATGGATGAATTGGATCGAAGGATTTGTGTCTGTGCTATATGACTCTATGACTCATTCTTTTAAAACTGAAGTATTTATTACAGTAAGAATTTAAATTTGTGTTTAGATGTAATATATTTTCACCTTTTATTGCATAAAACCCTTTTAGCTGAAAGAAATTCAGATACCCCTAACAGAACTGAGTATTCAGAACGATGAATAGATTGGAGTAATTCTGTGTAAGAGAAGAGCCAATTTGTGATTTTTTTTTGACTTGTTTCATTTCAGGAAACAGTTCAAACACTCTTTCAAGTTGATATTGCAGAGAATGTTTTGGTAAGTTTACCAATGGATTTTGTTATGCTATATTTAGTGAAATGTGTGATGACTATACCTTCAGTTGTGATTTATTCAGAAAGAATGATCTTCACTGGCTAGGACTAGTATTTATTGTCCATTTCTTACTGTCCTTGAAAGGGTACTGGTGAGCTGAGCTTCTTAAATTGCTGCAGTCCTTTTGGCGCAGTGATTGTCAGTATAAACAAATGACCTCTTAATTGAAGGGAATCTTTTCCCTCAATTCTTGAACAAAGTCATTATCTTCCTCTTTCCATGATAAATTGGATAAAAATGTTGTTACAATCCCTGCCTCGGGTCACAGCTCACAGACCTGCTGCCCACCGCTGTACTGTTGGAGGCAATGACCAAGCATCTGGAATACTGAGCCAAAGAATTATTAGCTGGAAGAAATGAAGAAGGTACAAAGCTAGAAACCTTGTTTTTTTTTAATTTATCCACGGCTAGGGCAACAATTATTGTTCATGTCTAATTGGATGGCTGTGGAGTCACATGTAGGCCAGACCAGATGAGGATGGCACATAACCTTCCTCAAAGACATTAGTGAACAAGTGAATTATTCCAATAGTCAACAACAATTTAGATTATTAGTCAACAATAATTCTTAATCAACAATAATCATTAGATTCTTAATTCCAGATATTTATTGTTCAAACACCACCATCTGTAATGGTAGGATTTGAACTCGGATTGCAGAACATTACCAGGGTCTCCGGATTACTAGTCCAGTGACAATACCACTAGGATGTCAGTTAGTTACTAATTGTTTTAGAGTGTTGTGGGTTGTCTCAGCTGCTGTGGTGGAATTTGTCACAGCTGTCAAAACATGAGATAGTGGGAACTGCCGATGCTGGAGAATCTGAGATAACAAGGTGTAGAGCTGGATGAACACAGCAGGCCAAGCAGTATCAGAGGAGCAGGAAAGATGACGTTTCGGGTCTAGACCCTTCTTCAGAAGCTTTCTGAAGAAGGGTCTAGACCCGAAACGTCAGCTTTCCTGCTCCTCTGATGCTGCTTGGCCTGCTGTCAAACCGTGAGCACAGTTTTCAAAGCAGCTTATTGGATTTGTATTGACCTGAATCCGCCTCAGTGAGACGGGAGTTCTTAAATAAAAAAGGTCTTGTTTTCAGCTTTGTAGTTACAGAACATCAATCAGGCAGTGAAAAGCCTCAAGGAAATAACTGTATAATTGAAATAACATTAAGTTAATAGTGTGGTGCAGGTATGCTCCCTTGTTACTAACTGCACCAGTTGGACAGTTCTAATTTTCTAACTTTTGGTGTTTTAAATATTGCTTTACAGAAACACCCAATTGAGACTGAAATTCCCACCTATCGTGTCTTAGCAGATGAAGAGTTTCTTCCCTTCAAGGAAAATACATTTGACCTAATTCTTAGCAGTTTAAGGTACATGAAGTGTGATTATGAGCAATCTTGGCAGAACTGAATGAAACCAACAGAATGGTTCCAATGGATGTAGTTGAAACCTTGTTCATGTAATACAATGCAATCAAGTGTCTTCCAAGACCATAAGAAATAGGAAAGGATTAGACCATTTAGCCCCTCAAGCCTGTTCTGCCATTCACTCGGATCATGGCTGATCTGACATTCCTCAAGTCCACTTTCCTGTCCTTTCGCCATAATCCTTGATTCCCTGACTGATCGAGGATCTATCTCAGCCTTAAACATACATAAAGACTGTATCCCCACAGCTCTCTATGGCATGGGGTTCCAAAGACTTTCAACCCCTCTGAGGAAAGAAACTCGTCTTCTTCTCCATTTTAAATTGGCGCCTCTTTATTCTGAGACAATGCCCACTGGTCCTAGACTCTCCCTTGAGGGAAAACAACCTCTCAGCAATTACCCTGCCAAGCCCCTTTATATATTTCAATAAGATCACCTCTCATTCTTCTAAGATGGAGATGTGGTTTGCAAAGGATATAGATTTGAATTTTACAAAATCATTTGATTTAAATTAATATACAATTGAAAACTAAATTCAATCCCAGATTACTTGTAATTGAAAAGACTGAAAGCAACGTTTATTAAAATCTGTTTCTCTTATTTCCAGTTTGCATTGGGTTAATGACCTCCCTCGTGCATTCAAACAGGTGAGAGTGCCTTCTCCATATGAAATGGTCCAAAACGAATTGACTTAAACTGTTACTCAACTAATGTTGGTTTTGAAAACCGTGTTTAATAGATAATTTTAATAACATGATTTTGTAACTGGAGACTCGTTTCCATGTTTCTGATACATCGATTTTGTTTTGGAATAAGCACATTCATTTCTATATAAGCAGCCTTCATTATGTCATTTGTGTTATAACCTTGAAAATAAACAATTTATAAATTTGTTCCATCAATTCAACGTGCAGCAGCAAAGTGTAGAAAGTGACTGAAGTAATGTTTTGGCTTTGTTTCTATTGTGACAAGCCATATAAAGATGTTACAGTCCAATGTGTTGTATTTGTTGCATCTGTGAACAAAATAACTTAGCTTTGTTTGATTTGAATAAACATGCAGTCCACTTAACGTCTAATATTGTTTTCCTGGCGTAGAGCTTTCACTTCTGCCAAAAGGGAATGGATATATGGACAATCAATTCTAAATTTGTAGCTGTCAACAGGAAGACCACATCTGTGAAAGTGGTCTTACAGATTTTACTTTCCTGAAATGGTATCATTTTAGGATTCAGGCTATTTTGATAAAGAAAATGCAGTCAGCCGTGCATTTCATTATGGTTTGCATGAGGTTTCACATTTGTGATAAGAAAGAGAAGTTACAAGTCTAATAGGGTGGGATATTAAAGCAATAGTGTGTTTAACAAGTTGTTCATAGAAATGAAATCTGTCAAAAGTTCACACTGATTCAAAGATTCACACTTGAGATGTGAAAAAAGGCTTGGACAAAGTCTAGATTTCGCATAGAGGTGCATGGGAGGAATGATGCTATCAAAGGAAGGGAGGGAGGAACAGAACCCATAGTACAAGGGATGCATTCTCATGGGGAAGTGGGTTTAGAGCTGGAAGAAGTTAGAGGAAGAAAAGAGTGAGTGCATGAAGAAATTTAAAAAGGATGAGGTTTGTAAATTGGGAATGTTGAGGGACTGTAAGTCAACCTATTTAGTTTAGTTTAACTTTACTGCCCATTCAAAAATTCTAAGACCATAATGGAGCAGAGTTGGCCATTCAACCTATCGAGTCTGCTGTGCCATTCAGTGAGATTATGGGTGATCTGATAATCCTCATCTCCACTTTCCCACCTTTTCACTGCAGATACACTGTTTATACATTAAAAATCGCAAATAATTGAATAATTACATTCATAAATTATGGTGAGAAGTGTGTGATTAAATATACTTAGAGTTTGAATTTTAAACGAGTGGTAATAGGTGTTGACCAATTTTTGAGAAGGGGTTTACGGATTAACTCAGTCATTCTTTCCAGAATCATGATTTTTAAACCAGTCTTGCCTCCTGGGGTGGTAATGTAAGTTTATTTATTCATTGGCAACTTATTATTGGAGAGAGAAAACGTTAAGCCATTGGCTTACTAGAGTCTAGGATGAGTAAACTTTTGTATTTAGTTAAAAAGCTTCTTGGATTCAGTTTGAAAGAAACCTGACTATACTTGCTTATATCATAAGATGGAGGAGCAGAAGTAGGCCAGTCAACCCATCATGTCTGCTCTGCCATTCAATGAGGTCATGACTGATATGATAAACCTCAACTCCACTTTCCCACTTTATCACCATAACCCTCAATTCACTTATAAAAGTCTGTCTATCTCAGCCTTAAATATACTTAATGATGCTGTCAACTCTGAATACTGTCAAATCAGGTCGTGAATGGCAGTGGACAATGAGATAACTCACTAAAGGAGGAGAAGGCTCCACAAATATCCCCAGTTTTAATGATTAGGGAGCCCAGCACATCAATGCAAAAGATAGAAATGAAGTCTTTGTATCCAACTTCAGCTGAGTGGATGATCCATCCCAGCCTCCTCCCAAGGTCTCCAGCATCACAGAAGCCAGTCTTCGAAAATTCAATTCATTCCACATGCTATTAAAAAACAGCTGAAAGAATGAATCTGAAAAAGCTACTGGCCCTGACAACACTCCAGTGATAGTACTGAAGACTTGTTCTGCAGAACTGAGACCAAGCCCCTTGGTCAGTTGTTCTAATAGCTACAACACTGGCGTCTATCTAAAAATTACCCAGATATGTCCTGAGCATAAAAAACAGGACAAATCCATCCTGGCCTATTACCACCCAATCTACTGTTGAAAATGGGTATGGGGTGAGGGGGGCTGGGGGTGTATGGGGATCAACAGTCCTATCAAGTGACACTGACAAAGGAATAACTTGCTCACTGTCACTTGATTTCTGTCTGCCAGGGGCACTCAGCTTTTGACCTCATTGGTTCAAAAATGGACAAAAGAGTTAAATTCTAAGAGTGAAGTGAGAGTGACTGCCCTTGATTTCAAGGGAGCATTTAATTGAATATGGCATCAAACAGCCCTAGCAAAATTGGAGTCAACAGAAATCTAGGTGAAAATGTTCCACAAAGGAAGGTGACTGTGATGGTTGGAAATCAATATTCTCAGCTCCAGGACACCCCTGGAGGAGTTCCTCAGGGGATATCCTCAGCACAGCCATCTTCAGCTGTTGCATTGATGACCCTCCCTCCATCATAAGGTCAGAAGTGGGGGCATTTGCTGATGGTGCACCATTTCTCACATATGCAGTCTATCTCCATATGCAGCAAGACTTGGTCAATATCCACTCTTGGTAGATAAGAGGCAAGTAACATATGTGTCTGATAATGACCATCTTCAACAAGACAGAATCTAACCATTGCACCGTTATTTTCAGTGGGATTATCATTGCTGAATCCCCCACTTTCAGTATCCTGGGGGTTAGCATTGACCAGAAACTGACTGGACCAGTTATATAGTTACGTGTGTTCAAGAGCAGGCCAGAGACGAGGAATTTTGTGGCAAGTAACTCGCTTCCTGTCACACAAAGCATGTCCGTGGTCTGTAAGTCACAGGTCAGGGCTATTATGGTATACTGTCTACTTTCCTGGATGAATGTAGTCTTAATGTGCAGAGCTTGGGAGATTACAGGACAATGCAGTCTATTGATTGGTACACTTCAAAATCCTGAAACTCTCTTCCAGACAACACTGGGTGTGTCCCTAACCTCAAGGACTGTAGCAGTTCAAGAAGGCAGCATGCCACTACCTTCTTCAGGACAGTTGTAGAGTCAGAGCTGTACAGAATGGAAACATATCCTTCAACCACCCCGACCAGATATCCTAAATTAATCTAGCCCCATTTGCCAGCATTTGGCCCATATTCACTAAACCCTTCCTATTCATATACCCATCCAGATGCCTTTTAAATCTTGTAATTGTACCAGCCTCCACCACTTCCTCTGGCAGCTTATTCCACACATGCACCACCCTCTGTGTGAAAAACTTGCCCCTCAGGTCCCTTTTAAATCTTTCCCCTCTTACCTTAAACCTATGCCCTCTAGTTTTGGACTCCAACCTCCCCCCAAACCTGGGAAAAAGACTTGGCTATTAACCCTATTCATGCCCCTCGTGATTTTATAAACCTCTATAAGGTCACCCCTTGGCCTCCAATGCTCCAGGAAATAAAAGCCCCAGCCTAATCGGCCTCACCCTATAGCTCAAACCCTCCAACCCTGGCAACATCCTTGTAAATCTTTTCTGAACCCTTTCATGTCTCACAACATCCTTCCTGTAGCAGGGCGACCAGAAGTGAACGCACTGTTCCAATAGTGGCCTAACTAATGTCATGTACAGCTGCAACATGACCTCAAATTAGGCCAATAAATGCTGACTCAGCCACTGACACCTACATCCCACACATCAATGAAAGAACACACTGGTAAATAATATTCTTTATAGGTTAAAGAATATTTGGAAAACAACTAATTTTCAGAATCAGTGGTAATGTTTCTCCTAAGCATGACAAATGCAGCAGAAATAACTAAAAGAAAAAATATCTGCAATTCAGAATTGTGTTTTTTTTAATGATATATCTGGGGTATTTTCAGTGCCAGAAGCTTTATATAAAAGTTATATTTGAATTCAGAGTTGACCTTTATAAGTACATTTGCATTGTTATAGAGAATATTTTCTTTATGACAATTTCTGGTTGTGCCTGTGATTCAGCAATTACAATTATTAATTTCGTTGTCCGTGCAATGGGGTCAATTGTCACCATTGACATCCACATTCCAATCTTCTGAGTGAGATGACTGTGATTTGGGATGATACAGTGAAGTACAAAACTGGAAATACCAACATAACTCAAAGAAACAGATCCTGAAAATAAAGTAACACCCAAGCAAAGTAACAGTAAACAGGGCAGTGTTAAATGAGGATTATCTGGTTCTGAATGATTAAATACGCTTAACAGATTCAGCAGTAAAGATGTTGAACAAGTTTGTTTTCATTTCTGATCATCTCGTAGCCCAAAATTACAGAATTTTCAGCTGCATGTATCTGTTCGAACCCCTCACCGACATTCATATTTGCTGGCTTTTAGTTTTATCAGTTATGGTGACTACGCTGCTTACGTAGATTATCCGGCACTTTGCAGATTCACTCTTCCTTGAAACCAGATGGAGTGTTTATTGGTGCCATGATGGGAGGGGAGACCCTATATGAACTTCGTTGCTCTCTACAACTGGCAGAACTGGAGCGTGAAGGAGGATTTGCACCCCACATATCACCATTTACTGCTGTTACAGACTTAGGAAATCTGTTGGAGCAAGCAGGATTTACCATGCTAACTGTGGTAAGTCAAATTAAATCTCTGCTAATTAAGAAAAATTGTGTAACAAAGAAGGGAATTGAGACACTAGCGATTCATACAATACTTTTTAGCTGCTTTGCAGCTAAAATTGATTTCCTACTTTTCCATCATGTAGTCTGTCTAAGCCACCTCACTTCACTGGCCAAGAAACAGAGAGGAGAAGTGGCCCTGGGCTTCTGACAGTGTCATTTCTTTCAACTGTAACATGCAAAATGGCTAGTCCTTGTTAAACTCTCCTCATCCCTGTTAGTGAAGGAGCTGGTCTCCTTGTTGAGATGAAGAACACTTTGTTAACCATCTGGTTCACGCCATGTCTTAATCCACTTTGTAAATGAATCATTAATCCCTCACTTGCAAAGATGACATTCAGTGTATCCATAAGTAAACTAAACTAAATCATTTTCATTGTTTCTGCTGGCAGTAAGTGAGTTTGAGTTCCTCTTCGACAGAAAATTGTGGAGTAGGCTTTTGGCTTAAACCGAGGTCAAATACCAACCTCTCTCCTGCCCTTACGGATTAATCGGACACTAGATAATTATTGTTTGGCCTTTTCAAATTAGGAAACTGAAAATGGAGGAATATGAGTTGATTGGTTTAGTTCCTTAAGTGTTAGATATCGCATCAAAAAGAGATGTTTTATATTAAACTGCATATTGTTCATTTCATATAGGACATTGATGAGATCCTGGTCAACTATCCGGGAATCTTTGAAATAATGGAGGACTTGCAAGGTGGGTGTAGAATAGTGTCTTACTGTTACAACTTAAATGCATACTTGTATAGTGACAGGATGCACTGTAATTGAGGACTTCGGTCATTTCAAATATAATTTCCAAAATGTTCTCAACAAATATAATTCCAAATATTAGTAGATTCAACAGAAGTTGCAAAAAAATCTGTGAAACACCTTTCTGTTTATTTCTCTGCATGAACTATTAAGAACCATTTCAATTGTGATGTGCCAAAACACCTGCACCGTATACAATCATGTAGGCCATTTTGGCCCACCGTACCTATGCCAGAAACCTGACATAAATTTTCTTCTTAAAGTCTCTCAGCAATTTTGTATTCACTTTAAATTTTAAGGTATGGGAGAGAGCAATTGTGCTTGGTCCAGGAAACCTTTGTTGCACAGGGACACGATGCTGGCAGCTGCAGCAATTTACAAAGGTGAGACACTGTGAGTTTAGAGTTCAAATTGCCTCTGGTGTGAATTGAAAAATAGATTGTTCATTTAAATTTATGTAATGGTTCCACAAATCGTCAGTAACAAAATCAAATTGTGAAAATAGCTTCAGTTTAAAGTTTTAGCTCAATATTAGTCATTCAATTAAAAGGACCCTTTGTCCAATCAAGAGAAACTTCGCAATTTTTTAAAAAAATTAATGAAATAAGTTCCAGTACATTTTGCTTGTCTGAAATAACACAGTACTTGTTACTTGGCTGAAATTGTACATTGCTGACTCGCATGGGTTCTCATCCGTATGCAGGATAAGAAAGGCTATGTTGCTTTTCATGGAAGTGCTTTTTAATTAGATTAATATCTGTTCTGTGCTGAGAGACTTAAGTGACAAGCCTCCATTGAATAATGACAATAGAGCTAAACTTTAGTTCTCAAAATATGTTTTATTTTTTCAAACCAGGTTAATTCGGAGTAATTTACACAAAATATTCTTTCCCATATACTTTTTAAGTACAAAGGTTTTCTCTGTGTGTTTTCTTAAAATATTTTTGTGCATATCTGAATATTAGGTGATGTATTTGATCCAACTTGTGAATTTTTCTTATTGAAATATTCTGCAATTTGCACCCTCATGCAATGACGTGTAGTGATAAAATTAGATTAGTAACAGGCTGGTAGAGAGTGGGCTGCCTTTGTGCAGTGTAAACTAGCCAGCAAAGTGGGTTGTCTCTGACCTCATGGCTTGTCCCTCTCCTTTAACTTGCTGGCCATGCTCCACACTAATAACAGCATGAGTTGTGAACTTGCCGTTAGTCTTGAAGGTTACTAACTGTCCTCCTGAGCTTGCCAGCAATAGTTTGAATTAGTTGCTATCTGTTCTAAAGTAACACTTCAACATGATTGTTACACGTGTTGAAACACACTGCCTTGTTTGTCTGTCTCTAAAGAGATGTATGGAAATGACAATGGGTCTGTGCCAGCAACGTTTCAGATTCTGTACATGATTGGCTGGAAACCCCATGAGTCTCAGGTATGTAGATTACAAATAACATTTCTAAAGTGTGGACATTTTCTAAAATTTGATACCAGAAGTGGACGCAGTGCAACCTTCTGGTCCTAGCCAGTGATTTATATCTGCTTGCTATAATTATCGTACTCTAATACTTCTGTTTATTAAGTTAGGAATTTATTTACTTTTACATTAAATAACCTTCCAGTCTTGTCTTGCCACATTCAAGGTATTGTGCATGTACACCTCCATCGCCTTTCTACATTCTATCACTCGTTAAAATTTATCCATCTGGATTATATCGCCTCTCCTCAGTTGTCTAATCAAAGTGCAACACAAAACACTCATCCGCGTTAAATTTCATTTACCATTTGTCTGTCCGTATTGCCACTCTTAAACTAGTGAGTGAGGAAATGCAACAGAGTCAACTAAACACTTCAATACATCTGACCCTAGTGGCATTGTTTTAACTGCTGCTAACCAAGCTGCTAAGTGTGGGAAGAATGCGTACTTTAATGCTCTGTGACTGTGGCATTAGCCTGTTGCTTAAATAACTAAAAACTACAGTGGTTGGGCAACCAGTGCGCATCTACAGTTCCTTCCATGGTCATATAACATTATGTAGAGAAAAGCTGGTTCTTTGCTGAGAAACCTCCATGCAGATTGCCACACACATCCTCTTAGATGAGAAGAACAGTTTGAGGAATAGTGACCAATTTGATGTGAAATCAACAAACAGACCCAAAGTATTTAAAAATAAACATTGGGAGCAATTTTAACCAAATCTGCATGTTATGAAACTGACTCAATTAACAGTAAAATCAGCCAGTGCGTAAAACTGAAGCTGTGCCTGACAGTGTTGACTTACAAATGTTTTATGAGTTAAAATCATCCCCACTGTTTTCCTTTCTCTCTGTATCCTGTTTGCTAGTTTCATTAATATTTGTTAACTACTGTAAGAAGAAATAGAAGCAGCTCCTTGGATCTCAAAGCCTGCTATATCATCCACTGAGATCATGGCAGAACTCCTGCTGAACTCCACTTTCTTGCATCATTCCATCTCCCAATTCCTTTAGTCCTCAATAACTTATCATCTACAACTTTCAAAGATTCAGGCTCTTCTAGGTGAAGAAATTTCTCATCTCAGTCTTAAATGGCTGTCCCTTTATCTTGAAACTATGACCCCTAGTTCAAGACTGACCAGTTATGGGGCAACAGCCTCTGAGCATTTACTCAAACAAACTTCTTCGGAATTTTATATGCTTCAATGAAGTTATCTCTATTCTTCTAAACCGGAGGAAGATAGGCCCAGTCTACTCAATCTCTCCTTTTAAGACACTCCCTTCAACCCAGGACCAAGACTGTTGAATCATTGCTGCACTGTCTCTTGGATGGATATATAATTTAGGAAACTAAAACTGTACACAGTATGTAAGTGAGGTCAATCATGCTGATATGTTAGGCTAATCCCAAGACCACTAATTTTTCGCAGGACCCTCTTGTGTATTAATTGAATTCTTTTTGAAAATTCAGTGGTTCACCTTTACCGAGCCTGAACAGATTCCATCTTCCCTCTCATGTCCATACTGTCTCTGTCCAATAATGTAATGATTTTCTAATTGCCCTGTTAACATATGCTTCCTTGCCACTTGTTCATTGATCTAATCCTTGTCCAGTTCGGTATGAGTCAGTCCATTATATGCTATTTGCCAGTTTAATTAGTTTTAATCATATATATGGTTCAATTTTCATACTGTACATGAGCCTTTGTACCATTAACCATTCAAAAAAGGTAAATAAATTCGTTCATTGACTATATCACACTACCTTAGATTTGGACCTTAGTATATAATCACTTATATGAGCCATGTGATTTTAAATAGTGATTCTCATTTTGTATGGAAAACACTTTATGGTCAAGTCCTTAATCTAGTTGCACCCAAACAGGCTTAGCTGTATTTGAGCTATCAATCAAAACCAACTCTTTCTCAGCGGTTTTATTCTTTATTGATAAATATAGCCAGCTTGATTAACTGGGAGTGAGGAGTTTGATCGAAGGAGCAAATGTTGCTGGTTGTGGTCATGCAAAGATGGGAAATGTTATTTTCAAATCTTTCTTAATACAAAATGTGAAGATAATAAAATAATAGATGAAAGCGTTTCGGAAACTTAGTTGTTTAAACTGTACAATTAAATTGTCAGTCTTCCTAAAGTAAATATTCTTCTTTGTAAAATCAGTCGTATTGAAGAGGAAGTGTTCTGTGTATAATTGATTGATGCATTGGGGGAGTTTGGTCTGTGCAACCTTGTCAGTTCATGCATTCCGGAGTCACTTAATGTATTGTATACTACATTCATTGCCTGTGTTTTCTTTCAGGCTAAGCCAGCACGGAGAGGCTCCGCTACATTATCATTTGGTGATTTAGGGAATATATCCAAACTGATGACAAAGAAGGATAAATAGAGCTTTAAATAATTGTAAACAGAACCTTTTATATTGAAGTAACAACAGAATGCCAAATTTGGTCTGCATAAATGTAAACAATAAAGAATGTATATGGTCCTTTCGAAAGTGGAATTTTATTACTTTCTTACTGGGTCAGGCTTCATATCCTGGATGGAGAGCAAATGATTACTCCCTGCCCTTCGCCAATGTTATAGGATGCTAAGGAGTACAATCAAGCAGTCTGTGTGACCTGTACTCAACTTATTCAGTCATCACTTTCCCTGACAACATGATTGAGACCTGGAGTGCACTGGTTTGAGGGACTTAAAGCGTTGTTATTCCAGAATACTTTGGAATCAGAGATATGAATTTATATTCTCTCATTTTTCATGAGATGCACTGTTGAGCTACCAACATGTTGCTGTTCATACCTGGCTTTTTGGACTACAGTAATTACAATGATAAAGATAACTTTATGTTGCAGTAGGATCATCTCCACCAAAAGTTTGCTTAATTTAAAAGATCTGAAATTGAATATTTTTAAATGAATTAGAAGTAAATGTTTAATTTTATAGAATGGTTGCAGTACAGAAAGACAGTTTATTTTGCTGAATCCAACAATTTAGCTTCTTCCATTCAAGCCCTAATTCTGTAACCCTTTATGTTTTTTTTTCCCCCCAGCAATTGCTTATCCAATTCCCTTTTGAAAACTACAATTGAATCTGCCTCCACCACAATCTCACGCAGTGCATTACTGATCCTAATGATTTGTTGGATTATAAATTTAACACCACATCACCTTTGGTTCCATTACCAATCTCTTTAAAACTGGTGGAAGAATGAATGCCAATAGTTTCTTTCTATCTAGACTCTCCATCCTTCTCCTGACAGCTTGAGTAATTAACTGAGTCGTACAAATGAGGAAACCAATCTCTGCTTTAAATTGCTTGAATTAAGCAAGAGTGGTGATAGTGATCCCAGGAGTAGCTTCACCTTATTAATTTTTGTTTGGGAGGGGGAAATCTGCTCAAGGCTGGGCTGTTCATCACAATTCAGCAATTTCTGCTGGAATTGCATGTAAATGGTCATTGGATAGATGTAAGTTTGAATTTTGTTGTGATATTTCTGGAAATTGTGACTTATGTGCCTTGAAGCATTACTTATGCTATAGATTTCCTGGCACTCATGCTAAACTTTGGAGTTGCCCCCTGCCAAAACAGTCTAACTATTGAAAATCAATGACGGTCAGACGTCTGCTGGAGTCACACCAATTTCCATATCACTGCCACTTAAACTGAAAAAATGGAAGCATTTGGTTGCCTAGCTGCATTTTGAACCATTGCTGTTCAATTGCGAAGGTCACTTACAGCCACTTTTAGATTTTCAGCTGCTTACTGTTTGGCATTCTGTTCATAATACTTGTCACTATGTATCTCCCTATGCTCCCTCTTTCTGGTCCCTTGTTTCTAGTAATTCTCTTTAATGTCCCATACTGGGCCTTCCCACATGGTAAGGATTCCAGCTTTGCAATCTCAAGTCGTAAGGAGCAAAATTTTGAGAATATCTAATTCAGCAATCCATTACTGGAACGGGTTGGACCACATTGGCATTTTTATCAGAATATAAATGCCTCTCCTGAAAGCACTCAATGCTCCAGGATCAACCTGGAGAGAAGAGATAATTTCCCCCATTCTTGTTGACG
Organism: Rhincodon typus; assembly: GCF_021869965.1. Classification (NCBI taxonomy): domain Eukaryota; kingdom Metazoa; phylum Chordata; class Chondrichthyes; order Orectolobiformes; family Rhincodontidae; genus Rhincodon; species Rhincodon typus. The sequence goes on along the minus strand of NC_063340.1, from coordinate 5,497,168 downwards.
GATTGTCTTAAACTCCTATCCCGATCCTCAGGTCCAACAACATGCACAATTGGCTTGTAGGTATATTTTGTTATCAGGGGTTTTAAAAAAAACTTCCAAGATAAAAATAATGGAGTTAACCTGTAATACTGATACCAGCCAAGTAGTGCTATGTCTGTCGTACCTAACTTATGTGAGAATTTTTTCACCAAGTACAGAATTCTGCATGTCTGTTTGAAAAATCTCGCTCCAAGATTTTAAATTTAATCTCTTAAAAATACAATATGAGTTTAATAATAGGAAAGTTAACATTAATATCTGCAGTTGTGAAACATTTAAACTAGTTGTGGTATTAACAACTAAATTGCGCAAAGATTACTTTGTGTTGATTTATATACAATAATTTTAGTACATCATATTTACAACAAGTAAACTGCCATTCTGTGCCTATTAATAGAAAGAACAACTGATGACAAAGATGACAATCTGTAGACAGTGACATTTTGATTGTGTTTAATGTCGCTCTATGTTGAAACTTGTATCTTAAATGATTACATCAATTTCTTTTGAAAGTTATTCACAGAAAATCTAAATTTGTGAAGCAGTCAGTCCTTTGGAACCCTGACTCCAGCTCAGAAGGATAGATGTAACTTCTCTGGCATGTTATCTAGACATGCCTGTAGGCCATCAGTACAGCCAGGAGCAAAGTTAAAATCATTATCAGAAAAAGATCCCAATGAGGCCATAGCAATCGATCTAGACTTGCGTGTTTCCATACTTCACTGACCTGTAAAGATAAAGGTCATATTATCAACACATCTCTGTTAATCCAATGTTTCTAATCAAATAGTTTTTCCTCTTAACTGAATCCTCTCAATTTAACTCTTGCTCCTAAAAGTACTGCACTGTTATTAAGAGTTGCTGAAAATATATCCTTGTTAAATTTTTCATAGACAATCTATCCCAGTAAACCTCAAAATCAATGCATTCTGCAAGATAGAGACTTGGATATGTGTATATAATCTTTTCTGGGTGCGTTTTCAATGTCACGACAGATTGCAGGTAAAAAGTACTCCATTGGCTGCAAAGCACTTTGAGACATCTGATGATCGTTGTCGTATAAATGTAAGTCTTTCTTTTATGTTAGATAACAAGGTGTAGAGCTGGATGAACACAGCAGGCCAAGCAGCAGCAAAGGAGCAGGAAGATTCTCCAGCATCTGCAGTTCCTACTATCTCTTTCTTTTATGTTGTTGTTTTAGTGTCAGTGGTGGTTGAGGGTTCAGCCACCTGAATCATTTTCTCTAAAATTCCTCCAACTGTCATCTTCTACCTTAAAAATGTTACTCAAAAACCTTTTATGGATAAGCAAATGTAACACTAAGTTTGCTATCTACACCACTTCTCCCCCACCTCCAACCTATTTCCATCACAAGGAACTCAGGACTTGTTCACATAGAGAAATGTTATATGATACTTACATTGGTATGTTGAATAGAACGGATGAAATTTATGGCTCCAAGCTTGCAAAGTGCAAAGAAGACCGGTATATATGCATCTGTACTAGTTTCTGCAGCCAAATCGTAGAATCTTTTAGCCAAATGAAGATCCTGAAGAACATGTAGGTTTATTGAAATACCATTCAGATTCAGTTAAGCGTCACAGTATTTGTTGTTTGAATTATCAGTGAGGAAAGACTAAAGAAATGTAGCTCTTCTATCTTGTAAAGAGGTCATCTTCTGAGATTACATTTAGAAACTAGTTCCAGAACTGAGACAGAGAAAGGGGAACAGGATCAATCTGGTAAAACAGAACATTTTGTACTGATGTTGGGAAATTTTTGTTTAGCTATAATATTTACGGGTAGATTGGACTTTTAGTAAGACTGAAAATGAAAAGCTTTGAGATCTGTGAAGACATTGGGTCCTTTAATTGACCAGGAGCACTATGTACAGTTTTTATGGAAGAAAGAATTTATGTCCTTATCATCCCAACCTTGTCAAAACAGTGACAATCCCAGAACTAAAGTGTGGAGATTTAAAATTATATATTAATGTCGATTAATAATACTTAACCCTGGTTGCAAAGAACTGATATTCCATATGAAAAATATACTTTTATCAGTGTTGTAAAGAGCAAACAACTGTCATGACTCTACAGATATCCAAAACACCTTTACAATATCATTTTATCCCTGTTCTCAATCTTATAGGGAACAAGCAGCATGATTGATGAGAATAGAAAGGCAAGGACACTTTTTGTCCCATGTGAAATAATCTAATTTCTGGTTCAGTTTTTTAATTGGATGAGGATTAAAGAGTACCAAATCCAAACATTAGCTAGTGTGGTTTAAAACGTATCAGTTGCATAAACCTAAGCATATGCCAAAGAATGGTTACAGCAAGAAAGAGGCCATAATTCTGTTTTTAAAACTTCCCTTTCCTTCTAAGTCACACATCATCATACACAACAATGAAGGAACACCCTGGCATTTGCGTTCAGGTTCCACAATTTCGAGCATCATCTTGAGGACTGAATGGTTCAAGATGATCCATCATCATCTACTCAAGTCAAGTAGCTAAGGCCAATAAATTCCACATGGGCAGTTCTCGTGTGTTGAATAATATTTTTAAAAGTCATGCAATTTTGGAGGTCATTTAAACCCATCGAAAGAGTTACGTAACTTTAAAGTGTAGCCCCTCACATCCCCAAGTGTTTTACAGTTTTTGAAGAAGTGACAGAAAAATAGAAGTTGCTGGAAAAGCTCAGCAGGTCTGGCAGCATCTGTGAAGAGAAATCAGTTAATGTTTCGGGTTGAGTGCCCCTTCCTCAGAACTGGTGACATCTCACTGAAGGTGGTGGAAATGGCAGCTAATGATCCTCTGGGTGTAGATGCTGGTAGGATTGGTAGGTAAGGACAAGGGGGACTCTATCACTTTTGCAGGAAGGAAGAGAGGGGTGAGGGCTGAAGTGCAGGAGATGGGTCGGATCCAGCTGAAAGCCCTGTCAACAACAATGCTGGGGAATCCTCGGTTAAGGAAGAAGGTGGACATTTCGGAGTCTCCCTTGTCGAAGTTGGCATCATTGGAACAAATGCCAACGGAGAGAGAGGAACTGGGAGAAAGGAATAGAGTCTTTACAGAAAGCAGGGTGAGAGGATGTATAGTCCAGGTAACTGTGAATCAGTGGATATTGCTGGCCAGTCCATCCCCAAAAATGGAAACAGAGATGTCGAGGAAGGGAAGGAAGGAGTCAAACACGGACCAGGTGAAGGTGAGAGAGGGGCGGAAATTGGAAGCAAACTCAATAAAAGTTTCCAATTCTGGACGAGGAAGGGAGGCAGCACTGATGACATCATCGAGAAAGAGTTGTGGATGGGGCCTGGAATAGGACTGGAACTAGGAATGTTCCATGTACCCCATTAAGAGATAGGCATAACTGGGACACATGCGTGTACGCATGGCCACCCCTCTGACCTGAAGAAAGTGAGAGGAGTTAAAAGAAAAGTTCAGGGTGAGGACAAGCTCAGCCAGGTGGAGGAGGCTGGTGGTGGATGCAGACGGTTCAAGCCCTTGTTCCAGGAAGAAGCCGAGAGCCCTGCGACCATCCTGGTTGAGGATGGACGTGTAAAGGGATTGCACATCCATGGTAAAGAGGAGGTGGCTGGAGCCTGCAAACTAGAAATTCTCAAGCTGTCGTAAAGTGTCTGAGGAATAGTTGATGTAAGTGGGCAGGGACTGGACTGAGTCAAGGTAGGAAGAGATGAGTTCTGGAGGCAGTGGTGAGGAGATTGCCAGATGAAATGAGGTTGGTGACCATGGTTGACACAATGGCTTGAAGAAGTGATGTTTTCTCAAACAGTGACTGTTTTTAAAGGTGTTTTGTCATATGAATAATTTAAATAAGGCCTATTGAAAAATGATGTATATTTTCATTCAGGGAAGAGAGAGATAACTGATCCTTACCTGCTCTGCCCCAAGACCATGTTCATACATGTACGCTAGATTGAACATAGCTTGTGCGCTGTGTTGCTGTTCTGCAGCTAAACGATAGTGAATCGCAGCTGTTTCATAATCTACATTTGTTCCATAGCCATAGTAATAATAATCACCCAGTTTAATCCTGGCATAGGAATAACCTAGTGGGCAAAACAATGTTTTAAAATGTGATTGAAGCATGTTGTTTATCCATAGATTACAAATTAACTGACTTGCCATATTTATATCAACTCACTGTTAAGTTTTGATGATTTCTTTACAAAACATTGTGGAATACTACAGTTTCAAAAAAAATTTTGGGTCTCCTACCCCTCTCCCTTACAACATTGGTGGAAACCTGACATGATGTATTCAGTCAACCCAAAAGCTCTCAAGTTTAGGAAAGGGAGTGGAGGTGGGACAGCAGCAATTCTAAGAGTGGGAGGTGGGGTAGAAGAGAAACTTATCCTGCAGGGAGCAGACCAAGCAAGCATTCTCATTGCAACTTGGGAAGTACAGATAATTTTTAAATTTTGTGTAATGGCAAAGTGAGAAATCAGATGGATGGCCTGCAATGAGCAAACCATGAAATAAAAACAAAGTGCTAGAGGAACTCAGCAGGTCTGGTAGCATCTGTGAAGAGAGAAATGCTTTGAGTCCAGATTTCAGAATCGAAAGGGACTTGAAAATAACATTTTTTTCTGAACTCCATTGATACTGCTCCTATATAGGGAAATAGTGTGCACGGCCTTCACATCAATGATTCGTACCTGAATCTGGTGGACTGCGCTGTAGGAAGGGGAATTTGGATACGTCCAGTTGAACATAAAAGGTTACGTGGAAGATGAACAGGGCTGAGAAGTGAATGGTGAGTGCTTTTGAAATATGTATCTTTGCTAACAGTTACTATAATCATGTTAGGACTTTTGGGAGAAATTGAAGACTATTGACTGGTGCCAATATTGTCTTATTAATTGGTATCATTTTTAATACAACCTTATGCAGTCAGACAAAGTACCAAAACCTTCAGAATTGGTAACACTAAGCACATGTTGGTCACATTGATAACAACAAGCAGCTAAATACGCTTGTGGAATAACTATCAATGTCATTACAGCAAGCAAACCCCTAAGCAATTTTTGATTATCCATGTACTTTGCTCTGTTACAAAATTTGTCTCTGTGACTGTCACCTCAGACTGAAACCAGTAACATCTGTGGAGAGAAAACTTTCAGAGATCTGCTGAGTTTCTTCAGCAATTTGTGTTTTTGTTTCAGATGTTCAGCATCCACAGTTCTTTTGTTTTATTTCACCAGATATAACTACAGCATACAAATTGATATCTAAATCATATCACTCCAAAGCCAGCTAAATGGGGAAATCCAAACGGTTTTAATTAACGTTAAAGTTACTTAAATAATAATTTTATACCATATATATCTGGATGGGTACATGAATAGGAAGGGTTTTGAGGGATATGGGCCAAATGGACTAGATTAATTTAGGATATCTGGTCGGCATGGACAAGTTGGACCAAAGGGTCTGTTTCTGTGCTGTGCAATTCTATGACTGTAAGTAAAATATGCCTTCGAACAGTAATTTATGAAAATAGATCACTTGAATTCAGGCCAACATAAATTACTCAAGTTGTTTTCTGTAAACTATAAGTTCCTGATATATACCTTTTATACAAACACTTATAAAGAGGACTAATAACCCACTGGTACTTTGAGTCTTTGTGAGCTACCATGTCCAAAATTAACATTTTATTTTCAGATAAACTGGTAGTTTTCTGTCATGTACCTTATATATACACCTGTACCTTGAGCTGCAGCTCGGTTCCAGTATATCAGAGCCATATGGTAGCAATCAATCTGTGAGAGGAGTGCAGACTGCTCTATTAAAACAACAGTACATTTCACAGATTTTACTTTTCTTTTTAAAAAAAAATGCAAAGAAAGAATTTTTGGGGAGATTAAGTGTTTAGTTTCTGAACCTACCATATTCTAGAATGTATGCTGCGTTGCTTTGAGCCATTTCATATCCTTGCTCAGCAAGGAATAAATACTGAAGAAAGGCAGAATCTATGTTGTTCTCCTTATAAGCAAAATATGCAGATAAGAATCTCTCAGTCCATTGGCCTCGTTCACAAACATTCTTATACAGCTAAACAACGAAAACATTGATAGATTAAAGATTGAAAGCAAATAGGTAAATGAAAGATAAGATGTAAAGTTTGGAAATAAGAACCAAATTTAATTCAATAAAAAAATGTTGAATAAAGTGATGTGTTGCCAAAGGTTTTTTTTTCAGCAAGATAATCATAAGAATGTCAAACTTTAAATGATTGCAGCAATTTATACTGCAGCAGTTGGCAATATACGCAGAGGGGCTGAGATGTTGTCATGCAGAAAGGGAAAGTGAACTTTTGTCTTCCCAAATACCTGGGTAATTTAACAAAGCTGTAAGTTTTGAATATATTCCTTTCATCTGCAGCTTTCATGCATGTGAATTTTTGTCACTCCTAGCAAGCAAAAATAGCCATGTTATGAACTCAACTGATTATCTTAAATTGGTTGTTAATGTAGCTTTTAGCATATTTGTAATTGTTTAGCAACTGTCCAATTCAGGAATCATCTCTTACACCAGATGTTTTGATGTTTAAAAGCATGTTATTGTTCAGTACAGTCCGAACTCCTCCTCTACAAATAACTGAAGGAGTAAGCTCTTTGATTTGATCAGCCAATCACTGGAGCAGACAGCCAATATACTGAGCATCACATGGGCACTGAAATTGATTTTGTTCAACTGTGGCATAAAGACAGTGTGAGTGGGAGTCACCATAGCCTTTCTAGACCACAGGCTGCTCTCTCACTAGAGAGAGATAACTGAGCATGATTTAACCTGAGGGCCACCACACCTCAGGTGAGGGGAGAGGTTGAGAAGGAGAGTCCTTCATGGTATCCTCAGTCAGTGATGGGAATTGAACCAATGCTGTTGGCATCACACTGCTTCACAATACATCTGTCCAGTTAACTGAGCAAAACTGAACCCCATGAGGGGGAGCACCTTCTTGAACTCACGGCAGCATTCTGTTGGTGGAAAACATCAGTCAAACAACTACTGCATAGTAGCAGTACAAAAAGGCTTCTTTAACTTGTTCAAAGTTATGAAATACTTCACCTATGCGGAGTAATTTGAGGTGAACTGAGCAATTTTCAAATCCAAAAATGTCAGCCTGTGGCCTGTTTGTAAATTTGCATGATACACAGTGAGCAATGATCTGATCAGGCTAGCCACTGTCCTACCAGGTAGCTGTGATGCCCTCGATTTCTGCATCAAGCTTTCAAGGTGAACAAATGACTGAGGCTCAATTGACAGGATTGCTGATAAGGCCACTCTTGTAGCACATGGAAGTGTAGGAATCCCAACATATATATGGACCGGTAAAGTTAAGCTTGTGGTAGACAGCCGTGCAGAACCCATTTTACTGGATTTCTCAACCAACCTCTCAAGGAAAGGGAGCTCATATCCATCTTAAAAACTGAATCTGAGTGGAGGATGCACAATATTAAAGTGTGTTAGGAAATCCATACATAGGCTGCAGTAGTATAAATTGTTGGGATTGTTTGAAATTTGATATTCTCATCTTTGCGGAATGAGTGCAAGATGAAAAACTTCAGTACATATCTCTCTTTTCAGCAATATCCATGCTCTGCACAACAAAGTGATTTCATTTAAAAAACTGATTTAACTGTTAAACTGAGTTAATATTCAATTTGTAAGTTGCTTGATAGACTGCCAGAGAATTCCCTAAAATTAGCATTAATGAGATTCTTTAAATACAATCATAGTCACGCAGGTGGATCAATAAAACAAATTGTTAATAACACCCAGCATATCTCCCACTTAATAAAAGCAACTACTAAAATGAAAGATATGCCTAGGTACTGATTCAATCATCAAACACAATAAAAGCATGTTTTATTTCAAATAACTAAATTAAATATGTTGTCTAAACGAAGTGTATCACATGAAAGAAACCTCTGCAATGAATATTAAAATGTCTTGGAGGTTTTAATGCTGGATGTTTGTATAGGTTGAGCATCATTTGTCTATCTCTATAAGTAAACCCTCCATTCTGACCAAATACTACTACTACGGAAATAGTGATACCGAACTCAATATGACGTGATTCTCATTTATTGAAATTTACCTTTTGTAGTAACTCATATTATAAAACAGAACAAAAATGTGCTAATAAATAAACTAAGGTGCAGTTCAATGGTATACTGTCAGCGTTGTAATTGTAACTTTTCTTGATCTTAAAATTTAAAAAAAAGACAGTAAAGCCAGCGCAGGGGCTCAGCGGTTAGTGCTGCTGCCTCACAGTGCCAGGGACCCAGGTTCGATTCCATCCTCCAGCAACTGTCTGTGTGGAGTTTGCACGTTCTCCTCGTGTCTGCGTGGGTTTCCTCTGGGTGCTCCAGTTTCCTCCCACAAAGATGTGCAGTTAGGTGGACTGGTCATGCGAAATTACCCATAATGTCCAGGGATATGCAGGCTAGGTGGGTTAGCCATGGGAAATGCAGGGTAGAAGTTGGGTTTGGTTGGGATGCTCTTTGGAGGGTCGGTGTTGACTCGATGGACTGAATGGTCTGCTTCGAGACTGTAGGGATTCTATGCTTTTGTGTGCAAACATGCCACATTAAACTAATCCCAAAATGCTTTGTATTGACTCTGAGCAGCTGCATGTGAGTGGTTGTATGTAACCATAGAGTTGTTGACTTCTTCTGTATCTCCTCCAGCTGCTTTTTTTGCAATACCATTATTACCAATTGCTTTGGAAGAGCCCAAGTACAAAAGCAATTTAAAAATGGTTTCTCTCTGGGGTACATTAAATGGTCCCAGGAATCCTGTCACTGGTTTCAGGACTCCTTCCCTGAAAAAACACACAATCTGTTCCAATTAATTTAAAATGATTCTGAGAGATGGCTTCAACTTCAAGGACAAAGGTAGCCATTCAATAAATATTCTGTAAAGGACAAAAAACACTTCGTTTTAATGACAAAAGCACCAAAAGTATTTCTAGCAATACCCGACTCTGTGTTACAATGATAAAACACTTCATTTTTGTTGCCACCATTTAAGCATGCAATCGTTGCCTTGTGATTTATTAGCTTAGCAACTGTGATTTTTAAATGGGTCTGCTGATCTAATGTTAAAGTTCTGCAGTCAATTGTGATGTGCAATGTATGATTTATATTCATTTTTAACATCATTTTAAGTTTGGGCATTTGGTTTTTGAATTCCTAACATGTGAGTTTTCTGTGTGCCTGAAGTTAATGATTAACTTGTATCAATTCCTGTAGCCAGGATGATTTATTTTAAAACAGGTTTTGAGGTCTAATTTAGGATAAATGGATTTTATTGCAGCACTGACGGATTTTTGTTTGCCTTAGATTGTTTTGTGACCCAGCAAGATAAATAATGGGGCCTGAAAGTTTGTTAGAGATTTCTGGAATATGATTTTGTTTGTGCTTAATGCCCATGCTAAGAGAGATTTATTTTGTTTTAGTTTGAATTTTGAGCAATCCTGGGAAGTCCTTGGATGACCATGTCTGTATCAACAAATGCTTCTGAGAAGGGAAGGATATAATGAAACTAGATTATTTTGGAGTAAAGTGCTGGTGTTTATTCCAAACCAGAATTGTTAGGATAAAACCCTGAAAGGGTTACTTAAAGTTGAGTAACTTTCAGCAGTTCCACTCTATAAGTAAAGTCACAAGTGACTTAAACCTATTAAAGTGGTAAAGACAAGGACTCTGCTGTGAGTACTTTATTAGTGATAATTTTGATTCTGTACAAGGTAGGATTTTTTTGTACTGTGCCAGGGGTTTATTCTGGGTACTGTATGAAAACTATTTTCTTTTCAATTTATAAAGGAGTTTTCAGGATTAATGGGATTATCCTTTTACCATGTGCTTAAAAACACTTGAATTTGTGTTATAGGTCGATAGTTTAATTAATTCTATTTTATCTTCATTTCTTTTGTTAATAAAGCAAAATCTGCTGTATTCAATGTTTATTTTTCAGTGAAAGAACACTTTGTTTAAACCAAATCAAAACAACACAAAACATGATCTATCAATCCTGGTTTCAGTTTGAGTTCTGACTTCACAATTAGACAATAAAAGCACATGGGCAGCATGATCCAATTTGAAGCTGGAGAGTTGGGGTCCCTGTTACAAGAAGATACACCAAGGAAGAGGGCTGAGTCTCACCATACAATGAAATCATGGTGAAAACTGCCTGGATGAAGACCGGTTGAGCCATTGTAGTTTCTTAGCTCCTTCATGCCTGCTGCAAACAATGAAGAGGTTTTCTAGTCGCAGAAGAAAAGTAAATGTAAATGCCTTGCTCACTTTTGTCTAGTGCCTATCATGCATATGCGACTCAGGGTGGAGACTGTATCAGGCTCTGGGAGATACCATTTGAATCATGACATCCAATCACTGCTCTTATACACCTACACTTCCATTATCTAAATCTGTAAGGCACAGTTTAATTGGTAGAGGTGCTGAAGTTGAAAAGCAAGTATGCGTCTAGTTGCTTAAGTATCATCCTGTTCCCTGTTGCAACACACAAGGAAGACATCGTGGCCGCTTCCTGAATTATGGCTGCTTCCTGAATTATGGCTGCTAAGGAGCATAATGATGTTTCAGTGTTCAGATAGCAAACTAAATCCTGAGTGCCAACCATTGATATTTCTGTGGGTAGTAGGTGAATAGGTCAACATGAATCTCCACAGGAATTGAAGCTGTATTGAACTCAAGGGAAGACTCACGTCCAGTGAAAACACTGTGTTCTATCAAATTGGTATCTTCATTGACAGAGATAGTGCTGAAAGTAGTTCCCCTGGTAAATTCTGCATTTGTCACTTGGCCCATGCAAATATTACCAACTGAATGATATGGAAAAGGTCCTCTTGGGTGGCCTGGAAGGGAAGAATTCTTGTTTTAATTGAATAGAACACTGATGGGACTGCACTTGGAGCATTGTGCCTAGTTTCAGTCTCCTTACCTAAGGAAAGATGTACTTGCCTGAAAGGGAGTGCAGTGGAGTTTCACTGGAACCATACCTGGAATAATGGGACTGGACAACAGGAGAGTTTGAGGGAACTGGGCCTATAGTCTCTATTTGGCAATCTCATAGGAACTTGCAAAGTTCTTAGAGATAGAGTAGATGCAGAAAGGATGATATGATTTCTAGACTCAGATTGAGAACCAAAGACACAATCTCAGAATGGAAGGCAAGCAATTTAGCATTGAGATGTAAATGAACTTCTTCATTTGCAGGATGGTGAATCTTTGGAATTCTCTATCCCAGGGAGTTGTGAAAGTTCAGTTATTAAATACATGAAAGACAGGGTTTGATAGAGTTCTAGATACTTTCTAAATGACATCAAGAGATATGGGGATAATGTGGGAAAGTGGTATTGAGGTAGATGATCAGTTATTATCTAGAACAATGAAGCTAGCTTGAGGGACTGAATGGCCTACTCTCACTCCTATGTTCCTGTGGTATGATGACATGACAAGCTAACACTGTGTCAGCTTTCATGTAAGGAGATGGGAGACCAGTAATAAAGAGTTGGAGGAGAGGGGTTAATGTAGTATGGAGAAAGATCAAGTGGCCCTGGACAGTGTTTAAAGTACAGTGATGGGGTAATTGTGGGACTTGAGCATCTAAATTTGAAGCAACCTTCAGAATAAAATTGATTTATGTTCCAGAAAAACATTCCTAATCTAGATGAAAACCAATTATTTGGATCACAATGCAAACTCAAAATATAATAATATTCTAGCATAAGTGAATTCAATTACAATTTGAGAATAAAGACATTTATTTCCCCAAGGATTATGAATATATGGGTGGAACCACAGCCAGATGTGCATTCATCAATATTTCTAAAGGAAAGCTGAAATGATAATTTGATTAAGAACAGGATTGAGCATAAATGGGAGATAATAAAGGAATCTGTGAATGATTCTTAATGATTCTGTGAATGATTTTTCCTGAACTAATTGGACTAGAAAACTGCCCAGTGAATAGGACAACCAGAACGGATTAAAAACGTACAATGTAAGTTAAGGATGAATAGCAAGGTTAAAGTTACTATAGTTCTGTTGGACCATAGGGCTGCTCTCTGTCATTAGAGAGATGGAGAGAGAGAGAGATGATTGCTAGTGTTTTCACTGAGGATTACCAGGCCTCAGATGAGGGGAGAAGTTGAAACAAAGAGTCCTTCATGATAACTTCTGCTGGTGTGGGAATTGAACTCATGTTGTTGACATCGTGCTGCATCTCAAAACAACCCTACAGCCAACTGAGCTAACTAACCCCCAATATTGAATGTAGATACAAGGTTGGATATTCTTATGTTTTGTAAATGGCAAGGAGTAAAAATGCGGTTGCTTTTGGTCTATAATATTGCAGGTAATATGGGCCAGACTTCAACTCCATCTCAGCGAATGTTTTTGTGAGTGATTGAAATCTGACAAGTCCACAGAAGGAAAGAAGTTGTCTTTTCTCCTTCCAGTCTTCCTTACTCTACTATTCAAATTGACTGAATTGAATCCATTAAAATCAATTGTATTGGTTTCTGTTACCTCAGCAGCAGTGAGACAGGATCTAACCACACCAGTTCCACTCCCATACATCTGAGCTAGATTGTATAAGGCCAGGGCATGACCAGCTTGGGAGGCATGGTGAAAGTACTTGACAGCCATTTTATAGTCTTTCTTCACACCTAAGCCAGCTGCAATGAAAATTGTTTACATTCAATTAATCATGGCACAGCGTATTGTGTAATGTACTTTTCAGTAGCACTGCAAAAATGACGTCATTTTCCTCCTTACCATAGTGCATAACTCCAAGTTGAAACTGTCCATCTACCCAGCCCTTCTCAGCTGCCTTCTTAAAGTATTTTAAAGCCTCTTCATAATCCTGAAACAGAACGTAAAATGAAACAGGAGTGCTACATTAGAGACACACATTGTAAGGTCTTGTTTCCTATTATACAAGACAGATTTCCCAGAGAAGGACACTTACCACTGGCACTCCTTTTCCATAAAGGTAAGCTAATCCTAAACCCGTCAGTCCAATAGGGTTGCCCTGCAATATGATATTAGATAAAATATTGAAGATTGGCAGAAAGAACAGGGAAGTAGGGGCTGTGGACCCCATTTAGAAAATGACAATCACATAAACAATTGTTCAGGATAGAATCAGGAAAAAGGTGGGCTGTTTGGAAATAGCCAGTATGGATTTCTAATAGGGAAATCATGTTTGACAAACTTGCTGAAGCACCTTTACAGAGGTAACAAACAGGTTCAGTGAGGGTAAAGCAGTTGATGCCGTGCACGTGGACTTTCAAAAGGCATTCATTATTGTGCCACACAACAGACATGTGAGAAAAGTTCTAGCTCATGGAATAAAATGGACATTGGTGACAAGGATACAAAATTGGCTGAGCACCAGTGGAATTGTTCATCTTGCAAGTTCCCTCCCAAGATATCCCCATTCCAATGGTGAAGCCAAGGGGGGTGTCTGAAGCATCAAAGGACTATTAAAAACCCACTGCACCCCTAAATTACAGGTTGACACTACTGCAAATGTGGGTTGGCAGCATCAGAACTGTTGATGGGAAGACAGCTCCAAATATAGCTTTAAAAAATTTTACTTCCAGGGCTATAAGTCCAGCATTATCAAAAAGTACAAGAACAAGAACAGTCCTATTGAAAATAAAAGTCTTCCAACTCCAACTGGAGATATTGTATCTGGAGCCTATCCAGTTTGATAGAAGGTGAAATTAATAGAATAGAATATCCTTTATTGTCATTTGTACTTCAATACAGAAATATAGGAGTACAGCGAAAAGTTTTTACAATGGCTGCCTTTTAGTGGCACCATCTTAGATACAAGTACCTGGGTATAATTCTTACAGAGTAAAAAAAAATACAGTGGTTTACACAAAGAGGAGTAAAGGAAAGCATAAGAATTACTTACAGAGATAGTTACAACATAGCGAAAAGGTTTTAAATTATAGTCCAATAACAGCAGCTCAGCATATGACACCAGGCTCAAGTCCAGCATCGCTCCAGCCTCCAGTCTGCGCCTCACCAGCACTCAGCAGCAACCAGGTAAGTTGCGCTGTACTGGGATTCATACTTCGGCCCTTCCATTGCTCCAGGACTTGCCCCAACCACCCGCCACCGTCGCTCCAGGGACATGGCCTCTCTGTCGCCACCTCGGGCTCTTGCTCACTGCCTGTACAATGCTCTGGGGCTGCTTTCCCCATGTGCTGCTGCGGGGCTCCTCTCTGTGCTGCTCTGGGGCTCACAGCCCATGCACTGCTGCAGGGCTCGCTGCCCACGGTGTTCCAGGGCGTGAGAGCTCACTACTGTGGACCTGCTGCCAGCTCCGGTGCTGAGGGAGAGAAAATAAAAGAGGGAGAGAAAGAAACAGGGGGATAAAGAACAGGCGAAGCAGAGGAGCTCCGACAGGAGCATCCTACTCTGCTGCCATCTTGACATGATAACTGAATGAGAGAAAAGGAATAATAGCCCAGAGATATTAGTACATACTTAAGGTTCTTAACGTAGAAATAGGAGGAATCTTCTATTCATAAAATGCGGCAAACAGTCATACAATTGGAACCACACATTGAGCCAGAAATTAAGAAATAACCAGATACTACAAATCTCAATGAAGCTGATCCAAAACAACAAAAGGGAGCTCTGAGAGGGATACTGAACTTCCAAGTTTAACAAGAATACAATCAAGGAGAATTATGAAGCCTCCTGGAATTTTGTATCTGTGATATCAGAGATTTTGGGAGAGATGTGACAGTACATAAATTCAATTGCAAAAAGGGACAAAGCCAAGGTGTAGGGGTGGGGAAGGTGTAGTATTAGAGTTTGTGAGATGCAGTGTCTGGAACTGCGTTAATAGCATCTCTTATAATGATTTTGTAAGAGAACAAGTGACAGAAATTATGCAGAATCATGGCTTCACCACCATAAGGCCCAGTCATGTCCAGCTTTATAGTTTATTGATGTATACGAAATCACTTGTTGTTTGAACAGATCAACAACTGAGTAATCATTCCGAAGCCACATTAAGTAATATGCAAAGTGAATTAGTTGGCAGGTCTGCTTTTTTATAATTTGGTATTGGTGTATTATACCATGAAATGGATGATGGATTATCAGGGCCACTGATTAATGGTATGTGGCTAAGTCCTCTTTTGCTATTATAACAAAGCATTCTGAGAACTTTACAAGTGTTCTGGAGATTAGGTTCCCATACATTTACCCAACATTCTGTGTAAAGCCTTTACGTATAGACAGAAAAGTTTGCATTTCACCAAAACAGTCACTTCAATAATTAAATAAAATATGCTTAAGAGGTTCCTAATTAAATGGAACTATTTTCTTAGGAATTATTTATTCATTAACAAAAACAGGGCCTAATTAATTGCTTCTCTGCAATTAACTAATGAATTCGAATATGCATAGCTCCCTTTGTACAAAAAGACAAGAGTGGAACCTGCTGAAGCTTACATATTCCAAGGAAACACTTGTAAAGGTCTCAATGAAAAGGAATTCATTAACTAAATAAATTAAATGTATTTAAAAGGTGCCAATTAACTGGACAGTTACTCAATAATGAATTTATTTATTGAAAGAACACAACAATTCCCAGTTAAAAGGGCATGTAAATGAACATGAGGAAGAAGAGAAACTGAAAAATCATTGATTGAGTGCTCCAAGAGCAGTTCATGTGCTGCAAGGAAACACTTACAAAAGTAGTAAAATGTGTTTACTGTCAACTGGAGCAGATTTCTTGTCAAGCGACTAAATAAAATGGCTTTGGAGTGTTTTTCTTTCTCTTGGTAGGAGCATATCAGCAGAGGATCAATTGGAGGGAGAAAGTAAAAAGCTCATGTGCAGAGAAACACAAACATTTCAAACAAAATTTGCATGTAAACGTAGCAGGCATTTGGGGCAATCGGCTATCAAAGTCATTTGGCAGAATGCCTCAGCGTCAGCACTTTCGAATTAGCACCAAGATATCGCTTGGCTGATGGTGAGAAGGGCACTGCCCATCAGATCCTTTTTGTAGACCTGGACTCTCTGCGCCACTACACAGTGCCCTCAAAGCAGCTGCAGGGGTGGGATGTTGGTGGAGGGGTGTGGTTGAGACTGACTTTCCTGACAAGGGAGATGTGTGACAAAATCCAATGTTTGTTTGTTCTTAATATGCTAAGACTTTACAGAACCAAACTGCTGCAGTGACTATGTATATAAAGATTTTTATGAATAAAATATATTTTTGAAAGAAAAAATGGTAAATTAAACAAAATGGTATCTGTTGCAGGTTTCCCATCAGATCTGAAAGGGGAAGAAAGATGGAAATAAAGATTGTGTAGTAGTCAAGTAGAAGTTTACACACTGTTAGGAAATGTTTGCGAGAAACAATAAAACCAGATGCTAATTAAATTACAGGAGGTAACAAGGTGTAGAGCTGGATGAACACAGCACGCCAAGCAACATCAGAGGAGCAGGAAAGCTGACATTTTGGGCCTAGACCCTTCTTCAGAGATAACCCTTGTTATAACCCTTGTTATCTCAGATTCTCCAGCATCTGCAGTTCCTACCTCTCGCTAATTAAATTACAATTGGCTTGCTTAGCAATTACTGAAGAAAATAAAATAGTACCTAGAGTATGCTTCTAGCTGGATCCAGAGTGAGTAAATGACAATGAAAAAGGAATAGGGATAAAGGCTGACACCAAAAAGATGCCCAAATTCATTTATTACAATGCAAACAGAATGGGAGGGAATAAAATTAGATCTGGAGTAGATTTCTCATTTTATTTGGAATGGTCTAATAAATTAGTACAAAATGACTATAAAGATTATTATCCATAAGGCCTCACCACAACTACACTTTTCAACATTGTATTAAAAAATAACGTGCAAACTCAACTCGAGGATGAAGAAAGACCAACATTTTTGCGCTCCTCCTGTTGTAGCATGAGTCCCTGTACAGTCTCACGAAGGTTCGGCCCTAACGGGAATAAGTGACAATACCTTCTTTTTCCTGACATCCCAAGAATTGTAAACAGTGGGATAAATAAAGATTGCTTAATACAACAGGTATGATAAGTCCATAACTGCACCTGAACTGAATTTTGTTGATGCGCGTAAACAACAATGATGGACAAGACTGGCAGCTCAATGTTCCTTTCCTAGATGCTGTAGGAAAGATAGAAAAGGAGGCAAGAAAGGAGGGAGGGGTGACGTTTTTGATTAAGGAATACATTACTGCTGTAATTAGGGAAGATATTTCTGAAAAATCGTCCAGTGAAAATATATGGGAAGAAGTTACAAATAAGAAAGGAAAGATCATTTTGATGGGATTTTACGATCGGCCTCCCTTCAGTCAGGGAGAAATTGAAAAACAAATATGTAGGGAGATCTCAGATATATGTAAGCATAATAAGGTTGTAATAATTGGGGATTTTAATTTTCCAAACATTGACCTGGGACTACCATAGTGTTAAAGGTCTGGATGATGAAGAATTTGTCAAATGTGCTCAAGAAAATTTTCTTTATCAATATGTGGATGCTCCTACTAGAAAAGGAGCAAAACTAAACCTTCTTTTGGGCAATAAGGCAGGGCAAGTGACGGAAGTAAAAGTGGGGGAACACTTTGGGTCTAGCGATCATAATTCTATTAGTTTCAAAATGGTTATGGAAAAGGATAAATCTTCCATAAAAGTTAAAGTTTTTAATAGTTGTAAGGCAAATTTTAATGGTATGAGACAAGAGCTTTCAAAAGTTGATTGGAGTAGATTGTTGAATCAGAAATAGTAGGAACTGCAGATGCTGGAGAATCCGAGACAACAAGGTGCAGGGGTAGATTGTTCGCAGGTAAAAGGATGTCTGACAAGTGGGAGGAGTTCAAGAGTGTGATGGGGACAGTTCAGAGGCATTTTGCTCCTGTTAGAGTGAAGGGTAAGGCTGGTAAGATTAAGGAATAATGGATGAATAAAGATATTGAGGTTCTAGTCAAGAATAAAAGAGAATCTTTTTTTAGATATAGACAACTTGGTTCAATTGAATCTCTTAATCAATATAAAGAATCAATATATATATGGGGCATTCTTAAGAGAGAAATCAGGAAGGCAAAGAGGGGATATGAAATAACACTGGCAAACAAAGATAATACAAAGAGATTTTACAAATACATTAAGAGCAAGAGGGTAACTAGAGAGAGGTTTGGGCCTCTTAAAGATCAAGGAGGTCTTCCTGTTGAACCCCAGGAGATGAAAGAGATATTAAATGAATATTTCACATCGGTTTTTATTGTGGAGAAAGAAATAGAGTCTAAAGAATGCTGAGAAATAAACTTTGATGTTTGAAAAGCAGTTCACATTACAGAAGAGGAGGTTTGGGAGGTCTTAGAGAACATAAAGGTGGATAAATCTCTGGGACCTGATCTAACGTGTCCCAGAGTGGTGTAGGAAGAAAGGGAGGAAATTATGAGACCCCCATGCAGCGATATTTACATTATCTGTAACTGCAGGTGAGGTGCCTGATCGACTGGAGGGTGGCTAATGTTGTCCCTTTATTTAAGATAGCTTGTAAGGAGAAACTGGGGAACCATAGACCTGTAAGTCTGACTTCAGTTATGGGTAAGTTGTCGGAGGTGATTATAAAAGATAGGACTTATGGACATTTAGAGAGGCAAAAATTGATTTCAGCTGGTCAGCATGGTTTTGTACAAGGAAAATCGTGTCTCACAAATTAAAATTTAGGGGGATCACCCCTTTAGGAGAGATGAGGAACTTTTTTTCTCTCTCAGAGGCCTCTGTGACTTTGGAAGGTGGTGGGAGCAGGATCATTAAATATTTTCAGGTGGATGTAGGTTGATTCTTGTCAGGCAAGGGAATTGAAAATAATTTCAGATAGATGGGAATGTCAAATTCAGAACACAAACAAATCAGCCATGAATTGAATAGTAGAGCTGGCATAAAGGCACGAATGGACAACTTCTGCTCCCAATTCATACGTTCAGATGTTCAAATGTGTTAGGCTTACCCGTTCAGCTGCCATTCTGAAGTACATTAGAGCAGTTTCATTATTCTGAGGCACAATTTCGTTCCCTTCAGAATACATCTAGAATTCAGAATACATAGTTAAAGTGTTCCTTCATTCAAGATAGTTGAACACAGAGGTTTGGAAGTGAAGCAGTGAATCAGGTTTGGGACGATCAGCGATGGCCTGCAGTTTTAAAGCGGGGGAGGGAGACACACAGCTAGCTAAATATTTTTCTATTATGTACCTTTTCGGTGATGGACTGTCAATTGTATGCATATGGTGGACAAACTGGGGATTCACTTCTGCGCACGTAAACAGAAACAGACTGAAATTGTGGTTATTGTGCATGTTTATAATGTGAATGTGTATATAAATGCTTGTTAACAGCAGTTACTATTATTGCTTACAATTATTATTAAGCTTATTATTGTGTGGAAAGATTGGCTATAGTTCCAACCTGCACCATCCTGCTCTTTTTTAAGGCCTTGCAGCTATACTGGGTTTTCCTGAAAACGGCTTGTGAGAAATTGGTAGTGTCAGCAAATTTCTCAGCTGCTGAGCAGAATCTTCTTGCAGTGCTAGAGGATTTGGCTGCTGGTTGGAAAACTAACAAAGTGACCCATGCTGCCTTTCCCAGGGGAATCCTACACGTTGATGATGTCTCCCTCTGCAATCCAGTCTCCTGTGTGTTCAGAAAGAATACAGAATAGCTCGGATGAGACCATAGCTACTGCTGCTGGAACTGCACCCCGGGAGTTCCAGAGTCACAGAGGGTCCAGGACAAGGGTAAGTGGGTGACGGAGAAGTTCTGCTGTGTTGGGGCTATAGGGAGAGGCAACACAGAGTTGGTCAGAAGCAAGGGCAGGAGCTTAGCTCCCAGTGGTCCCTCTATCAGGAACTGACTGTCTTTGATTCAAACTATGTCCCCCGATCCGAATGTGAGAAGCTGGGTAGCAATGGGCCCACCTCCATCTGGGTTAATCCCAGTGGCACTTAAACCCCTCAGTGAGCATCAGTGCTGCAAAATTGGTTATGAGCCTTTTCGCCCAGAAGTTAACTCTGGCAGATGCAGGAAGGCAGCAAGGTTCAGGTACACCATCAGTTGAGCCTGATTAAATGCTCTTTCTGACTCCAACTACGCCAGAAGATTCTGCTCAAAGTTTTCTCTGAAATATTCAGTGGCGGTCAGTTGGCCCAGCTGGTTAGAGGGTGGTGCTAATAATGCCAAGGTCACGGGTTCGATCCCCATGCTGACTAAGTGTGTCAGATTCTAGCCACGAGTTGCATGCTTTGCGTCCTGACGGAGGCTTGCATGGCAGTCTCTGCTTATTGAGGGGGCTAAGGCTTTTTTCATTGCAGCGAAGAAGGATGACAGGTGACTTGATAGAGGTGTACAAGTGAGAGGCATAGATAGAGTGGATAGTCAGAGACTTTTCCCCAGGGTGGAACTAACTATTATGAGGGGGCATAATTTTAAGGTGATTGGAGGAAGGTATAGGGGAGATGTCAAAGGTAGGTTCTTCACACAGAGAGTGGTGGGCGTATGGAATGCGCTGCCAGCAGTGGTAGTGGAGTCAGATACATTAGGGACTTTTAAGTGACTCTTGGATAGGCACATGGAGGATAATAAAATGTAGTGTATGCAGGGTAGATTGATCTTAGTAGGATAATACGTCGGCACAACACTATGGGCCAAAGGGCCTGTATTGTGCTGTGCTGTTCTGTGTTCTATGTTCTAATCAAGTAATTTCTTATATAAACGGATAGGCACCTATATCTATGATTTATAGGAATTGCTCGAAGCAAAATATCTGTTCATTTTATCTGTTGCTCAAAATGAAATATGTTTAAAGACACATCGTCAATAAGCCTTACTTCAAATCATCACTTTCTGCCCTCTATAGGGAGTCTGTAATATTGCATGGAAATCATAAATAAGTTCAACCAACATTGTGTTATCTGGCTTGGCCTGTAATAGGTAATGTCAGATCACCACACATAAGTTTACAAGCTCAATGTAAAATACATTTACATCATACTCTGCTTTATAACCAAAAAGTCAATCACATAAATATGCTCTGCAACACAAATTGCAATTTTTACATGAACAATTATGATGAAAAGTATGTTAATGCAAAAGGCCAAATAATGACCAATTTTCAAAGCTCTACTACTATTACCTTTCCTAAAAAGCCCAAGGCATTGGTACTGCCACCATGAGCAGCCTTCGATAAGTAGTAGAAAGCCTTCTAAACAGAGAGAGAAAATAGTTTATTCAGTTTATTCCAAACGTCCTGTTGAATTTGCAATTAAGCCTCTACCTATGTTATATCATAAATGAGTCTTAAAGTTGAGATAGCATATTTACAAAAGGTATTTTTATCCTGTGTTTTTCTTCTCCCTCTGTTAAAGACACTGACATTTACATTTCTGCACATGCAAGTTGTCTCTCAGTAGCTGAAAAGACATTTTTCATGCTTTGTGCCTTGACAGGTTCACAGCCAAACACAGTCTGAAAGTTAGTGCACATTCACATGTCTACTCTCCAGTCCTCTCTCCAGATGGTGACCAGGAGCAAGATCCCTTATTGACTTTCCCCTGCTTGCAGCAGAAAAGGTCAAGGCCCATTACAGTTCTCTAATGACACTCCAGTTAACTTGGCACAGAATGGAAATGGAGTTTTCCGGTCTAAGTGGCTCAGTTACATCTTGAAATGTCTGGTTTTAATCTCTCCACCACTGGTTGACATGCCAGTTTGGAATTGTCCCCAGTAACCTATTTTACTCTCCACCTCTTTTTACTCCTTTAAGATGTGCCATAAAATGTTTCATTTTAAAACATAAGACCAAACTTTGATTGCCTGCCTTAATGTCTCCTTATGCGGCTTGGTGTCAAATTTAATCTGATCACTGTCCTGTGTGGCACCTTGATAATTTAAAGATTCTACAGAAAAGTCCAACATCATGAATTCAGGGGAATTTAGGAGAAACTTCTTTACCCAGAGTGGTTAAAATGTGGAACTTGTTGCCACAGGGAGTAGCTCTGAGGCAAGTAGCGCAAATGCATTTAAGAGAAAAGCTAATATGGAAGAAAGGAATGGAAGCATTGGTGATAGTCAGATCAAGAGGATGGAAAAACGTGTGAAGCACAAACAACAGCATGGGCCAATTAGGCTGAATGGCTTGTTTCTATGCTGTGAATGCTACAGCGTTATAAAGTTGGTTTGCAGGTGTAGCAGGTTTTTCCAAGAACTGAAATGGAATATTGTCCTTCATTGCTAGAGGGATTGAGTTTAAAAATGGGGAGGGTATGTTGTAGATGTGTAGGGAGCTGGTGAGGCCACACCTGGAGTACTGTGTGCAGTTTTGGTCTCGTTACTTGACAAATTGGCACTGGAGGGGATGCAGAGGAGGTTCACTAGGTTGATTCCAGAGTTGAAAAGGTTGGCTTATGAGGAGAGCTTGAGTAGACTGGGGCTATATTCATTGGAATTTACAAGAATGAGGGGGGATCTTATACAAATATATAAAATTATAATGGGAATAGATCAGATAGAAACAGGGAGGTTGTCTCCAATGGCGGGTGAAACTAGAACAAGGGGGCATAGCCCCAGAATAAGGGGGTGCAGATTTAGGACTGAGTTGAGGAGGAGCTTTTTTGCCCAAAGGGTTGTGAATCTGTGGAATTCCCTGCCCAGTGAAGCAATTGAGGCTACCTCATTGAATGTTTTTAAGGTAAAGATAGATCAATTTTTGAACAGTAGGAGAATTAAGGGTTAAGGCTAGCAAGCGGGTAAGTAGGGCTGATCCACGAAAAGATCAGCCATGATCTTACTGAATGGCGGTGCAGGCTCGAGGGACCAGATGGCCTACTCCCGCTCCTGTTTCTTATAACCAAAAACAGAAATTGCTGAAAAAGCTCAGCAGGCCTGGCAACATCTGTGGAGAGAAATCAGAGTTAACATTTCAGATTGAGTGACCCTTCCTCAGAACTGGGGAAGGGGATCACTCAACCCAAAACGCTAACTCTGATTTCTCTCCACAGACGCTGCCAGACCTGCTGAGCTTTTCCAGCAATCTCTATTTTTGTTTCTGATTTACGGCATCTGCAGCTCTTTCAGTTTTTATCTCCTATTTCTTATGTTCTTCTGTAGGTTACAGGAGCAAAGGAGAACTGCATTTAGAAATTGTGTATCTTATTGTAGCACTGATTTGCAGCTCATGCCGATCCAGAACTTCATATGCATTTTTGTTTTTAAATGCATTTTTTTCACAGAATTCTTACACACACTTGCATTTTTCTTTGATTGCTTTCCATCTAGACATAGATTCAAAAGGGCCCTTCCTCTGATGCGCCTACCTCATAGTCTTGTTCTATTCCTTTTCCTCCTGTTAGGTGGAGCTGACCAAGACCAACCTAGGATGGAAAGCATTTTGAATCAATTTCAGACTGCTAAAAATGGCAAACCCTATCTATTCTCAAAAATGTAACAAGCAATAAGTAATTTAACCTGTTGACATAGAACATAGAACATAGAACATTACAGCGCAGTACGGGCCCTTCGGCCCTCGATGTTGCGCCGACCTGTGAAACCAATCTGAAGCCCATCTAACCTAAACTATTCCATTATCATCCATATGTTTATCCAATGACCATTTAAATGCCCTTAAAGTGGGCGAGTCTACTATTTTTGCAGGCAGGGCATTCCACGCCCTTACTACTCTGTTGAGTACTTGTTTTTTTCATAGACATTACTAAAGATTGAATTATTTGCTTTTGAAAGAAACCTGCCACAATGTAAACTGCTAAAAATATGCAGCTAGCCTTTTTTAAAGTAAATCTATAATCTGGACACGCAAATAAAAACTACAATTTACCACTAAATTCAAAGGTCTTTTATGGAGCAATAATTTATGCATAATTCAAGTTGGTTAACTTTGAACTAAGTGGGGTGGTTAGTATTAACAACTATAATTTCTTTTAAGTGGAGTGGGGCTAGCTGAGCTGCTCTTGCAGAGAGCTAGCATGGAGAGGATGGCCCAAATGGTCTTCTTTTGAATGTAATAATTCTATGTAAATAATGAAGGGATTGGAGAAAATGTTTAATACTGAAAATGAACTTCAAAAAGCCAATTTTTCCAGCGACTTTTCAAACACATACAGATACAAACTTAAGTAAAAATAAAAATCTGCAAGATTTAAAATGAACAATTCCAAATGTTTGGTCACATCTGCTTAAAGTAATAAAGCAGAGGGTCTTTTGGTTAAACCAAATTTGACAAAATTAAGGAGGTGCAGTTTCATACCTGTGACTGAAGATCTCCTTTCTCTGCAATGAACTGATAGTACTGGTACAAATCTAAATCCATTATTTCACCGTTGGAGCTAAGATTCTCAGCCCTTTCTGTCAGTCGAACCTTTTCAGTCAGAATTTCTCCAAAAAGAGCAACATTATCTGCCACTGTTTGTGTGTTATAAAAAAGAATTAACCTTTGTATGGTCTATTGTATAATACTATTGTATGCATAATAGTATATTGTATGAGCTCCCACCCTCTTTGCAAACAAACTGGATTTACATAAAGGTATCAGAGTGCTAAAGCATTTGTGTTATTTGTGTTAAAATTTAAAAGTGGCAATTTGATGTATGCAAAATTTAATTTGTATTGGCAACAACACAAGCTTAGGAAGAATCTCCATGTCAAGGAATAATTAGAAATGAGAATTAGGACTGAAGTTAAGGGAGCACTTGAATTAATGTTCAGCTCTTCCTCTGATATTTCAAAGCATTAATCAAAAGAACATACAAATATGGCTTTGATCATCCTGCTGCTCACATCCTAATTTGTAAAAATGTCCTATTCACCCATTGTGCGTATGTTTGCTGACTTACATTGGCTCCCAGTTGGAACATGTCTTGCATTTAAAATTATTGTCCTTTATTTTCATGTGCCTTCTTGGTATTGACTCTCCTATTCTGCATAATATTATCCAAAGATGTTCTGAGCTAGGTTTATCATTTGCTGTGTGCTAACGACGGGCATCCTTTCTTTATATGTGTGTACTTTGTTTTTAAGAGAGTTCACTTTTAAGGACTCAGTGTGCTTTGTACAATATTGCGATTCTTCCTGGTAGTTAGACTGTTATGTGTCTGCAAACAACACATACAGGTAGTTTTGCTAACATGCGTATTTCGTTAAGGTGAATTGGCTGTAACATGATTGATGAATGGTGGACGCTGTTTGGATAACGCAAACTTTCTGCTGTACAGGTACAGCGATTTTCTATAGCAATTTCCCTATAATGCGATTTTCTATACCACGAGGTCACACAAGAATGCAACAATCACGTTATCGGAGAACTACCTGTACAGAAACCAGTCGGTTTTTTATTACGTCTGCATCAGAACTTGCAACATTTCATACTGTTGTAATCTTATTTATTTATTCATTCATAAACTGACCCTTGGAGTTAACCAATCCCTGATGAACAATTATAAGACTCTGAATGCTCCACTTTTATTTCTTCATCTCTGTTTGATTTAGAGGCATGAGTGGTTACATCTCTATCTGTTACCAATGGGGTCAGATCAACATGTCATCACTATGAATACATTCTAGTTGCAAAAGCTTAGGAACACCAAAAAGCAAATTCCCATATTACTGTGGCATGTACATTCCGAAAGTTACTTCAATGCACCAAAATTTGGATCATGTCTGCCCCTTTAAGGTCAACTAACATTTTTCCTATGCAGATTCAAAATAATTACCATATTTTGCTGCGGTTCTGTAATGTACGAGAGCTGCTTCACAATGCTGAGGCAGATTAATACCATTAAGGTACCTGTAGCCCTGTTGAAAGAGAACTCATTGCATTTAATACTGTGGTTTAAAAATGATTGGCTATTATGATTCAATGCAACTAAATATTATTTAAATTGTACAAATTAAGCACTTACCAAAATCATATGTGCTACAAAGTTTCCACCCAATGCAGCAAATGTATAATACACCAGCGCCTGAAAAATATTTATAGCAAGATCTCTGCTTAGTACATGCATGTGTTTATAAAATCTAGCCTCAATTCCAGCAAAGTAATTCCATTGCATTTAATATGACATAGTGAGACTCACAATGAATAGGTTAAGGAGACAGCCATTTTGGACTGAGATGAAGGGAAATTTCTTCACTAAGTGGGTTCTGAATCTTTGGAATTCTCTGGCCTGTGGATTTTCAGATGATGACAATATTCACGGGGAGATGAAGAGACTTTTAGACTTTAAGAGAAGCGAGGGATATGTGGATTTAGTAGGAAAGTGAACATGAGTTTAACAGTAAAGCAAGGCTTGAGGGGTGAATAGCCTACTCTTGCTGGTGACCATTTGTTATAATAATAGCCAACTCACAGATATTTGCAGGGACAGTATCACCATGTTTGTCAATGCCATTGTGTCACTTTCCATGATGGACTACAAAATAATTTACAATCCGGTCAGGGATCCAACCCAAATTATGTAACGAATCCACAGGAGCACTATGAACAGGGAAAACTTTTAAGTTTTTAAATCTGATATCTCAAAGTTTTGCAATGATCGATTTAAATAGTGAATTATAAAGTATAAGTTCTGAAACACACGTATTTTCTATACCATTTGCTGTAGTGAGTGAGACAACACCCTAAATCAGCCAGAAGCCAGAAAAAAAGACTTTCTTATAACAAGAATGTTATATCATGCAATACACAATGGATTGGAATATAATTAACCTCCTGTGACAAAATTCACAGACAAGTGAAAACCATATTGCTCTTTCTTCACACTGTTTCCTGCCCAATGACCTATTCCTTCAACATTTTTGGTCTTCCTTATTTTGTGTCTCTCTCTTCACATCCTTTACCCTTATCTCTCCCACTTTCTCTTTCCCCCAAACACTCCTGTAATACTCTTAACCCAATTGTTCCTTTCCCTCTCTTTGTCTTCATCTCTCACTTGCTCCCTGATGCTGTCCTTCCCTGCCTCTCCCCTTGTCTCAATCTCTCCCTCATCTCTCACTGTCATGTCCTTCTCATTGTGATATACGTATCAAGCTATCCAGTTCATTTGTCATTGTCTGTCTTATTCATGCTGTGAGCCTCTGATATTTGAAGTAAAATGTTAGCAGAGTTCACAGTGTTAAAAAGGTTTTCTCTCTGGATGTGATATCTATGTGTATGGGACAAATGTGTTTCTACAAGGGACAACTGTAATTGTACAAGGAACACAAATCGGATTATTGGAAAAAAATACGTATATGCAAAATAGGAGACACTGCCTTCTGAAACTGCTGTACCTGAAGATTTAAAAGAGATTTTTCTTCATTGAACATTCTTTCCATGATGCTTGTTATAGGGTTTTTCTAACTTCAGCTTGTTCTAGGCTCATAGTAGTTCTTGTCCCACAACAGTCTCTATCCCCTCTGTTTCCAAAGCCTCACTGACACTCACACATGATCTTTACTGATGTACTCAATACCTATCTTACCATTTTTATAGCCTTTGAAATTTAGATATCAAGTCATTAAAAGAAACATCACACACATTGACAAGCAAGTAAATTGTCAACCTGGGGGGAAGAATGGCATCAGGGCTGGAGGAGGAGGAAGCAATGGATAGCAGTAAGAATGTGAAAGCAAAGTGGTACTTAGTGTCATGATTTGGAAAAGGATGAAAATAAGCCTGTTCTAGTGGGATTGAAATCCTGGGCCAGGGAGGATTTTGTGGATGGCTAGGTCTTGTGAGCACTCAAGGGGTGGTTTAGACTGAAACATGTTTGTATTTGTAAAGTGCATTTGCAAGCTTTGGAATCATAGGATGATGCATTAGAAGAAACTGGTGATGTGAATGAAGGAGGAGGAAGGGGAGGATTATGGAAGAAGTCTGGAGTTCAGGAAGTCTCAGGAGAGCGGGACACAAACCTGAAACCTGTGAAGTGTGCTACGGTGTTGAGCATGTGGGTTAAATACTGGGGTTAGGGGTGAGGGGCAATATGAGCCTGAAGTACTGAAGGGAAAGTTGAAAGAGCCTGATGTCCTGGCCAATATTTATTAACCAACAATATCAACAAACATCCAAAACTAGAATATCTGGTCATTTACACATTGCTGTTTATGGAAGTTGTCATGTGCAAATTGGCTACTACAGCTCCTATATTAAAACATTGAAAACACTTCAAGTGTACTTATTCTCTGTGAAGCGTTTTGAGGTATCCTGTGAAGACCCTGTGGCTGTGAGGATGCCTTTTCCAATAATCTCAACTTTTGATCAATAACTACTTTTTAAATGCAAATCATACATATTACTCAGGCTTCTCCTCCCAAAACAACTGCTGTTATTTCCAACCCCTGCACTAAAAATAGAAAGTAGCAGGATGAGCAAAGGCTGATATGGCTGACATGTTGAATCTTGTTGGGCAAATAAATATTAGAAGCAATATCTGAATGAAATGCAATATTCCCAACTCATTTATCATGCTGAATATTTGCTTTTAATACAGTGAATAATGTCTTGCAACATCATGTGTCAGTGACCTCATTAGCAGTTGAATGATTTAGTATTCTTTCTGATCTAATTATTCTTAAAGTTACACCATCTACATTTTTTTTACCTTAGGTTGGTTAAATCCCACACCGATACCAGTGGCATGCATGAATCCTAATGCCTAACAAAAGCCCAAAAAGAAAACACTTGTTTAAAGTCTTCAAAATTATTCACAGAACTTCAATACATTATTTCAACTTAAGCATTCACAAAGAGTTTGATTTCCAATGTGTTGCTAAATTATGTGTTTAACGTTTTGAAAATAATGTTGTCCATAATCAACAATAAGAAACAGATGACAGACATCTCAGATGTTGATGGAAAAATTAACATATTGAAATATTTCTTCAAAGTATTAATTCACTTTCTTTGAAAAAAGGTTATGTTTTGAACAACCTACTGCATTGCAGTGTGGTGCTGCAGGGCATGGCCTTGGGGTTATGCCCTTCCACACAATGAGTGTCTATTCTTACAGTTTTTGCCTTGGGGCAGCTGCCACAAAGGTCCATTGGGAAAAAGCCTTTCAGACAAAGTACACCCAAGCTGTGAAAAACGCATCAGGCTTCTAATGAGTACGATAAATATTAACAGTAATTGTGAATGTACTGATTGATGTACAGAATGGGAAGAAACTTATTCAACTTGTAGTTTATGTATTGTCAACTTGGATGGTCGTGTATCAAACCTCTCAAATATAATGGGGTATATTTTTGGAAAACAAAATCTGAACTCCTCTAATTCTGACTTCTTCAGCATCACGGATTTTAGTTATTCCATCATTTGGTGACCATGCCTTCAGCTGCTTGGGCCCCAACCTCTGGAATTCCCTCCTGAAGCTCTCCAGCTCTCTCTTCTCCTTTAAGATGTTGCTCAAAACCCAAGTCTTTAATTTGGCCACGTGCCCTTAAATGTCTTTAAGTGGTTAATTTTGCATTTTCTTTTATAATAACCCTACAATGCATCTTGGGGCATTTTACTAAGTTAAACATGCTAAATAAATGCACACTTTTTATTAAACAAAGGTGAATCATTCCCTCATGGGGAGAAAAGATAAAATAAATTTCAAAGGCAACTCAACATTTGCTTGCGCTTTTTGAATACCATCTACGGGGTGGTTTCAGAACATCACTTTTCAACCATTGTTTTTCTTGGCTTGGAATATTTTGCATATATTGATGCTTAATTTTTCAAATGAGGTGGGAACATAATACAACCCAATGATTCACCGAGTTAGATACTGAAAAAGTTGTACATGGGCTGGATCATATTAAATCTTAACCTTAATACTGTCAGGAATATGCTTGTTTTTTTTTGTTTTAAACTAAATCTTTTTAATGGAGCAACGGTGCATGCAGCAACATCCGTTTTCCAAATCAAAATAATTTTCATGAGCAATATGTGATAAAGCGTTCCCCAAGATATTAAGAAAAGATATTTCCTTCAAAAGATAGTTCCGTTTTAGCAGGTCAACACAAATGAGCAACTGTGTTTTATCATATTATTTCCATGTTAATTCCATTTTGAAGGAGCTCACAGTTTGCGCCTTATGAGAGCCATTTTCTGCCAGGGCTTCAAAGAGATCTTTAGCTGCTGTGACATTCTGGGGCAGTTGGTCACCAAATAATAAGGCATAGGCTATTCGCTCCATGGCTTTACTGCTTCCGAAATCAGCTGCTTTCACCAGTAGTTTATAACCTCTACTTAAAAACAGGAAATATAAAGTGTTAGAAGCAGAAAATTCAAACATCTCCTGATATTATTGTATCTAAGTCTACATGAACACTATATGAACAATATTGGAAGCTACATGTTGGAAGAAATAAGAATGCCTGTGGACTGACAATTAGTATAACCAAATCACCATGCAGAAAACTGTCATGAAAAGAAACTTAACTTTTTAAAAAATTGGCTATTAATATAAGCCTTAAATGATATAGAACCAATTGATGATGGTAAGCACTGCTGCCTCACAGCACCAGGGACCCGGGTTTGATTACAGTCTGTGTGGATTTTGCACATTCTCCCTGTGTCTGTGTGAGTTTCCTCTAAGTGCTCTGGTTTCCTCCCGCAGTCTAAAGATGCACAGGTTAGGTGGATTGGCCATGTTAATTTGCCCATAGTGTCCAGGGATGGGTAGGTTAAATGGATTAGCCATGGGAAATGCTGGATTACAGAGATAGGATGGGGGGGGGGGGGGGTCTGAGTGGGATGCTCTTCCGAGGTTCAGTGCAGACCCAATGGACCGAATGGCCTGCTTCCACAGTGTAGGGTTCTATTCTATGACAGCATATGGCACTGCATTCGTGAAATTTGAGCTGAGTGAATTCTCCTTTCATGGATATCAAATATAAGGAAAACTGAACCCGTGACCTTACTATTCAGATGCCAGGGAATCCTGCACCTTCACAGGCCACTCCAATCCTCTGCAGTAAATGTAGCAGAGACTACTATTCCAAAGTGGGGCTTCTGAGCCACATCAGATAATGCTTAACACAGAGTTTATGTCTTGATGCAAACCATTACTTCATGAGACAGAAAGCTGTCAATGATCAATGAATTGCATACACATGAGGAGTCAAGACCAAATGTTGTCTTCTGCAGAAGTAGGGTGATTAAGAGGAGGATAATTGGACCAGGTTGCACAGTTGTACCAGTTCCCATTTAAAAGTTGTACAAGCTGTCCTTATTTTTCTGACATTATTCTGCGATCTTTTTTATTAATTATCAGCTGGCAGAAAGATGGCAAATTAGAAAAGAGAGAAGTATGGTTGGTTGGAAAACAACAAACAGCTTTGATGCAGTGCAGATGAGACATAAAACTGATGGGCTGCTGTAAAATGACAGAATGCATTTCAAGGTTATTTAGGCAGTCTACTTTATAATGTGGACACAGGAATTTGTTTTGGGTAAAAGCTGACAAAAAATTGTGTTCAGAAACATGGCAGGAGGGGAAGTAAAGTCTTGTAGGCTGTATGCAGGCGTTTAAAGATGTAAGATTTTTTAAAAACTCATTTCAGGTTTGCGTCTAAGTATGGTTACCAGACAGACATGGTACAGGTACACTTTCTCAAGCCATGCCAGCAAAAAAACACTGGTATTATCTGAAAACTGGATAGTTTTTAATTGATCTTTTCTCATTTTAGATTGGTGCACTAATGAACTGGGGGAGGCATGGAAGAGTTATTAAATCCATCGTTTGTGAAGTGACTTAATATCAGTAACAACATGAACATTGACCTAAAGTATTTTGCAATTGTATTAGTTAGTTTTCTGTTGTGTTTCCTATTCACTAGATTAAGTGTTCAAATGTTTTTCTGAAAATTCCAGACAGTTCCAAAATCCAGCAAAATCCAAATCTGAGGCTGCCAGATTTGAGAGAATGTCCCGGTACAGTCATGCAAATACGTTGGGCTTTAACTTTCATATTTTATGATATCAAAACCTCCAAACTGAGTACAGCATTGCAATATTTCTTAATTAATATATTACATCTACCCAGCTATTATTTTATATTTCTTAAATCCACAGAAAGTTAACCAATGTAAAATGTTTTGTCAGTCAGTGGTTTATCTGTCTTTATCAACAATATGTCAAAAAAAACATTAAACTTAATATTAATAAAATAATTGGAAATGTTTGCTGGAATTTAATTTCTTGAGTGAAGTTGTTGCTGGCCTCCCAATTAGCTTATGGTGAAGTATATAGAAAATAAGGTACTGCCACAAAATTACTTAAGATCAAGAATGTTTGCCTAGGAGATTTAGAAGTTAATTTAGAAAACTATTTTGAAAAACAATACAGAGACGATCTAGATGTGTAAATGTTAATGGATATGTTGATCAATGCATGCTAATAAGGGTTATTTTATATTACAAAATATTGAAACATGTTAAAACAAAAAATAAAACTAACACAAAAAGAACAAATATTGCTATTTGTTTTATAAATTAGCAATTACTTCCAGATTTAACTCAAAAATTCTAAATTAATTTTTAAAAAATGACTCACAACAGGCATGACAAAAATGCAATTTTACTGTCAGACCCAGTGAAGTGTGATTTTGGTAAGGTTACAGATGGCATTGCCTTTTAGGAGGTCCAGAATTCAGCTCATACTGATTGCAGAGGCTTTAAGCTGTGCTCAATGAGGCACTAGAATTTCAACAACACTGACAGTTCTCCCATGCCAGTGGCCAGAGATTGCTTGAAGTGTGCCCTGATTGCCATGGTAACTTGGCTGGTGACTGTGCACTCACCAGCAACTCTTCAGATCTCTCTCAACAGCTCATTCCAACACCTGCAAACTCTACCACCTAGAACAGTAAGGCCAACAGATGTGTGGGAACACCATTACCTGCAAGTTCCCCTCCAAGCCATGTTCACCAACCTGAAGTGGAAATATATTGCCATTCCTTTGAATTCCTGGAACTTGCTATTTAACAGCACGGTCGGTGTCCCTACACCACATGAACCACCAGTGGTTCAAGAAGCGGGTGCACTAACATCTTCTCAAAGGCAATTAGGGATGGGTACCAAATGTTGGCCTTGCAAGCAATACTCAAGTACCATGGAAATAATTTTTTATTTAACTTTGGTCATCAGAGTTGCACAAGAAAAGGATGAAAACTAGAATTTCTACATCTTTGTTTGCTGCACACACAGAAGTTAATCAATAGGAGATGTAACACCCCAGTCTGTTTAAAAAATTACAACACCGATAGAGTGGAACTAAGTTCTTAAATCTCAGAAAGCCTGGCAAGGACATTTTTGAAAAACATTCTCGCAGTGGAGTGCATAAATTTTGCAGAGTTAAGTCATTTTTATATATTTGATATGCTATGCATGTAATTTTAGGTGTATGTAATAGAACCTGCATAGAAATAAAATAACATAACAATTCATTGAAGAAAACTGCTCAAACAAATTCATTGGTTAATTTTAAACAATTACTGGTTTGGAAATAGTCGTTTCAAAGAACAGTTTGTCATTTTTCAGGTATGTATTTCCAAAAGCAGCGTCAAAGTGGAAACAAAATTGAAAAGAAACATTAGCGCCAGAATGAAGAAGCTATGTGCAAGCACATGATTGAATTAAGGGAACAAAAACAAAGTTGCTGGAGAAGATCAGCAGGTCTGGCAGCATCTGTGAAGGAAAAAACAGAGTTGACGTTTTGGGTCCGGTGACCCTTCCTCAGAACAGCAACTTTGTTTTTGTTCCTGATTTACATCATCTGCAGTTCTTTCGGTTTTTGTTGAATTAAAGGAAACTGGCTTACATTTGAACTAACAAACAAAGACATAGCAACTTCAAGACTGGTGTGTCAGGGTTAGGGATCATAAAGCTTGACTGTGCACATAATAATTTTAGCAAACCAAGTATTATTCTACACTTTAAAGTAGCATGACAGACAGACTCTTCAGAGCTTTTGTGTTGTTCCACAAGCAGGATAAAGGAATATAAAGGGAAAAAATTGATATCATCATTTAGTAGTGAAGTATTCACTTTGCGTTGATCTGGTGCTTAGTGTGGATAATGTTTCTGTAAAATGAGTGGTTCACATGAATAATGATTGGATATTAGAACACACATCAGCAGAAATTTAAAAGGTTACAGAAAGTTCATGGCTGTCATTACAGAAAAATGCTTGGTAAAGTGGCATTGTCAAAGAGGGGAAATGTAATGGTTTATTCAGAAACACACCATTTAAAGTTCAGGGATTATTTACTGGAGGCGATTCCAGAAGATTATGCCAGGAAGTTCAAGGCTGTAAATTGGATGCCCAAATGAGACAA
Source organism: Rhincodon typus (assembly GCF_021869965.1). Taxonomy (NCBI): domain Eukaryota; kingdom Metazoa; phylum Chordata; class Chondrichthyes; order Orectolobiformes; family Rhincodontidae; genus Rhincodon; species Rhincodon typus. Next base: position 5,462,678 of record NC_063340.1, on the reverse strand, counting down.
TTAGTGTGTGGCATTTTGAGTGCCAGGGCCTCACTAGATGTATGATACATTAATTCAATGCCCCAAACTAATTGAGTGATAAATCAGAAATCAGCTTTCACCTGAATCTTCATGGTTGCAGTTAAGTGAATGACTAAGCTGAGATGGAAGGGAAATTGAATGTTACAGACACAATTGGGTGAAACACAAGGGAACGACTGGACTGTCTGACAAAGTTTCAAAGATATTGTTATGAACACCATGTGCTGTCATGAGCCAGGAGACCAACAGATGTGTTCTGAGCCTTGCTGAGTCTCTGCTAATCTTAGGGAGCAATCTTAAAATGTGCTTTCTTGACTTGCCTTTCGGTTGGATTGCATAACCTTAGAGCATGGAAACAGACCCTTCAGTTCAGCTGGTCTGTGCCGAGCAGATATCACAAACTGATTTAGTTCCATTTGCCAGCATTTAGCCTATATCCCTCTAAACCCTTCCTATACATATACCCATGTGCCTGTTACACGTTGTAATTGTACCAGCCTCCACCACTTCCTCTGGCAGCTCATTCCATATACACACCACTTTGCATGAAAATGTTGCCCCTTGAGTCCCTTTTAAATCTTTCCTCTCTCACCCTTAAACCTATGGCCTCTCGTTTTGGATTCCCCTACCCTGGGGGAAAGACCTTGGCTAATCACCGTATCCATGCCCTTCATGATTTTATAAACCACTATAAGCTCATCTGTCAGCTTCTGACGTTCCGGGGAAAATAGCCCTATTCAGCCTCTCCCTATAGCTCAAACCCTCTAACCCTGGCAACATCCTCGTAAATCTTTTCTGAACCCTTTCAAGTTTCACAACATCAACCTTCTTTGTCTACCTCCTGTTCCATTTCACTTTTAAGACGGAGATACAGGGAAATTCTCTCTCTCTCAGAGGGTTATTATTCTGTGCAATTTTCTTCCTAGAAATCAATGGAGGCCGGGTGATTGGATTTATTCGAGGGAGAATAAATAGATTTTTGATCAACAAGGGAGTCAACGGTTATGAGGCACAGGAAAGTTGGGTTGAGACAACAATCAGATCAGACATGCTTTTACTGAATATTGGAGCAGGCTGCAAGGGCCGAATGACCACAAAAAGTTGGTGTGCAAATGATTAAGAAGGCAAATGGAATATTGTCCTTAATTGCTAGAGGGATGAAGTTTAAAAACAGGGAGGCTATGCTGCAGCTATACAGGGTGCTGGTAAAACCACACCTGGAGTACTGCGTACAGTTTTGGTTTCCTTACTCGAGGAAGGATGTATTGGCCCTGGAGCGGGTGGAGAGGAGGTTCACCAGGTTGATTCTGGAGTTGAGAAGGTTGGCTTATGAGGAGACATTGGGTAGGCTGGGACTATGCTCATAGGAATTTAGAAGAATGGGATGGGGGATCTTATAGAAACATATACAATTATGAAGGGAATAATAAGATAGAAGCAGGGAGGTTGTTTCCACTGAAGGGTGGAACTAGAACTAAGGGTCATTGCCTCAAAATAAGTGGGAGCAGATTTAGGACTGAGATGAGGAAGAGCTTCTTCACCCAAAGGTTGTGAATCAGCTGAATTCCCTGCTCAGTGTGAAGCAGTTGAAGCTACCTTTTTGAATGTTTTTAAAGTCAGAAGTCAAACGACACCAGGTTGTAGTCCAACGGGTTTATTTGAAATCACGAGCTTTTGGAGCATAGCCCCTTCAACAGGTGAAGTGAGAGAGAAGCACACAGACACAGAATTTATGGGCAGAGAGGTCAAGGATAAAGAGATCAAAAGATCATACAAATGGTGTGAGTGGAGTGTCGAATAATAAGTCTCTGCAGGTGATCAAAAGCGTTAGAAAGTGTGAGTAAAAAATGTCAACAGCTGACTAACAAACAAAGGGATGACCTATAATCCAATTAAACGAGGCAGAGAGATAATTACAAAAGAACAAAACTAAGGTGGTGCTGGAGACAAACCAAGTGACTGGAGTAACATGATAGGTATAAGAGTTACATGACAAGGGTCTAACCAAAGTAATAAGTAATACAAAACTGTACAAACTAATTAAGGTCGAGAGATCATAATAATTTATCCATTGATGGTGTCAAAATAGGACAGTAAGGAAGATTTTACAGATACAGTGTGGTGGGGTCACATGTAGTGCGTCATGAACCCAAGATCATGGTTGAGGCCCTCTTCATGGGTACGGAACTTGGCTACGACAATGGATGAATGGGCACCGTGCAACATTCAACAGATAGGAATGTTTCCTCCCAGTCGTTTGTTATTCAGCTGTTGACACTTTTCTCAGACTGTTTAACACTTTTGATCACCTGCAGAGACTTATTATTCGACACTCCACTCACACCATTTGTATGATCTTTTGATCTCTCTGCCCTTGATCTCTCTGCCCATAAATTCTGTGTCTGTGTGCTTCTCACTTCACCTGACAAGGGGGCTACACTCTGAAAGCTTGTGATTTCAAACAAACCATTGGACTATAACCTGGTGTCATGTGACTTCTGACTTTGTCCACCCCAGTCCAATACCGCACCTCACAGAATGTTTTTAAGGCAAAAATGGATAGATTTTTGAACAGTAAAGAAATTAAGGGTTATAGTGCACAGTTGGGTGATTGGAGCTGAGTCCATGAAAAGATAAGCCATGATCTTATTGAATGGCGGAGCAGGCTCGATGGGCCAGATGGTCTATTCCTGCTCCTATTTCTTATGTTCTTATGCTCCTAAGTCCTATGTTTCCCCAACTCCTTATGATAAGACCATAAGATATAGGAGCAGAAGTAGACTATTCAACCCACTGAGTCTGTGCTCTACCATGCAACGAGAACATGAGTGATCTGATAATCCTCAACCCCACCTTTCTGCCTTTATCCCATAACCCTTCACTCCGTTTATGATTCAAAATCTGACTATCTCAGCCTTAAATAAATTTAATGACCCAGCCTCAACAGACCTCCGTGGTAAATTTCTAAGATTCACCTCCCTCTGAAAGGAGAAATTCCTCCTCACCTCTGCCTTAAATGTGCAAACTCTTATTCTGAGATTACACCCTCTGGTCCTAGACTCTCCCATAACAGGAAACAACATTTCTGCATCCACCCTGTCAAATCCCTTAAGAATCTCATATGTTTCAACAAGATATCCTCTCATTCTTCTATATCCCAATGTATTCAACCAATCCTCCTCAAAGGAAAGTCCCCCCATACCTGGTATCAGCCTAGTGAACCTTTTCTGGATTGCCTCCACTGCTAGTCTATCAATAATAGACAACAGGACCAATACTGTTCACAGTATTCCAGCTGTGGCCTGACCAGTGTCTTGCATAGTTTTAGCAAAACCACCGTACTTTTGAACTCCATTCCCTATGAACTTACAAAAGCTGTCACTCTTAAGTAAATGGAGAGTTGGGGGTATTTCAATATGTTAATAGGTTCTATGCAGGTTGCCCTGCAAGGTCCAAAGATGAGCAGGTTAGCTGGATTGGCCATGGTAAATTGCCCATAGTGTCCAGGAATGTGCAGGCTAGGTGGATTAGCTGTGGGAAATGCAGGGTTACAGGGATGGGATAGGGGTGTGGGTCTGGGTGGGATGCTCTTTGGAGTGTCGGTGTGGACTCAATGAGCCAAATGGCCTGCTTCTGCACTGCAGGGCTTCCAAGATTTATTGCTAGTCACCTAGCTAATTTGAAGTTACCATAACTGCATGATGGTGATAACATTTTAAGAAAGTATCAGATAATACAACGTTATTATTCTTTCCAACTTGTGTTTGAAGGTAACTGTAAGCACACCAAGTGAAATGATTTAATAGCCAGTTGAAATAAATAGCATAAGGGTCAGCATAATTTAACCTTAACTGTGAGGTTTATTCAAAGAAGTTGGAAGAATGGCTTCCACGTGCTGTTAAACTTACAGAAATAAATTGAGATAACAAGGTGTAGAGCTGGATGAACACAGCAGGCCAAGCAGCATCAGAGGAGCAGGAAGGCTTACATTTCGGGCCTAGACCCTTCTTCATTTTCATCCAGCTCTACACCTTGTTATCTCAGATTCTCCAGCATCTGCAGTTCCTACTATCTCAGAAATAAATTGAGGTTGCTTTTTGGAGATCATGCTTCCCTCAGCCTCCTGTCCTGTGCCAGCCAGTCCTGGTGAGATCTCAGGCTTACCTGGAGGTCTGGGTCGACAGGTGAAATCCTCCTCAATGCAGTACCGGCACTGGTTACCCACTTCCAGGGGGTATTGTCGGCTTCCAATTGGCTGGCAGCTTGTTGACATAGGATTCCCTCCTGGACAGGGGTGGAAAACCTGCCTCATAATAATTAAAGGCCCTTCAGTTGAAAGGTTAAAGTGGAGTCAGTTGACCAAATTGAGGGAAGAGGCTTAACCGTCAACATTTTGGCAGAAATTACTCTCTGCTGGTATTCATCTCCTGTTCATTCAGATTACGTCAATTCATTAAATTCAGGGTCCTTTTATCCATGTTTGACATGAAGAAAGGTTTATCACCAAAATGTGGGGCTAGTAATGCAATCTGAACAATATGTGTTAGTGCAATACTTGCAGTCGGGCAGGCTTCATCAGAAAATGCTATCCACATAGTTTCCTAATAATCTGGATGTCTTTCTCATGACTAGACGCCTATTCTATAATAAGGAGAACACTTTCCCAAAGCAGGCAGCAATATGGTGAGGGTCAACAGAGCGCTGAGTAAGGATACTCAGACCAGGCAAGCAGAACACCGTTCAGGGATGCTTGAGCTTTTTATCAGTTTATCCTAGACTGACAGTCTGCCTGAAAAAGGGCTGTGTGTGGCTGGACGGCTGCTCTGTATCACAGTCAAGGACAGTGTTTTGCTGCATGACTTTCCGTAAACCCAGTGTGCTAAATCACCCAAATCAGCCCATCTACGATCTTCACTGCCCAACTTTTGAACAAGAGCTGACAGCTTCAGATTGTCGTAGACAAGGTCAGTTCACAGACTTGAAGAAAAAAAGTTGAAAAGAGATCATACTACATAAATCTGGAAATTTTAGCCCGTTTATTGGGTAAAGAAGATAAGGACTTTTCTTTATTGTCATATCGTACCTCACATGGGAATAGTTAACACTTATAAGCTTCACAGTTTATTAAAAAATGTACAATGTTGCTATCTGCTATAATTGAGCACAAAATTCAAGCACTACTCGTATTTCATTTATTCATACTCACTCTTTCCTCAGTCTCTTATCTCTAGACCGTTTCAGGATTTTGGTACCATTCTGATAGAATTCTTCCATTTCCTGTTCTTGCCTGCTTTTCACCGTTTCTTGCTGATCTGTTATGTCCAAGATGTTACAGATGTTTAACATTGAAAATGCTCAGGCAACCACTTTAATATTTTGTGCACATTGAGCATTAAGTGATGTGCAGATTTAACAATAATTCTTTGCCTTTTGACAGTGCTCCTATAATGATTTCTAACTTAGAACTCCAATAAATATTTAAAGTCATTGTTTCAGCACCTTTGACCTTACATTCAACTGTTGTGAATTGTGCTTTTATTGTTAATGAGATAACGTCACCAAACCACAAATCAATGTAAGTGGCAGTACATTGTAGACTGAGAAAATGACCATAAAATCAGAAAATGCAGGAAATACTCAGCAGGTCTGGCAGCATCTGTCAAGAGGGAAAGAGATAATGTTTCAGATCTTTAATCTTTCAGATTAACAATCGGAGGTTACTGATGTAAAGGAGTTGGCAAAATCTCTAAACATGATATGAGGAAAAACTTATTTTTAAGTGCATTACGATGTGCTACCCAAGAATGCAGTGAAGGCAAATACAACCCAGGCTTTCAGTAGGGGATTGTATACCACCTGAAAGGAAATGAAAATAAAATGTAGGGGAAAGTACGGGGCTTGGACCACCTGAGTTGCTCTCACAGGGAGCCAGCATGGATATGACAGGCCTGGATAGTCTCCTTCTGTTTGGTAACCATCCTATCCTACAACGTTACGCTTGGAGCACTCGTTAGTCAACAGCAAGTGAAATTAGTAAAGCATTGAGAGTCATTTATTCTTTGTTTTATCACTCTATAAAAATGACATTACAGATTTTGAAAGAGATACAGTTCTGAGAAATATCCAAAAGGTTGAAATGTTAGCATGGTTAAGCTAATCTTGATTGTTTAGGTACCAAAATATAAACTACCTTGGCTTCTTAGACTCTTCCTGCCTTCCTTTCTTATATAGTTTTCTCACCTTGTGAATTCCAATTAGAATCATTATTTGTCTCTTGCAATTTTTTGTCATTTTCCTCATTTTCCTTTACATTGGATGAAGTCTGCCCATTCTGAGCTGTTGCTGACCTGATGGCTTCTTCTGACTCACTGAGAACATGATTTATTTTTAATATCTCCTCCAGTTGTATTTCACCATTTTCATCTTCCATGTCCTGAAACATAGGATTATTTGGGATTGATTCTAACATTGACAAGACTGATTTTGAACATTTTATTTTGTAAAGGAGAGAGAATTCTCATTTTTTCTCTATTTTTCTCTCACCCCATTGCTAAGATTTTGCAGAATGCCGTTCTACAGATACAGCTGTCTGTGAGTGCCTAGGCCTCAGTGTTTACTTCAACTTTAAACGTGTGATGTAAATTAAATTACAATTATACATTGAGTTGAGAACTAATCTAACAGGGCCTTTCAGTTCTGAGCAGTTGCAAGACCACTCTGAGGTATGAATGTATCCTCATAACTTTAACAGAATTTATAAAGCTTTAAATAATAATTTCATAAGAGTGATACTTAATAAAGGCAATGGAATCAGTCAGTTTATTTTGGGACACTTCCTCACGACTTCTGTCTGACTGCATGCTTGTCTCTTGCTCTTTTCTGGCTGACTGAAGTTTATCTTACTTCAAAAATGAATCTTCCTTCTTCCTAGCTTCTTCTTGTTGGGCACCTGGCTGCTAAAATTTACAGCTTACTGACCATGGCTAGTCACCACCTTTATGCAGGCCAGTGGCATCCTTGAGCTCTGGGCTGTTACATGATCAGATTGGTCGTGTGTGACCAATTTCTGGTTAGTTTTTTAAAGGTGATAGTTACTTTAGTGATATTACTTTCTGCTATCTCCTGACTGGGTTCCCTAAAGTATCAGTAACTTTGAGAGGGTTAGTACTGTCTTTTATAGTGTTTTTCTTTGGTCTCCAGAGAGATAGGGATCACATGTTTTAACAAGAATCCTCATTAGCCCATATGACACGATGAGCAGCAATCAAACCTTATTACTATGAGGAATGAACCATACAAAGAAAGCTAAAATATGATTTGTAGAGGAGATAGTAGGAACTGCAGATGCTGGAGAATCTGAGATAACAAGGTGTAGAGCTGGATGAACACAG